>NW_028301711.1:41317500-41942500 GCF_037042655.1 Diuraphis noxia | reverse complement strand
TGAAAACGGGCACGTAGATTAAAACACATTTTACTTTATAATAGCTGACCGATAACGTGTTTGGTTATTTTTTATCGACCGTCTAGCAATCTCAATCAGAGTTTGATGAATTTATATAGGTTAACTGTACATTTAATTCGTTTTCGTAAATAATATAGAAATGTATCATAGTGTGCCTACGCAATATTTTTAGTATGTCAGCATAGGGTCCTATAGCTTACCAATAGTAATTATATAGTATAGGTACCTATTATAATGATATAGATTAGTCGAAAAAAGTAAAGCTACATCGTTGAATCTTCCAAAATGAAAATTTAGGGAAAACCATCTGCAGTTAACTGCTGTGAAAAGAATTATACTGTACATTTTTATCTTCATATGGATATTTTGCACGCGCTACGTCGAGAGTATTATACGTAACGCACGTACGCTAATTATATCGTTTACACGTCACAAATGTAATACGCACCCGAAATACGAATTACACACACCTAACCTATGTGGCCTAAATACAAAACGTGACCACCCGACAACAGCTGGTGTGCGCAATATTTGACTATAATAGTTATAGTAATAATTATTGTAATATTCGTAAAATTGGCAATGATGTGGGGTTATGGACATGATATGCACCATTTTTCCTTGTCTGTCTGCTAGTTTCTCGTTAAAAATTATTAGGCTGCAGCGTAATACTCGTTATGCTACAATATAATTACCTTTTTTTTTTTTTTTTCCTTATGGTATCGAGGACTGGAGGAGGAACTATGGTGCCAGTACTTCTCCTCCAGCCCCCCACAATATAATTACCTAAAATATAATAATTTAATCATGACGTGTGCCATAATATTATACGTACATTTATTCGTAAATTTAACTCGAAGATCCTATTCTTTTTTCTCTTGCGAGAGAAAACCTTTTATGAACAAAACTATAACGTAAACGTTTACTAATTTATAAACTTATACGTAAAAAACGAATAAAACAATAACCGTTTGGAACTTCAGTCGACTTCATTTTAAGGAGACGATTAGGTTAAAATTTGATACGATGGTATTTGCACGACATTTCAACGTGCTATAACACACAAGTAAAATAACATAATATAGCCATATATAGGTATCATATGAGGGTCTTAATCATCCGTATTATGGTTACTATTAACTGCTTATTTTGTGAATTTAATAATATAAAATTGTCAACATTTTGGGGAATGTTGAGGTAAAGTTAAAGTTAAAGCGCCTCTTCCACAGAGTCGGTTCTAGATAAAAACCAAACGCCAAGACAAAATACTGAACACGCCACTGATACAATGCACTATAATATCATAAATACAAAGACTTAAATGTGTTTAAAATTCAAACTCAAATACGCGCTAGTCGTTATAACTTATGTTAATAATTATATAATGGTTTCACTACACCAGATAGAAGAAATTGGCTATAAATTAAAGCCGAAATACGCTGTACAATTTTTTAATGAACTTTTTTTAATATCTCCAAAACACTGTGGGAAAATTGAAATATCTTTATCTTTGACTAGAAAAAAATAATCATATTATGAGGGGTGTTACCCCAGAACACGGAATTTGTAACGCCATTTTCCGGGGCACCGATGTGGTTACAAATTTTTTTTTGCGGTTACAAAATGTTACATAATAAATAACATAATACCAAATAGTTTTCAAGTAGAAATTTTAATTATTTAACGTTTGGGGTGCTGGGGTAACGTTGCCTTGGCACCCGGAACTTGTAACGCCATTTTCCGGGGCACTGATGTGGTTACAAATTTTTTTTTTGTGGTTACAAAATGTTACATAATAAATTACATAATACCAAACAGTTTTTCAAGTCAAAATTTTGACCTTGGGGTGCCAGGGTAACGCACCTCATATTATGTAATATGATACTTACATTTATGTGAAATGTTTTAAGATAAAAAAAACCAAACAAATCTTTTCGAAACCAAGAGCATCTTCACTTAGAATTTAAGAAATATATTTTTGTTTGCTCACAAAATATTTTATATCATATACAGATACGTCATATATGTGAATACAAATATTTGTTTATAATATATGATCAATGCTATGACAGCAATAGAACATTAAGTTTAAATATTATATCATTTTTTTTTTTTTTTTAATTTGCAAATCCGCTACGTTACAAATTCTGGTTTCATTTTTTTCTTTTTTTTATTGACTGATTGAGTGTTTACAATAAAATATTATACTTCAAGAAGTTCAGTATAGTTATAGCTCTGGATATATCGTATACAATACATTATATAATAAAAATTAATCTTTTTTAAATCATTTCAGTTTTGCTTTGACGATTGCAGCATATTGCATTATTATATTATAATAGGTATTAAATATTATTATCCTAAGTATTTTATGTCATTTCTCTAAACTGAGGGTCGTAAAAATATGAGTAGTGGGGTCATGTATATGTATATATCTATCTACGTCGTTGAACGATGTGAAAACTAAAGAAATCTCTTTTCTTTTTTTTATACATATTATGTAATAATACTGCGGATAATTATATTTTTTTTAATATAGATTCACGATCTCAAGTACTAATTTTTAGGATCATTTGGTTATAATATGTCTTTATCGTATAATATGTAATTATGTAGCTAAATAGTATGCATAATTCCCCCAGGAGACAGGATTGAACAGACTTATTTAACCATTTGAAAAACACAACCTTTTTATACTCATATAATTTAGATCTTTATTGCTATTAAACCTTTTCTATTATTATGTAACACCTATCAAAAAAAAAAAATGTGTCTTATCCCAATGGCCAAGTAGCTGAGGATTATTTCTTTAATTTAAAAAAAAAAGTGTGCATAATTATTGATGTATATTTATCAGCATGTTTTATCTGCGATGTATACGCAGATTAATATAATAAAAATTTAAGATTGATTATTATTTCATAAAATATTAACCTGTCTAACCAATATCATATACAAACAACTCAAAATAAACATGTACCTGCATATTCATAAAAATGTTTCACTCCATAATGTGGATAATTAAATAAAAAAATATATATTATAAAAGATTGAATAATAATATTATAAACTTTAATATGGTTAATCTAGAGTGGACAGGTCCATTTAATATTTTAAATATAAATTTGAAAACAATTTGATTTTTCGAACATTGAAAACCTTGAGTATAATTTTAACTACAATGCAAATATTAATAAAAATAAAAATGTTGTGTTATTTATTTATGCATATGAGTGTATATGACAAATTAGAAATTTAGTATTAAGAAATTACTAGATACTTACTAAAAAGAGTATCTTATAGATAAGTATCAAGTATACTAATTAGATACTTGATACAACCAAAACGACAAAATTAACAATTTAACACAGCTACTAAAATAAAATGATATTATATTAACACGATTTATTCTATTTCAATATGAATTATAGATCTTTGATCAATCCGATCATTTTACTATGTGCATTTGTTTGTGTGCCTTCAATTGCGACTTACAGAGAACGACTTCTATATTAAATGACATTTACCATTATAAGTGCAATGGCGTCAAAGACAAATTTTTCAGGTGTGGTAAGACACAATTTTATCCACCCACCCACCAAAAGTTATTAAACATTTTTCTCCACAAATTTCCAATGTGGCAATGTATAGAGACTGCTCTGAAAAGTAATAGGATTGGGCGCATTCTTAATCAGAAAAATGAAAATTATATTACCTATATTATTAATATCATGATCAAAAATATCAATTAATTTAAGTTAGATTTAAATTAGATTTTAATTTAATTTACTCAGTCATAGACACTCAACGATTGCTGAAAAATCTATAAAAGAATACATAGCGGTCGTTACGCTTGCAGGCATACATGTGACTGGGTGATAATGTATAAGATTATAATAATATAATATACTATAATAGTTGTAGTCGACTTGTCGAAAAACCACGTATGGTCTCACTAGATGTATCGCAACTATGTTACAATAATATAATATTACATAATATGTATAAGTAGGTGCAATATTGTTACATATTATTATATTATTATTATTATTATTATATTTTAGGTAGGTGCACCGAATATTTTGATAGTGATGTAAGACGTAATAACTTTAAGCGAATCGCGCGCGTGTGTGAGTCACGCATTGGCGATGTGTAGTTTATACGACGCAGAGGGCTTTGTATTCCTTTCGCATGATTTATGACGGCCGACGTGCCAATATGCTACACACTTCTTCGATATTATTACCTACCAAGAGCGATAACATTCATGTCTGTATAATAATAATAATTTTATTATGTTTTGTGTATGATGATATGTGTAGTGTGTAGGCGATCATTCCCTCGCGTGCGTGTGCGTATACAGGGTGATTTTATTTTTCCCGATTGGATCGGCTGTGGCAGCTGGCTGAACATCTGCAGGCGGCAAACGTTCGCACCAAACGCGTAGGTATTATTATTGTTTTGTGTTTCGTAAACTTTTGACAAGTTACTATGATATAATAATAACATTCCTCTCGACATTTATTTTTAATTTTTAAAACGGTGGTGTCTTGTGCAGGGACGGATTGGAATTTTGGACCGGCCCGGGAAAATAACTTTTTAGCGGCCCCATGTTTAGATGGTAAACTAATATGTATATTTATAATTATATCAATTCGATACTACTTATTACAATATTATAAATAATCTAAATTTAAAATAAAAACATTTTTATTGTTCAGACTACATTTCCATGCCGACTTGCATTGTTAAAATTCGTCGTCGTTACCCGCCGAGAAGCGACAAAACGAAGACGGAATATCAGATTATTTGTAGATTTACTGTTCACGGAGATTGTTTTATTTTTGATTAGAATTATTGCTATAACTTTAAATTATTATTCAGTTTTTGTTAAATTTATCCTGTTATACAATATAATAATTAATATAATAATATTATGCGTCATAGACTTTGGTAATATTTATTATTCATATTTTGGTTATTGACTTATTGCTTTATAGTTTGCAATAATTGATATGAATAAAATTTAAAATCGTATTTATGAAAATCTATAAATTTTAAAATTTAATTTGCGACAGGTTACAGCCGTAGTTTGGTAACGCATGCACCGACCCCGTCAACTAGTTAGCACGCGGCCCATCGGGAATTTCCCGATTTCCCGATGGCCCAATCCGTCCCTGGCCTAGACTCTTGTGTGATTTTCAAATAATATTCCTTCTATACGCATTGATTTTACAAAAATCTAACAAAATATCTATATATAAAGTGTGCGTATTGCAGTCGTCGTAGAAACCGTGATTTTAACGCCGTTGAGTGGATAGATAAAAAAATAAAATAATCATCATAATTAACTAACCTGATATCCACGATAAATACTCGTATTTCAAACATATATATCAAATCAATTAAGAAATAATAGTATGTTAATACCCGATTATTACAATATTGTTAACATTGTCGTGTTATATGATTGAAACGTTCACGAATTATTATTTATTAAACATACAAACTTAACAATAGTGCATATTTTTTTTTTTGTCTTGATTTATAGTCAATAATCTAATATTGAATATTGATAGTTGTACTATTGTATTAGCTTTTAAGATGATATTCGATTGTTCGTTATTATGGTGAAGTACCAAAATATATACTTAATTGATTGTAGTTTCACTAGTAATCACGGACGTGATTGTATACGAATTTTCTTATAAGAACCATAGTCGGAACCCTAACCAAATCGGGACAAATGTTAACTATACCTTCGCTCTCCCACCGCTAACGGTTACAGAATTTTGACGTCACTGATTTTATATGCACATCTTATATATAAACCTATTTTAATTTCTATGAACGTATAAATGTATTTTTCTAATTATCGCATCATCGTGACAAATTCGTTAGCATATTAAAATAATGATAATTTATTATTATATTATATAATTCATATTTTTATATGCATATACACTATACAGTGTGATCCATGAGTGATCACAGTTCTGTGTTTTCTCACGAGGCTAGTATGGGAAAGCGATGTCGACGGCGTTGCGATTGTCGTGTGTTTAACGAACGGAAAACGAAAAAAAAAATCTTTGACACGATATCGCACTTTTGCTCGGCAGATGTACTCGCGAACACGTAATTATAATTTATATTGGCATTTTTCACAAGTAGAGATAATCGGGACAAACACAGAGGTTTCACGGTCGGTGCCACTGAAGCGTTTTCTCCAAAATGTATGCTGAATGCATTCAATAATATCAATTCCAGTCGTATTTTCCGGGAAAATATTAATATCTTAACAAAATATTTTTGAATTATAATAGTTGTTAGATTTTTTGGGAATTCCAGCTATATCATTATATTATTGTAGGTATCATAAAAGTATGTACTATACTGTAATAATGGCATACTACGACGTGAAGAGGGTGGTAACTTTACAGGTGTTTGAACGTCACATATCGTAATTTGGAGTGTTAAATATAAATAATTTTGTTGTCAAATGAACTACCATAGCATAAGCATTGTAGTTTAGTACGCAAGTACGCTTATATTTTAATTTATTGTTAGGTAACCGTAAAATAAAATTATGTTGATATTCCGTTGAATTATTTTTAACCTAAAGTCAAAACACTACTCGGGAGTCGGGGAGTCGCTGACTCGCAACTGACGATTAACCGAAATGAAAAATAATATCGAACAAAATGATTTACGTTATTTATTATGTACGTTATATTTAGCGAAAAGGTCTTGTCTGATATTACTCTGATTTGAGTATAGTAATATATTTTTTTGCTTGTATTTACTGTTATAAAATTATTATAATTATTATTTGTCGGTGAATGTTATCGTACAATATACACCTTATTAATACCACATTTACATACTTTACTGCGTGTTTCTATCCAAAGTCTGAAATGTGTGAGTGCTAAGTTTCAACTTGGACACGATGGATGATCGGATTTCAGTGATTATCACGATACTTTCACTCGAGATTATTACTATCTTAAACCGTGGTAATTAGTTGACAAAATAATAACAAATTTGTTCGTTTATCAAAAAAATATTAATACCATGACAGTGTCTTAAGAAGTTAAAAATAATACTAGTCATAATTTTTCAATGTGCCGACTTAAGGTTAATGTAAATGTTAGACTGTAAAAAATGCCCGAATTTCCCCTCCCCTAAATGACGCCGCTGGTTTATACCCTTTTGATGAGATATAGGAAACATCATCACTTAAAAGTCGATTTTCTGCAGGTATTTATAATATTTTTGGTTTTCCGTGTTTGTAATGACGTCCTACCGTCACTATATAATACCACCAATGGTGTTAAAGTCTACCGGAGGCCAAAGGGGTGAAGATGTTGAGATAGTTGAGGAGTCGTATAATGTCCTTTAACACCCACACGGACCTCAAAATATAGGATGGTTTGTCCATCGGACGACGACGGTGTCGATTTTAAACCGTACAATTAAGCACCAACCTTAAAATAGAACCTCGTACATATTATTATTGTCATCGTACCAGCAAGACGGACACAATAATAATAATAATAATATGCATATACCGATATAATTATTATTGTGCGCTTATTATTACCGGTCGAGTGACGTCGTCGTTCACGATTATAATTGACGGTCTCCGATAGCGGACCGCGAGGATAAGACGACGGGCTCGTATATTTCGTACCAACGGTATAAAGTAGGGACCGCCGAAACTTCGAAGTCGTTTAATTCTTAGTCACGGATAATCATATGCAAATTATTAGCAACGAAGATGACGGTGCCGGCGACATTTTCCATACCTACGACCAAGAGATGAAACGCTCCGAATCTTATATAATATGTATAATACGCGCATTATATAAATATATGTATAAAGTACAAATATATACACATCAAAGGGGACATAGCGCGATGTTATAGCAATAGGGCATTATTATAGCAATAATAATAATAATAATAATAATATGACGATTATGACGTCAATATTTTATGTTATATTATATATCAACGCGCGCAAAATGATAGTATAAAGTACGAGTATATATGCACATATACACAATATATTATATTATACATGTGTGGTATATTTGCTATGATAGAATATATTATGCAAATAATGTATATTATTATTTTCGAAATACTTCACCAAAGGATTAACGCCAGTGATTATACCGGTATATTTACACATTATATTAGATTATTATAATATTCTATTATAATATAATGTATAATAAACAAACTTATTTCTCGGCCGGTGTGCCACGTAATACTGTTTATTTATATCGGGAAAAAAATTATAGATTTCTGTATTTTTTTTTTTTTTTCCCCATTAAACAAATACAATTTTACAGGTTCTCGAAATGCAGTATGATATCTACCACGATTTTATGGTTTAGTATGCTCTATCTATACAAAAATATCATAGAACGCAACTATATATTTTTCCTCTCTAAAAAAATCTATGAATCGAAAATACGTTTTTATTAATTAGTACAATCATGACAACGAAATCCTAACGAAAATTGATGAGGAAAAAAAAAGTCGAATCCAGCCCAAGAATTCTATGTTCTATGTTTGCTAAAAAGGTATTTATCAATCTACGAATAAATTTTTATATTCATAAGTATATCAAATTGTATTATATCTATATGTAGAGTTTATTATTTTGAAATTAAAATTCGGCTTTTTACATCAGAAATAAACTTAGTCGGCTAATTTGTGTTTGTGCATGGTTCATATATGGTTCAAACGCAGTATAGTTATTCGTGTAATAATACATAATATACAATTTTGTAATCGCCATTCATTGCCAAACTATCCATTAACAATAATGTAAATACAATTGCAGGCTAATGACCTGGCTGTTTAAATAAAAATAAATAAATATATATTATGTATAATAAAAAAAAAAATCATTGACTATAGTATGGTCTATGATGTTATTTATATCAAAATATCATTCAAAATAAAGAATTGTATGTATGTTTAAAAAAAAAAAAAACTATTTGATTTATTATATTTCATAAACACGCGTGCACTAAATTAAAACTTTAAAATGTTTAGTTTTGAAATTAAAAAAAAAAATTCTTAAAGACAGTAGAGAACGAAATTCAGATGAAAATATTTATTTAGAAAATCATATAGGTATTGACGATACATTTAAAAAAAAATGACAAATATTTCACACGACGTGCGAAAATAATACATTTTACGTTTAAGTGGATAGATAGTGGTTACAAATGAGGAGTGTAAAAGTGATTTGATTTTGTGAATTATCGTAGAACATGTCTGGTATTGGAAATTTAAAATAAAGGCACGAAGTAGAAATAGGTACTACATTGTAAAGATTATAACAGTTTTCATAAATTGCAGATATTACGTATTAAACCAAAATAAAATTACGGTAAATTTAGCATTATAATAATTATAATTTTTTATTTACGGAAAAAAAATTACAATTACAAGAATATTGTGACAGTTTGTGGTAAGTGCACATATTAATGTTTACATGTAATATGAATATAAATAATAAAGTAAAACAGGACAAAACAAAATAACAAAAGAAAAAAAAAGATGTATATAAATATAATATACTAAAAATAAAATATTAAATAACTATTAAGATTTTAGATAATTAAACTGAAAGAATTTATATGAAAATATCATGATAATATACATATAGCCATATAGGTTGTACGAGGACTTAAGAATTTTAATTTTGTTAGGTTTTATATATATATATATATATATATATATATATACTAAGTATATGAATCTTTGTAACCTTAAAAATTACATGTACGCCGAAGGCTATGATATCACTATATTTACTGCAGGAACTAAAAAAAGAAATTGAAATCGCTTTTCACGAGTACAAAACCAAACAAGGTTGGCGTTATTGTTTGTTTTTATATTGGTATTTGGGTTTGCAGTGCTTATTTAAATAAACGATATGGACAAACACAACATATTATTTTGAAATGAAGTAGGATTTAAACAGTTTTTAACTTAAAATTATACGCTTGTGAAAGAAATTGTTCATGCCACACCTGAGATATTGAACTGAGAACAATTTATTTAAATATTATAATACAATAACATTAAAAAATTTCGATTTTAAAATGTTTATAATATAATATGTTAAGAACGCTGTACCTATTAGTGTATATATTGTAATAATATGCATTATGCAATGCACTGTGCTCACATAGAGAGGTGACTCAAATGCTTTTACCACCAACTATATTATAGCTGCTGAAGTGACGATGAAAGCTATGACAGTGATTGTGATTCGCATACACCAGTGGTTGATTTGCAAACAGGGATTTCTCGCCTTTTTTGATCTCTACTCCCCCCCCCCTCTAACTCACACACAACAGTCCTGTCATATTGTCATGTTGACAGATTTTATCACTCTTTATCTGTGTGGTCTTGGTAGTCTTAATAATAATAATAATAATAATAATAATAATAACATATTATACCGTTCTCGTTCTGCATTGTGTAGTTATTATTATTTCTTTAGATTCGTCGTGCATCATCATCAAAATGCCATTCACCACTGCAGCCACAGGTGCGTTGTATTCGCATAATAATAATAGTAACAATAATTGTTATTATTATTATCGTCGCTTTCCTGTAGTTGTCTTTACGAGCCTCTCTACAGTTTGCTGACTCATTGAAAAAAATAAACTTCATCCACATCCGTCGTGGTTCGTAAGTCGTTATTTCTATCGATAAAATATTACCAACTAACTCATAATGGGATCCAAGCGTAGTGGTAAAGAGGGCAAAAGATTTTTTGTCCTTATCTTCAGTAATCATAATATCATAATATTGATATTATATAGGCAATTATAACTGATAACAGATGATATTCAGTATTATTATAATATTATGTCATAAGTGTTTTATTATACTTAGGGTTCTAAAATTTCATAAAAGTTTTTATCAAAAATAATAAAAATAATTTTAATTTAAATCTTGAGTAGAAATGTTATTGAAATATCTTTTTACATACCTTACAAATTACATACAATTTTCTAATATTTCATTGAAATATTTCATACTCATAAAAATAATTATACTATGTCAATCGGTATTTATCAGTATTTTTGTATTGATTGATAAAAGCCACATTACTTAATATGTACTATATTATATGGTTTATCACTATGATGCGTATCATTATAAATTTAGTATGCTTTAAGAAATATAATATGATAATATAGGTACCACATATTAAACATCGACCGATGGAATTTGATTCAGTGGGTTTGATCAATAACAATAAAAATAATAATATTATAAGTTGTTTAAATTGAAAAAGTTTCTTGATTGTTTTATTTATTTTTACTAAATATATATATAAATAGAAATTGTATTTTTCCAAAGTTTTTGATTTTATGTTCAAAACCCATTTTATTCCTACTAGCTATTTTACATATCTACCTATCAGTGTTGGTGAGTTGCGGCCCAAACCCTAAATAACGTATACGAGTTGCTGCCCGGGTTTATGAGAGGTACGTATGAGTTGCGCCCCGGATTTATGAAAGGTACGTACGAATTGCGGCCATACAATAATGTATATATTACATATATATATTATATATTATATGTCTATATATAGTAATAGTATATAAACATCATCACAATATTATGTAGGTATTTTCTAGTATAAATAAAATTGTCGTTCTTATATTAATATTGGTCGTAAATAAAATAAAATTATTCATAAAATTATAGAATATAATATTATATATTAATATTATGACATAATATTAAAAAAAAAAAAAAAAAAGTATAATTGGTGTAATATATTATGATAATAATGTCCAAAAAAAATCAAAGCATTCATAATGTAAGTCATATATGGCAGATAATAAGATAAAACCATCTATATTATCTTTATCATATTATACCTATACAAAAATATAACTTCCCATACGTATTGAACATTTCGTTTATTGTTATTCGATTATACGGTACATAGGTAATAGGTATATAATATAATATATATTATACAAGTAAGGTACATATGTAATGATAATTACTCGGGCCGGAATTCACCGGTCTCCAACACCGGAAACGAAAGGTTAGGCCGCAATTCACCCTCAGCCCTACCTATAATTGAGGCTTAAATAATCTATTTTTGTCAACCCCATTAATTAAGGCAGGCATATATTGGCATCTTCTATGTTATTCGTTAAAACCATTTATGTACACAATACACAATGATTTACTGTCACCAATCATCAATATTATACCTATTGGAAGTTTTATGAAGTATAAAATAATTTTGATATCCCGCATATGGCTTTTTAAAGTAAATTTGTTATTGATATGGTAATTTGTATTCCTATATAATCCAAATTTACGTTTCCAGATAATTGTATTATAGTTAATCGTTATATCGTAATGGCCTATCATTATTTGACTTAGAATTTAATAAAATATTATGATATATGAAATAATGATAACGATAACATTGTGTGACAGCCATAAACGACCTGTAAGACGGATATTGTATGGTAACGCATTTTGTATGGTGCAATTAAAAAAATGTATTACATTGATTTGTAATAGTAATACAAATCAATATACCCATAATATACGGATGAAAACAGAAATTAAAAAGCAAGTATAATATCCGTTATTAGATGTCATTAGAGAAAACACCGACGGTTAAAACGTAGTACGTTTATACGCACATTTCGGCGTTGTTATTAATAATAATATTCCTTCGAATATTACATTATTATTATTATGATAATATATAATAACATGATATCGTGACGTTGCCCTATACGAGTCAACCACCACGAAAGTATCCTCTCATCGTCGTTATTATTAATACACGAGGGGACGGACAGTATGTAGGTATACCTAAATACTTATTTAATATATGGAAAGATATATTATATATTATTATTATTATTATATCATGTTTAATACAACGGTGGTGGTTCCGAGACTTTTGAAAAATCTTCGACTCGGCGATCGGATTTATCGCATACGCTGCCAACGGGGTGCCCGATGTTTTTAATAAAAAAAAATCCGTTGTGATATATATTTTATTGTATAGGTACGTCACTATATATTATATTATCACCTCTGGCTGGCACCGATATGGCCGTTATTGTACAAAATATAATACGCGTCGATCATGTATACTCGCCTGTGTGTATGTGCGTGTGTGTGGGTCGACGGATTACCCGAAGGATTTCAGTTTTGCGGTGCGGGAGTAGGTATTATATAGATACGATATGAAAAACTTTCCCACTGCCTACCCCATCGACGACGACGACGACGACGACAACAAACCACTATATGTATGCTGGTTTTTAAGTTGGCTTAAAAGAATATAGTTTGTTAAATATTAAATAAAAAAATTATTTAATATTGGTTGGATTTGTCGAAATGCGCAATAAAAAATTCAACAAAAAATGATCACTAAAATAATCAAGACCCGAGTCCCGACATACTACTCGTGGAGTATTTCGTTTTAAACACTAGGAAAAAATTCAGTTGTGCCAAAATCCCAGCTATAACAACAATAATATACTGCAGGTAATATCGTAGGTAATAATAGTACCTATAATCTTTATTATAAAATAGCATCCGATCGTCATTATTTCATGTTACGTACCTACCTATATTACTTATAAACACGAATTAAAAGTAGTCTTCTGTGAGATTATAAACGGGTTTTGGGAAATTTTTATCTGTATAAAGTGGTATCGGTAAACTGCAAAATAATCTATGATTTCAGACAGTCTGCCAATCATTAAATTATTTTAGAATTTTTTTTTCGTTTTTCTATAGGTAATATTATATTTCCTAACGTTGTCTTCTTTAAAAATGTTTTTGTTTTTTCTTTTATTAAAACTATATATTATTATATCTTAGGTTTATGGATAATATGTGATCGCAATGTTTAAAGAGATCTCGTATTTTCCTGCCGTCCGTATCCGGACTAAACTTCTGACATTCCAAAAGACTAAAAAAATAAATAATATGATAAATAAATAATGATTAGATTTTCTTCGATGTCCATGTTTGTGACAAAATTGTGTTTTTTTTTTCTACATCAGCGTACCGTTTGACGCACTATACCCGCAGTAATACATTTTATTCGTTGTTAAAATATTATTTATTGAATTAAAATGTTATCCAATAAATAAACGATTGAGTTGACGTGCATCTTACGTAAAAACGTATTTCCATGAACATCATACGCCCCCGCTGCGAACGCGCCATAAGTCAGAGCGACCACGAATGTGACCGGGGTTAAAGTTTTTACCCTAAATAATAATAACAATAATAATATTATGTATAGCGATCGTGTTGGATGGAAGAGAGTTGCCCGCGGTGTGTGGTTTTCATGAAAACGTCATATCGTCTCGTTATTAGTAATATCGTATATGCGCGGAGCATAATATGCATTATATATTATTATGTTTACGACGGTGAAATTTGCAATGTATATAAAATATTTTAATATCAAGATAATATATTACCTATATTATATATTATACACAAGAGCGCATACGCGTATCTCTTTCTATATTATATACACTATATAGTGGTATATAAGTACCTATCACACGTGGCATTTACAATATCGAAAAAGTGACGTTTTACTTAATATTTATAGCTTAATATCAGCGTCTTTATCGTTGTCGTTTCTATTATAAAAAGAAGATTTTAAAATCATTCAATCCTCTTCAATTTCAAATTATTAATTTTTCCCATTTTATTTCTGCGATTAATTTAAGAACAAACAGAAATTAATTTTTTTCTTAAATATTATACATTATTAGAGCTTCACGTTAGTAACTAATATTATACATCTGCAGGACCTGTAAGATATCCAAGACATTTTGTATTTAACATAGTATTACTAAATACAATAGTATAATACAATTTGAATATATCTTCTAAGTTGATCTTCTTTGTTTTTAGTCTATAAAAACTGTATTTTATAAATACAATCGAGAGTGTTAATTAAACTAATATTTGTGAACAATAAATCGCCTTTATCGTGTATAAAAGTTTGAATCTAAATATTGTAACAAAAAAAATATGCGTATTGCATACTACGGTTTACAATATATTATATAGGTACCTCGTAAGTATATTAGTTTAGTATCAATGGATTATTCCATCGTTTATAGTATCCAAACACAAGCAATTTATAAACGTAAATCGTCGGGTATATTGATATATGTATATTTATACACGTGTGAACAGCCATGTTAGTAGTAGAATTAATGAATACGTCATTGGTAGGTTTATACATTATAAATCATATTCTAATTGCTTAATCTATGAAATAGCTTAGCGCAAATAGTTGAGTACTCGCCTATAAAATATTATAACACTAAATTACGTATATATATATAATACAGACAACAATGCACGTCATATTAGCTTAAATATATAATATAATTATAATTCGGATACAGCAGTTGAACAGATGGACAACTCGATAATTCACCGTCTATATTTTTGAAAAATTGCCTTGAAACGCTTGCAAAATGTTTAAAACATTATTTGTATACATACAAATAAAATTCTATATAGGCATAGATAAGAATGTTAAACTGTAGTTGATGTTAACGTCTTAATAATCTCACGATGAACTATGCATTAACCTTGCGTAAAAAATAAGGTATTAACATTTTCGAAATCATAAGATAGGGTGCTTACTAATATTTTTCAACATAGGTAAATTCTTATTTCTGATTACTAATATTTAAAAAAGAAAATCGTCTCAGACACTGCGCATTGCTACATGCCATTATTATTATTATTATTATTAGAGAGATACTGTGCTAGTATAATATTACACCACCAACGTGCCGATTAATTTGTACACAACGCTCTTCACCGCCCCACGACCGTCACAAGTAACCCAATATTTACGTCATGCTCTAGTCCTGTAAACCGTTGGAGATTTTCCCGTTTTTTTAATTAACGTCGAACCCTGGACTGGCATCGTGGTTTTTATTATCTGCTCTAAAACTACCACTACACACACAAACACACAAGCTTGTATGTATGTATATATATGTTGTATAATAGCATCAGTACGGTGGTATATATATTATTTATATTATATATAGTTATTTCACGGCCGAAGGTAAGGTCCCTCGCGTGTATAGTATTATTATATTAAGAGTAAACGATGGCTATACAGACGGCCGAACTATACATGTATAATATATATATATATATGTATTATATTCTGTAGGGATACAGGGTGACTCACCGAGAAAATAATCCCCCACGTTTTCGTTAAGTAATGTGTTTCTTCATATTTTGAGTTATTTAGGAGGTACATACGAATACTATACGTCTTCAATTATTTAGATTTTTTCTGAACATTTAAGGAGCTTTTATAGTGGATATACAAATTTATTTATTTTTTTATTTTTTTTTAATGACAAACAAACTTTTTTAATTTCAATTACTAAGTAGATTATTTTTTGGAAAATGTCGATGTATCTACATCAAAGTTAAATCGAGTATTTTATGAGTTGATAAGTGTAACTTTTTAACAGATTTTTATTCAGATAACATTTTAAATGAGATAAGTCGACGTTTTCAAAAAAAAAATCACCTAATCACTTAATAATTAACAGAAAAATGGAGCTTTTACATTTGTATACCATCGCCATACATTCTTAATTGCTATAAAAAC
Organism: Diuraphis noxia; assembly: GCF_037042655.1. NCBI lineage: Eukaryota > Metazoa > Arthropoda > Insecta > Hemiptera > Aphididae > Diuraphis > Diuraphis noxia. The sequence continues at coordinate 41,925,768 of NW_028301711.1, read as the reverse complement.
TAAGTATAAGAGATTAGTATAATTGAAAATTCAAAAATTCAAAAATTTCAAAAATTTGTTTTTAAAGAAAAAAAAAATAGTTGGGCTCCACCTCCACCTATATTCAAAGATACTTGTTGAATCACCCTGTATTCACAATTTACACTGTCAAAAACACTAAGACTGTGACGATGGTATATTATATTATATGATTTAGTCATGTCTTATAACGTCGGATTCTGCGGTGGTTTTTCATTAAAAACAGAGCCGGGAAGAAGGGCGTATTTAGTATATAGGTACACACCTACCTATTGATGGCTGGGGTTAAGGCGGAAGTGCAAACAGAAGCCGGAAACGGCGTTAAATTTTTACTATTGTCATTAGACTCGTATACAGCACGACGGCAACGATCGTAGCTATCATTGACCGTGTCACTCTCAAACTTCCTTATAAAATGTAAAGTAAAATTTTATTTATGTTGACATATTGTAAATTCTCACGTATCATAATCAGAAATGAGTTATATTCTGTCGTATGACTTAACTATCAACAATTAAATATCTTCGGTACAATCCAATTCATATATGTACATATTAATCGATTAAATTAAACAAAATAATTACATTTTAAAATTAGAATGATAGAACAGATTAAACTGTGGATAAAATAACAATATTTGAACTAAAGGAAAGAGTATATAGATTGAAAATTATATGTAATATTTAGGATACTAATTCAAAAAATACAACTTTTTCGTAAAGATGAAATTACTAAAATTAAAAAAAGAATATGTGGAATGTCACAGACGGATGAAAATTTATAACGAGATCAGGGAGTGTATATTTAGGTCAAGTTTTTAGGATTGTGTGTGAAGATTTCACGAATTTCGTATTTGAATAAATATACTATTATTTAAATTTAAAATAAAGTCATTATTTATTTTCTTATGTATGTATGTATATTGTATATATATATATATAAATATAAACATTTAAAAATTTAAATTTGTATAGACATTTCAAAATCACGATCATTCGCTAATTTGAACGAAAATTAACGATTTTAGTTATTTTTTAAGATTGAAAAATATGTTTTGATTTGAAACTATTACGTGTATATATTATATTGTTATTTTATAAACACAACGAAACTTTTAAAACATTTAGAATAATATTATGTTATCGCTATTTTATACTAGTTTCTATTCTCATCATTTTATGGGAAGCCGGGGTTGATTCAAAAGTTAATAACAATAATACATTATATAAATTTATACAATTATTATGATTAAATATTAATCGTATAATAAATGCAATATTTTCAGCAAAAATTAATTTAATCAGCTTAAATGTAATACAATAACTATAAAACAAATCATTATTACACGGGCATATATTATTTATATATATAAATATATATAACTGATTAACCAAGTATTTGCTCAGAATCGTTTTTCATATTATGCAATGATTTATCGTTCAATTCAAATTTAACACATAAACATTAAAGTGACTTATATCTCGGTGAAATGGTACACTCGACCACTGTACTATAAATACAGCAGATTAGCTTATATACGCTCTTTCCATTAAATATATATATATATCATTGTTTGGCTAAGAAAAATTAAAACAAAGAAATATTTGTTTGCAAATCAATAATTATCTATTCCCTATACTCCAAATAATCGTCATGTTTAAAACCAAATCTAATGTTCCGAATTCGCCTACAGACGACACACTTTCGTGAATTTTAGACGAGCAAAAGACGATATTACGGAGAGTGTTCATGATGTTCTTGTTCACTGATAAGGTTCATTATCCATAGTATATAATATTATCATACACATATCAGTGTATTTTATGATAAATACCGAGATAATATATTCTATATTTTATCTACCAAATGATATGTACCTACATCTACTACCCAGTGCTACGTTATAAGCTATGTTGCCGACCCGGGTAAAATTAAAATATGCCACCCTTAATTTTTATTTCTATTGATCCTCAAAAATTTACTGACCCTAAAAACACCATAAAATTTACCGTCTCGGGAAAATTTTCCCCCTTGCACCCCGTTAAACGTGGCTCTGCTACTATCTAGTATTAGCTAATGTACTAGTATATAATATAATATATTGTGCATATTTATAAACTTGTATTCCTGAATTAAGTCACATTTTAAGATTTTTTATATTTGCAATTATATTGTCGTCTGATGTTGAGACTTTAAATCCCCTGTTCCTGTTGTAAAACGCGTAATAATGTTATCACCACGATGCATAATATTATTATATTTCGACTTTATTATTAATCGGTATTTTCAACGGCTGCACAATTCGCCAACGACCACACTACCGTACTCGATCACATAAATAATACTGCAATATTAAACCGAAAACGTTATTTGTGATGACGTTGCCGTTGCATGTTCTAGACATTGTGCAGTATCGCACAAAAGAACGACCACTCGCCAGCAAAATTCTTGCGAAAAAGGCCATCGCCAAAAATGCTCCAACGCCCCCGACCGTCACGGTATATAATAGTTTGTTCAAAGGACGACGACGACGGCTGACTGCTCGATTTTATAATAATAATAATATTTGTTAATGTGTGCGCGGTGTACGCTCATTGTGTATAATATACAATATACATATATTATAACCATGTTGTGACTGTTATTATCATTATTATTATTATTATTATGATTAAAATATGCTCGTAAGAATCTTGTTGTGCCTTGTCTTCGGTATTTTCGTAAGCGGCATACCTCAACCGCCCTCGGTATTCATGTCATCTTGCATGAACGCGCTCTGCATCACATTGTATATTATTTATACCTATACTATATTATTTTATTATTATATTGCATAGGCGTATACAGAGCGAGTGCATGTGATATGCATCTCAGCGTTTTCGAGGGTAGTGTTATTATAACACCATCGTCGGTGGGAGAAGGCGGGGTGGACGTATACCTGCAGTATTATATAGAGACGCCCCAAATGAATCGAAAAATGTTATGACATTTTTTTTCGGAAATTTATTTTTTTAATATAAAGCCCGAGAGTAGTGTGTTTTTGGTTTTTATCTGGAACAGCCGATAGAAGAATCATGGTATGCCTATCTTCGAATTTTTTGGGGGAGAGGGGGATAACCACAGAATACAAGTGCACAACTTTCCTAAGGCTTGTCCTAATTTGTAGCTTAATTTGTTGGAGTAAATGCAGAAATGAATCCTCCTGATTAGCACGGAAAAAATTGAATCTTGCGGCACGCACGACCATGTCACACACAAAAAATCCTTGAGAGTACCAAACTTCTCAACTCCTTTACGTTATTGTAAGGAACACTATCATTCAACAAATATGTCTTGAGAGCCCAACCAATTAAATAACACAAACTAATTAGATGAAATCCTTAAATTGAAATTTATGTATAATAGAGAACTGAGTAACTAAGATATCGTGTAAACTTTTTATTTTTATTAATTGACAATAAAAAATTATTGCTAATACTATGCTATTAGACATTATGAAACAGTGGTTTTCAATCTCTTTTTAAATGCGGCACTCTGTGATTTTATTCAGTATAATTTCAAGCCACATGTCTCAGCTATGAACTGTCTTCACGAAAGACCATTTTCTTCCGTTGTTATGTAACATTTTACACAATTTTACGCAGTTTTATAAATCCATAGGAATCAATACTGTTAAATTTACTTATCGACTTTAAATATATTTACACAAAAACAGTATTTTTCCTCAACAGAAGTGCTCGGTCCTTATTTTGTCTATGATAGCCTATTTATAAAATCAAGGTGTCATGCTAGACTTCACCAACTTCAAGTAAAAAATAATCAACAAATATATGCATCTTCAAAGTCCACTTGAAGATCAAAAGCTGTCATCATTAATGCTCGTCTTATATGAGTGTGAGCAGTCTCCACCTTTCAAATGTCCAAACTAGGTACCTAGTGCTTATTATACAGATTGATTTACAACAAAAACGGTATTAAGGTTTTATAATAGTAAACTAATGTAGCTTACTATAACCACTTGCACCCAATAAAATATAATGTTTTACAATATTTTTAATCAACAATCAAAACATAGTAGCGAGACGGTGAGTGAAACAGCACATGGCTATCATGATTTAAATTAATATTAGACGAATTCTCCAAAAGTGTTGCATAGACTACAACGAGAATTTCTTCACAAACTATATTTTACACAGTTTCAATTTTTTATGTCTTCATCATATATTACTCAGCTATGGCGTAAAAAGAGACGGTTTAAACTTAAAAGGGGCATAGTATCCATAGAAGGAGAAGATGAACTTAACATGAAAATTGTATAATATTACAATATTAAGCTATTACAATACATCTAATTTAAACACCCAACTGATTTTTCGGTGCAAAAATCAAGAGAGTTCAGTTTTACGTGAACCGACGAGACGACGACGGCGACGCTACCGCCGCGAAGTATTGTCTTTTTTATTCGGCTATATAAGTATAAGTAATAATAATATTATTTATATATTTTTGACGAAAATAAGATTCCTCCGAAGGCGGGAATCGCGTGACAAACAGCCGGCCTAGCGTTATCGTCGCCACAGCTAAATTCGCGTGGCACCTATACATGTATAATAATAATATATAAACGCATATAATATATAGGTATTTATATTTATTTACATAGTTCTCCTCGAAACGAACCGAATTTGAATAAGCACGAAAGCCGCCTTCCGCTGTCTGTGCACATTCTTTTTATCTCGTACGTGAAAAATCACGCACACACGAACTTGATAATAATCGACCCCGACGAAAATCCGTTTATTTATTGTACTGTATGCGCGTTGACGGTGCCTCACCGATGGCGAAATTCGTATACCTACTTAATAATGACTTTCCAAGCGATTCGTCCATGCTGGTCTATTCAAGACGTAATCTCGTTTTCTTATTTCCAATTTTTTTTATTTGTCGCCCAGTGTATTTCCAAAAATGAAAAGTCACTTTTTTCACAGCGTTGTCGGTTAATTAAATCTTTAAGAAAATATATGCATTGTGCCGTAGCTAGGTCTAAAATCTTTGGGTGAACAAATTGGTTCATATTCAGAGCTTGGCTAAGGATATTTTGGGATTTTTCTATAAACCTAAATTTTACTCTCGCATATAAAAAATAAAAATGGGTGCTCGTTGATATCTTGAAAAATACAAATCAGTTTTATTAAAATTTTACAGTTAATAGTTAATTCTTTAATGCGAACTATTAATACATCATTTTAGTTTCAAATCTTTTTTTTTTCAATATTTGAACATATTTCAATATATTAAATATAGGTTAAAGTACCTATAAGTAAGTTTTAATCCTACAAACTGCAGAAAATAATATATATAGGATATAATACAGAAATAAACTATAAAATAGCACGAATAACTAAGTTATGATTTTTTTCTCAAAATGTTTTCAAACAGACGAAAATCTAATAAACTGTGTGTCTGTAAAAAAAAAAAAATAGATTAATTTAAATATATTATTGGCCAATTCGTGTAGAATATATAAATATAATAATAAATTATCGCTAACATTTTTAATACAATTATAAAGCACGATCATTTTTTTTTTTTTTTATTAAATTTAAAACTATAAGGCCTTAATAATCAAATCTTTTGTAAAAAAAAATACGTTTACATTGTTTTCAAACGATTTAATTATATTTTAACGACGAATTAAGAGGAAATTATATTGATATGCGATTATCATACTGATGATGATAATATCATATTATTATCGTAATACATCATAAACTGACATATACATAGGCTAAAATATGGATTTCTTAATTTTCAACTAAAAATATGGTATTTTTGAAATTCACACAAGTAAATTTAACATAACTTTTATTGTTTATTTCTATTACTGAGAAACTTATTATCTTATTTTATACGATTAGGTATTTAGTTAGCTGTATAACCTTTGATCTATTAATTAAAAAGCATGCTGTACTCAAACATGAATTTATAAATGTAAATGAAAAAAGTTAATTATCAAAACATGGTAATAATATTTGTGTGTGATACCTAACCTAATCTACTTAAATCTAGCACACCTGATAACTACATGTATCTAAATGTTATCAGTATCGTACATAATTTATGTAGTAGAAATAGTTATGAGTAAAAACAAAATAAAAAAATGTAAAATAATAGTTTAAGTTTTAATTTTTCCGATGTATCGTATGAGTTTTGTTTTTGAAAAACAATGTTTTAGTGTATTTAGAATATAAATATATCATAAATTCATGCTCTACTCGAGGTGAATAAAAATAAGGAAAACTTGTATAACATATTCACCACAATTAATCGTGTGGGGCTCATAATGAACAACTTTCGAGCTGATGCATTTTAGTTACCTTTATGTATTATAGAACCTGATGGTACGATATATTATATGATTCGTATTGTGAGTGGTTTCACGTTCAACACATCGACCATGGTATAATTTTATATATATATATATATATATACAGCACATCATCACCCCTTTTCTTGATTTCGAAACGCGTATTATAACAACTCTGGCTCAATATCATGCAAGCATATAATATTATAAACTCAACCATTATAATAATAATAATAAGAATAATAAGAATAAGAATAAGAATAAGAATAAGAATGATATAAGAATAATATTAACAAACCGTGGGTATAGTACGAGACGTGCAGTATAAAGGTACGCGAATCGGTGAAAGGCGATGATGGGGTAAAAGGAGCGATGGTAAGATGGTTTTACCGACACTGAACTTTGAATTATAAGCACATTATTATTCAAACGCGTATTACCGCCAACCCCCTACTCCGCCGTCACCGTTATCCTCTTCCTCCCGACAACACTTACCGCCCTAGTCCATGCATAACCTACCCCATCTCGCCACATTCAACAATCCTCGTCGTCATCGCCAAACAAACACCGCCGGCACGCTGCAGATATATTCTATTATTATTATTATTATAATTGTATAATTTATACATGTGTATAGTGACGGGCTGAGGCAGCATTCATGTATATATGCGATATGTATATGATGTACCTAGATATATTATCTGGAAACATTCTTAGTCTATAAGCGAATTCACTTCGTCATATATACTATTATAATCTCCTGTACATCTATTATAGTTAACGTGTAGCACCTGACTACCATGGTTTGTAGACATTGTTTTTATTTTAGATATTACCTATATACTACACTCGTCCATGCACAAAAAATATACTACAGTGAAGAAACTACAAACGAGTACTGAATCTCTGCAACACATGCCTAGGTACCATTCTATAAAATATAATATTGATTTTACAAGCAAATTTTATTTTATCCTTGTAATCATATTGTTTTCACATTTAAAACAATAGTAAATTATTACTAAACCATATTTGAGTAGTATAGCTTTCATAAAACCATTTATTACATAAAACTGTTCATATAATAATAATATTATAATATATTATAATATAACCATAATATCTACGTGATTTTTTTGAATTATATCACAGTTAAAATTATGTTTGTATACATGGGGTGAGGGGGAATTATTTTCATTTTAAACATGAAACATTTTGGACTCAACACTATTTACATTTGATAATCCTATATTTGCATCTATGGGAATATGGTATCAAGAGGAGATTTTATATTTCTTTTGAAAATCAAATTTAAAAAAATTTAAACTTCAACAGCTCATAAAAAATTAGTTTGATTTCCTGGTTAACATTTTTCAAATTGTGATCTATATGAATTTCAGTACAACGATGAGTGACCATCAATATTCCGTCATTAATTAAAACGCATGGCATTACAAAGAGATCCGTACTCGAATGATATTATACCGTACCGTAGCTATACATAATGTAATATCTAAATGTGTCCACACAGAACATTTTATGAACCAAGTACCTATATTATAGATATAAATATAATATATTATAGTGATTCACCACTCATGGTCAACCCTATTTATCTTCATTTTGAATTAAACTTTATATTGTGTCATTGATAATAAAACTAAAAAATTCAAAAAATTTAACGAATCTTCTCAATAATAGATCACATTAAATCATATATAAAAAATACTAATTTAAAAATTTTGTGAAATCAAAAAAAAAGCGGGTAAGTCGTGGATATCGCTCTGCTGTACAGTAGGTTACATGTGGATTACTGTAATGGATGGAATTAAATTTTAATCTAATGATATTATATCAAAGATTCTGAGTGGAAATGGTTTATCTGTCTAGGACATATTATACATTATTAAAAATTTTCAAATCTTAGATTTAAAAAGAAAATTTTTTTGTGAATTCCAAGCTAAAATAATTTGCGCATTTTTGTGATTTTTACATATTTTGTCAAAATTCAAATTTTTAATGTTATAAAAAAATGTTAACTATGTATTTATTTTTTATTTTTCAACTGCTATTGTAACAATATGTTAGGAGCCATGTATTAATTTTTCAAGATTTTCTACTCAACAAATACATTTTTATCGATATTAATTTTAAAAAAAACTAATAATTATCGAAAATGGCATATGCCTATGAATAGTTTAAATTAAGTCGACAATTTTTGAAAATTGCATGGTGGATAAGGCCGTAACACGTTTGGCCACAAATCGATATTTTTACCTGAGATTCGAGAAAACGATTGGGAACACACGTTTAGGTACACTTTTTTTCAGACCCCAAAAAGCAATACAACATTTGAGTAACATAATATTTTTAAAATAATACTACGTTTGGGTACCAACAATCAGGTTCACATTTTATTTTTTAGAGCCTATTAGCGTTACCCAGAAGACACCACGAGGAGGTTGGCTCTTAATAGTCTCCCAAAAATGTTTATTATTTATTTTTTACTATTAATATTTTAATTATTTTATTAAAATTAAATATTTAGTTATTCATTCTATTAAAATCTTATGCTATTGATCTACTTATCTATAGGTATTTATTTTTTTTCCCAACAAAAAGTGGACCGATGTCATATAGATAATTTTTATATCGTTGTCAACTTTGAATTTATTGTATTTTTAAAAAATATACTCAACATTATCTGAATCCTCTTTTCTTGTACAATTTTTTATGTTTTTCTTAATACTGCATAACTTTAAATAAGTTTCTTCTTGAATTTCCATCAATGTATTGATTATATTAAAACAATTTGGATGGCTTGTATAAAACTGACTATTAAAGTCTCGATGAAATGCTTCGGGCCCATTTGTTGTCTTAGGATCAGATATGGCGGAAAACAACTATTTTCCTCAACGTAAGTCTCTAGAATATAATCAGTATAGTCGATAACTGCAAGTACATGTATTACGTATAAATTCGTAGTCGCATATATTACGAAAATAATCGAAATAATGTAAGTAATTGATATTAATTGGTTTGAAGATAAAGTATATTAGTATACCATTATTGTAGATCACGTGTTTATAAAGTGTACCCAAACGTGTCTTGTATAGTATGTATATCATGTACCCAAACGTTCTCTGATTTAACAGGTAAAATTATAAAATACCTTTTATTTTATGTGTCCAAACGTTGTGTCTATTTGTACCCAAACGTGTTGGCTTTTGGGTCAATGTGACCAAACGTTCAGCGCCCGTGGATAGAATATACTTATACAATCATTCGGTGAAAATTTCATGTATCTATGGCCATTTGTTTTAAAGTTACATCAAAAACCAAAATCGATTTTTTCGAAAACTGAAAAATTTCCCGTTTTCCTTTAATTTATAGTTTGCTTTATTTAGAAAAATATTGAGAATTTTTTACTTTTGACCCCCCAAAGTACCAACTAGATTCACTTTCTAATCGAACGAGGTACTGAAGTTGAAAATCAAAGCACTTTTACTGCCCCAAAACGTGATGACAGACACAGAAAAAAATACACACACATCATGGTAAAATCAATAAATTCCTCGCTCCGCTCAGAATCCAAAAAACAAAAAAAATGAAGATATTTTTTCAAGTAAAAAATATTTTAACTTTTTAGATCTTTTATCTTTTAAAATTATTTAATTAAAGACCATTAATAATTATTTATAACTATATCTATAAATTATTTTAGTTATATTATATTCTCCATATTACAAGTACTTAATCGCATTTGTAACATCTAAGAAATATCTAGTTAAAAGTCTGTAGGATTTCGTAGGTATTTGTAAATATTGTCTTAAATATCCCTAACACAATTGCCATTGTCGTAATTTCTATCACCACTCATCAGTTACCACTAAAAAATTCTATCGTTATAGTGCAGAACAAAACTATTTTAAGATATATGTTTTTTTTTCGTCAAAATCATAAAGCATATTATATCCACTTTCAGGTTTAAACTAACACTTATATCGAGTCCCGAGACACGCGCTTGTCGAAACGCTTACGAAGCACAGATTGCGACACGTCTTGTTGGGAACTTATGTAATGTTATTACTTCCCAGTGGTACAACCAGTGGGGGTGTTTTGCGTGGCTTACATCCTCCACCTCAAATTTCCCATAGGTATAGAAACAATGTTTCATTATGTGCATTTAGAAAAATAAAAAAATAAAATAAGAGAGGCCCGTTTACAGTTTATAACTACAAGTTAATGATGGAAACAGTAAAGTATTAGCCTATCCTTCAAAGTCTAGAAAATAAGGGCTCTGAACTGCTCAATAGTTGGGAGTGGTATTTATGTATATATATATATTCTAATTTATAATATGCTTTCCTAAGAAACTTTCTAAAAACAATTCGAGGTACCTACGTAGTATATATTATCTACTTAGTATAATACCTAGTATATAACACTACCTATTATTATTATTTATTAGGTACCAAAAAGTCCTGATAAATTTATAAAAGTTCCATGATTATACCATTAATACAAAAACTTATAGTTCAATTAAATTAACGATTTCTTAAACATAGGGCCAAAATTAAAAATTAAAAGATGTTTAATCTTCAATCGTCAAACATTTAATTTTAATAAAATACTAAAAAAAAATATATAATATAATGTATATAAAGGAAGTTTAGAGGACTTTAAATGTATGTTTAAATTTTTTATAATAATCATATTAATATAGCCTATATAGATAATTTTAATGAATAATGTTTTTATTTTAAGCTTAGAAGTTTGGGATTGACGGAAAATATTGAAATGCATATAGTTATCAATCAGCCAGTGAATCGTTAGAGCATTTTTTCATACAGTATTTCATTTCTACCTTTTTGTAAGCAATTGTTCGATTTATAGATTATGTATCATTTGCACGTTGTCCGTTTACCTCATGCCAAATTACCATAGATAATTAGTGCATTAATATATATTTTTACTATTAAACTAAAAAAGGAATATAGTGACTAGTGAGTACCAAAAAGTGCAAGTTGTTTACTAATTTTCAGTTTAAAACGTAAAGACCGGAAGGTAAGTTACGATGAGATGAAACAACTGAAGTATATACGGTAGGGGCGGCCAAACGGTCGATCGCGGACAATTTCAAAGTCGATCATGTTAGAATTTATTTTTAGGGCAAGCGCACGAATTGTTATCGAATTGTCGATAAGTTTTATCTGTTTGTAATGCCACACTTCAACAATGCCCAGATCAACAAAATAATATGTTAATTAAACTTATCTAATTAGATTTTAGAAATTATTATTTATTATTATATTATTTTTAGTAATTAGTAATAAGTATTAATTAATACTTATTGTATGTTTATATGCACTTTATGCAAGTATGTTTCTTAATAATTATAGTTATTTAATTATAAAAAGAATTTCTATAAAAGTCGATCCTCAAAGGTGAAGTATATTTTTAGTAGATTGTGACCAAAAAAAGTTTGGCAACCCTTGATATACGGTGTGATTTAAAACTCGTAAATCCATATTAGTTATCACAATAATTGTGTAATATACGTTCGGACGTGTAATAAAAATAGTTATGACTATTGTATAAAATTTAATTGAATAAGCAAATGTATTTTATATTTAAAAAAACAAATATGTTTAATGTCATTAATATTATATATTATACCACGTTAATTTAATATACCAAGCAGTGATGAAACTTAAATAAATTAAATAGTACATAACTTTTAACATTATATAAAATTCACTGGCTAAGGTTAACATTATCCGGATAATGTTGATATTTCAAGTTTATAAACGAAAAATTACACATTAGCCAACACGGATGGCTAATGTCGACATTATCCGAATGTTAACATTACCCGTAACATATATATATATATTACCTGAACTATAACAACTGATGAATTTTCAAGTAAAATATAAATTTCTGTTAAAAGTTATTTTATTATGTAACGTATAACTTATGTGTATTTTATTATTTTTTGTGCCCTTTTTATTGTATATTTTATATTTTCCAATTCATTAATTTATTTTATAGTAATCAAATTATTTAAAACTGGAACGATTCACATTTAGTTGATTTACTGACTGGTAAATGCTATATCAACGTAGATTATATATTATAATTAATGGCTGTATTAAAGTCAATAATATTTTAAAATATAATTTGACTTGAGATTATTATGAAATGCCCACTATTAAAAACAAAACAATTACTTTTTTTTTATTAAAAAGAAAAAAATATATACAATCTGTATTATGCTATACAACAAGTAATATGGTTAGTAATTTCAAAACTGGATGGCTTGATAGAAGGGGGTGTCCAAACAACATTACTTAACAATTACTTATAAAAAATAAACGCTGTATAGTTTTTTTTTTTGTTTATGACTGCGAACGATCGCCCTCTCCTGAAATTCCGAGAACATCCGAGATAGTGCCGACCCCTAGCTCTTTCAAATAAATGTATAAACCATCGCTTATGATCTCAGACATGCATTTTAAATTAAAACATCGGGACTACCAAACGGACTATAGCGTAGGTATAAAGACGTGCTCGTCATCTTGTCTATCGATTTCTGCCACAAGACAATATACTATAACACAAATCCATCGCATCCAACGGCGGAAAAAAGAACTCATCGTACCCTACGTCGTCGTCGTCGTAGTACTACCGTTGTGCTTAAAATAATAATATTACAATAGGATATAACCCAATGTGGACGAAAATAATATTGGTATAATGGACCGGCCGACGCACAATAACATTTGTCATCACATTTTTTTCTCGAGATTTTTTTCCCAAGTATTCGCCTTGGCGACTGCAACAGTGTATACGTGTAGTACATATATATATATATATATATATATATATATATATATATATACATATATTATACACCCTGCGACGATGAGCGACGGCTCTGTAATCCGGAAAACAAATGTACCGCGATACCGACTCCGCCGCCCGCCGCTACGCGACCGAGATTTGCATAAACAGCGGGCGTACGCGTATATATTATAATATTATGTGTATATATATATATACAAACATATATGTATCAGAGACGGGTGAGATAACTGTCACGAAAATCCGCCACGTGTTTATTTGGCGCGCACACCTATTGACGACTATCCCACGGTCGCGGGTGGGTGTAGTGCAATAATAATAATGATGCTCGCTCTATTATCATTATGTGCATTATGCAATATCATTATATGATGTATATATAAACCTATAGCGTTGATAAATATTGTAATGATATTACGAGATAAATCTCCTGCTCTTTCGCGACGAGCGCTTAAGCCGCCGCCTTTGCAGTCGTCGTCTACACGAGGAGTTAGTAATATTATTATTATTGTGTGCGTGTTGTCGATTCGTTTACCGCGATTCGTTCGTGAACCTCTGTTTGTGCACGAGACAATACGTCATGTATATAAACGTGGTATATTGTATTATGATATAAATCGCACGCCGTGCCTATCATCCATATAATAGCTGATAATAACATATGAGCGTATTATTATTATATAATTTAATATACCAAGTGCTCGACAAATCTGTTTGTTCTCTCGAACTCCGTGGTATACAAAAAAACCGATGCAACGATACCAAGCCAGTGATGCGTGGTATTAATAATGGTCGATTTCTTTTAAAAAAAAATCTAGGATACACAAAAAGTTTTCTAATAAAAATTGGTAAATTAATTAAAAATATTTAGTTGGGGTATCCTCATGGTAGAGCTTTGCATGGTCTGGTCGTTTTGTATTTTAATTTAATACGGTCCGGTCCGGTCTTTCAATTCTGATTTGATATAGGTATATTCTTGTTCAATCTAGTGTGATCTTCATTTTGAGAGTAAATTTCATAATTTAATTCCCCATGTTTATTTTACGTAGTGAATTTAATTTAGATCATAATGTTTTGGAACCCAAAAATAGCTTGTCACATTTTGTATGTTCTTATTGCAGTAGACATAATATTCATCCATTTCCGATCTATATAAAGAACGCAAGGTAATGAAATTTCGTGCAGGATTAACTCTCAGTCTTTTCTAATACGTCGTAAATAAAACGATTAAGTCCGGTCCAGTCCTGATTCCTCTCTGGTTTATAAAATGACGGGGACCGTGCAGAGCTCTAGCGCATGCTGAAATTATTGGTAATAATAAAATACATACATTATTAAAACTATTTACTTTATAGCTTACCAATCGTATTATTCATACGATAGGTAAAAGTGAAATAATTAAAAATATTATTTAATTATTATATATTTTTTGATACATAGTTACATATTAGCACGTTCAGTTTTTGATCATGAACATAACTCTTGAATTGTTATATAACGATCATTACTAGTAATCCCAACTGGGATGCGGTATATAAAATGCGGCACCTTCGATAAATGTTCAATATTATACGGTATATCGGTCTTGTTATCTACAGTGCGGGGAACAGATAACTAAAATGTTATCCATAGCACCAGCAGTCGCAAACTTAAATTACCAACGGGCCATATCTTTTTACGTCAAAGGATTGCGCACAAAACGCCTTTATTCGATCAAAAATTCAAGAGATACGTAGATAATGGTAAGAGATAAATGTGTTTTCATCTAGATACAAAAACTGTAAGTTATGATTTGCAATGCTGCATTACTATTTGTACTGTAATAGGTATGCCCTGGATGCCATAGAGCCATAGAGGTATCCGTGCTCGTAGTTATCATCATTTTATGTGTTAGTATCATTCTTGTGCTAATAATATTGTTATGAACGTAGTATTATAGTGCGGAGATAGAAAATGAAAATTTTTTTTTTTTTTTAATCATCTAACAAGAATATACATATTTCCCTTCAGACATAGAATTGCACATACAATACGTTTTTATGCGAATCGTCACCCGTCCATTTTAGACATTATCGACGAGTAATGAATACAAATTACAAAGTATAACTTTTGCGCGATAAAAGTGTAATGTATTTAGATTTTAGAATACTGATATTTAATATTAAACCATCATCAACAAGTTAAATAGTATTGTGGTTTTATAAACAAATGTAAAAACAGATGCATATTAATACCGTCCAAAACCATAAATGAAATGTATATAAATAGAGCTCGTATTCCCATAATACAATTTTATGAAGTTGAACCTTCTATAGAATTAAAAATACATGAGTGAATGTTATTGAAACATTATCAACACATCGATGGTTATCGATAATATTATACACATAATATATGATATATTATATTATTATGAGATCTGATGAGTGTTTTTTTATTCTAAAAATATTGAAGATATTGATATGTGTGCTTATTTTATTTATTAGATTAATTAATGGATATATATTTGATAATCAAGAAAAGTCTCAAAGACAAATATTATTTAGGTTTGAAATAATCAGAAAATAATAAAATAATAATATGATATAGCTATATCTGGGTAGATATATTTTGACGGTCAATATGAATAATACTCCAACTTTGTTTAACTTTGATACTTTTAATGCTTTTAATATTATTATTTGAATAAATTTATTTATTAAATTGTATTTCTACCCCCCCCTTGACCGGAATTTACAATTGACAGTACCTAACCTAGAAAAATAAATTACCGTGGGTTTTAAAAATCTTTCTCAATCCACCACCGCAAAACGTAATGTATAGGTTTCTCATTTTATTTTTTAACCGACGTCTCTTATAATCGATATATACACCTAAATATTATGATATTGTATCTTATGTTCATTGTGTAAGTTATATATATATATATATATTCAGAGAGAGAGAGAGACAGAGAAAGATGCGGCGCATCGTGTATTAAATGGACACGAGTCTCAAATGGCCCGTGCCTTGTAGTAATACGGCAACAGTAACTTAAACCGTCGCGAATTCTGCGTGCCTGCTATATTCACAGTCGATTAAACGCGCAATAATATTATATATAAATCTAAGTCCCAGCCGCTCCGTGCGACTCGCGTTATAGTATCCGTCTATCACCTATATTGTGTACAGCCGTCGCTGACAAAGAATTTGTGGAAATAATAGTAAAAAAAAAAATCGCATTTAACATAATATAATATTGGAGTAAATGCACGTAAACTTAAGATGGGAGGAGGTGGTTTAAGAGGGCTTTTTCTCAAGCTCTCCTTAACGTATTATTTCACTTTGTTTTAGTTTAATTATGTTTTTATAAACACTAGATACATTGATAAATGTATTCAATTTATTAATTCAATAAACTATAACCACTGTTGCTTATTACGCGCTTTTGAATTGCTCTCAAAATTATGTCAATGGTTTGAGACTGGTATTGTTAGACATATAAATAGATTTTCCTTTGGATAACTCAGACTCCATTGTTTTCTACACTACACAGTGGTAACTGACAAATGGCAGTCGTACATTATTTTGTAAATTTAATTCACCATATTTTGTGTAAATTATTCATTTGACTAACTGTAGAAATTTGTTTGTTAGTGTTTATTATTTAACATTTTTTATATTATAAAATAAAGCCTGTAAAAATTCAGCCACCGGTGTAAACACGACAGAAAATATCCATGAATACTAACATTGTATGTGTTTCAACAGGTGGCTACAAAATATTTTGAGTGTACATACAAATTTATTTCACTCATATTTTTAAACAGATTGTTTTCACATCAGAATTGAGTATATAGTTTTAATATGATACAATCGTTAGTTCAATTGTTTATAAAAATATAGTTATAATGTATAAATAAATTTGTGCATTTTTTGAATGACAAAAATATTTGTACCTATAATAGAGGGTGTATTGGTGTAAAGCACCACACTTAAAACTTACATTTAACACCTTTTGGGTTAGAGTCCTATCCTTTTGAGGACTATATTTATGTCTATGGTAGTATCTCAAGTAAAGCGAGGGTAAAGTGAAGTGTGTATTAATACATAGGGGAAAAAAATAACTAATAATAATTGTGGATGTATAAATACGACATATACATATATACCCACATGTTAGAATACTGCATGCATAACTTTAAACCACTTTAACTTCGGTATGCTTGGTATCTCGGTTATTGCCTTTCATTTTCCATATATAAATTTAGTATACATAATTTTCTTATAATTTGTATTTTATTACATACCTACAATACCACATAACACATATTTTATTTATAATTGAAAAATCATGAAAAATGATTAAAAATTTTAATCTACTAATGAAAAGTACATAAATAGAGAAATTTACCAATGTGACAAATATTAAAATATTTTTAAAATAATTGAAGGCTTCAATTTTAAGTTAACTAAACAAACATTATTATTATTGAAATATAATTATAATTTTATTCTATATAATATTATAGATAATTAATGAATATTTTTTGGGATGTAGTCAGAATTAAAGTTTATTTATTTTTTTAGTCAACTTTTCTTGTAGTGTTTTAATATTTTAAAATTATTTATACTTCTTTAATTATGTTTCGTTAGTTTATAACTTTATCTAAGTACTAGATATAACAGTTTATAACAGCTTTAAGTATAAATATTACACTATGGTACCTATAGCATTGTTGATGGATGTGTTATTAATTATTACATTTTACCTGTTTGAATGTAATAACATTTACCTACATCCATAAATTGTACAGGAAATGTCTTAGGATTTAATTCAGTATTTGTGTTTTGTATTTATTTATTATTTGTCAAATGTTTTTGAAAACATAATTACTGAAGGTTAAACACTTCCATTCAGTGTGAGAATGCTCATTCACCTCCTTAGACGAATATCGCGTGACTTATCCAAATGTATAATAATTAGTCACACTACCAGTGGATAAATTAACACGCCTTAGTATCTAGGTCTATAATCAAGCCAAACAGTTTGGCCGATAAAACAAAGTACATATTTAGCAATATAAGTGATGCACTTGAAAAAAAAAATATTATAAATATTTTTCGTGTTCAATTACAAGTTTTAAATTTGGTAATAAAATTTAAATTCCAAGATTAAAATGATCATATTAAATTTTAAATAATTAATAAATTAATATCCAAATCGGTATAATATACCTATATTATTATTATCATATTTAATAAGAGTAAATCTTATTAACTAAGTATTATAATTTATTACTCATTTATAAACAAATATTAATTCTCATTTTTATGTCACTAAATTCTCGGTAATTAATATTAATGATTTTTCAAATAATTTAAAATCTAATATTAATTTTTATTATTATTATTGAAGTTTAGTGTTTTAATTTTAATAGTGAAATTTGGTCTGGATTTAAATTAAAAATCTAAGTTCTGTTAACTACTGGCCATGCATAAAAAACAAGATTTGTAAAATAATTAAAAAAAATTCTTATTTGCCATTTTCGGATTGATTGCCATTAAAATTCGCAAAAATCGAAGTACATTAAGAAAATGTTTTCCAGAGCAGAGTGTCATCGCTAAATGAAACATATTCGTGATTTATAAAGTACCTTTAACACTATTATTATTATTATTTCGTTGTGATGACTATATAATAAATTATGAAATTTTGTAGTCATCTAGTGCATGATGCTGTAGGGAGAAGGTGACGTCGGTTCATGTTGTAATAATTTGTCACAGACCACGGTCGACGGGAGGGGGACAACGGTGTAGATGACCTGTTGTGGTCGACGACTTCCCATCATGTAAATATTATTATTGTAACTTTATATTGTGATTGTAAATTGTAATCACTATAATATTTATAACTATATATATATATATATAGGATATTATCGTATTTTAAGTCTTAGATGTACCCGATGATTTGAATACAACCAAAGAACTAAAGATGCGAAAATCGCGTGTCTCTGCAATAAAATTAATCCCAACCCTTAACGCCCGTTAAACCCTTCAAAATACTTATTTATACTACACAACCCGCCAAATAGCCTTAGATGACGTTACGCTCAAATTGACCCAAAAGCAAATATCGGTTAACCGAGATTAACATCGTGATTCAATGGAAATACGTGTTCATGCGTGCATCGGGAATTAATAATAATAATATGTATTACGAAATAATCATTTGTGTCATACGATTTGTTCGTATTCACAGTATTTTGTTTCGTTGTAGGTAGAAGTTTAAGGTTGTTTGTAGATATAATATATAATATATAATATTTTATATATTATACCAACACTCTAAATTATTTCAAAACATCTAGAATAAACAGTCATGAATGTATTTCTTATTTTAATAGGGAGTTTAGAAATAAAAAAAATTTTACCGATGCAAAAGTAAAAAAAAAGTTGAAATTTATTAAAAAGTTTAAAACTTTTTTACATTCACCTACACACCGATGTACCTATATTGCCTATATGTCACGCCGTATTACCGCATTAGGGCAGCAAGCACTAAGAACACGATTTTGCTGATAGATAAAAGCTTGACATTCGTTTGACAATATTATAAAAGATTAAGTTTTAGTTGTTCTTAAATACACAAATTAATGCTTAAAATTGTTTTTAAAAACCAAATCATAGGTCTATAAGAAATGTTTGTTTTTAAATATATTAAAATTATTAGAAGGTGATAATCATGATACAATTTTTGTCTTTATAAAATAATTTTTATTTGCAATTCTTTCTTAAAGTGGACAAGTGTTCAGCTCATGAGAATCATAGACGATTGGTAATTTTAAAGTGTTCTTAAAAATAAATGTCTGGTCTAAAGAGCTGTTATACATCGTGAAAATTCCGAAATCACTGATATACTGGAGAAAAAACACCGTTGTGAAAACAATTGGTGCATTCCTAAATTTCTCCATGATATAAATCGTCTTGCAGGAATTTAGAGAGCATTTATTTTACTGATAATAAAATTAAATTTACTGAGATTCGAACTTTAATGTAAGTGATAAAATACAACTCCGTATTTTGATAACACAAAGTAATTATGTTTTTAAATCAGAGGCGTATTCAAGGGGGTTGAAAAAGACAATCACCCCCCGGATATTTTTAAATGTGTTTCATGTATTCAGGTGCTTACTTATTTACTTCTACTCTGTTAACTTAAAAAAAAAAAGCGTTCCTATCTCTTGTAAAACGTTATAAGCTCATGCCCTCACACCCCCTAATGCCCCTCTTCAAATCAGAAAAAAATATTTATGAATAATAAAATAAAAATAAAAATTGCTGCAAATATTATATTGCATAAAATAGTTATAATTTATAAAATATAATAACAAACTCCAAAATAACTAAATAAAAAACAATTTATTTGAATTATTTATTCAAATAGTTCCATAATAAATTTATGGTAGGTAACTTCTTTCTTATCTTCCAATTTGATCCTTCTTGGACAACGGGTTTTTTCTTCATCTCGTTTATCATTATATATCCAAGATTTTACATAGAAAAAAAATATGTTTTCACGTGCATTTTGATAAAAATTCAGAATGTTACAACGTCCCGTAAGTTCCCGTTAAAAATTAAAGTAGTGATACGCTAAAATTTCTGAAAAATTAGTTGGAGTACTCCGTACCCCTCTGTCCCTCATAGTTAATCAGTGTGATATACTTGTATAAGTGCCTATGATTTGAGTTAAAAAATTTCCTCTCTCCCATCCACCAGGAAGAACAACTGAATACTTCCCTGTATTTAATGGTTTATGGCATTCAGGTAGTGTTATTTTTGGACAAATTAGTGATCACGAAATTAAGCTTTAAGTTTTTCTCATAAAATCATTTAAATTAAATTAATCAACCAAAATATTATTATGTATTTATAAAAGTTAAATAAAATGTTTAAAATAATAGTAATAATATCTTTAGAATTTTAAAAATTTTGTAGTTTGTATTTATATTTTAAATTTTGATAATTACTTGTGTACAAATTCATCGGGTGTACAGTTTTGACTAATTTTTTTTTCAATACTTAAATATGTTTAAACGATAGTGGTTTATGGAATCCATACCAAAATCTACGTTAGACTAACCGAAATATGTATAAGACCATTATTAATCGTATTATTAGTAGTAATACTAGTATTACTGTTTAAAAGTTTGTAAGATTTTTTGTTGGCTCAGTTGGAGGGTTTTGAAAACTCAAAAAGTGGTCTGGTAACTTCATTTTTAGAGATTTCTAATGACAATCGAATCCCTACCATCGCAGATGTACAACATACAATAAACAATAAACATTATATAAGATGCGACTTCCACATGCTTAAATACACGTGAGACAGATAGTGTTTGCTTGTCTGTGTGTATACGTGCAAGAATATCAGTTAATTAAAAGTTGTGTTGGTTAAAGGTTTGTATACACAAGTCTTTAAACGTCTTGACATTTAGACGATTTCACACGTATTTTAACACGCGTGCTCGTCGCACATCAATTGACACGGTTTGAGTAAGCAAATAATAATAATAATAATAATGTTTACAAATATGTGTGTTCATGAATTTCAACTAAACCTGTAAATCATGTATCTTGTACTCTTATATATACAGACCGTTTCTTTTCGAAGGAGAAAACCAAAAAACCAAATTGTAACAACAATATTGTCGACTGTAACATAACCTAACCTAACCTGTTGTCATGACCTGTAGTCATGTGCGATGTGACTAGCAGCAATATTTCTTAAGAAATGACCCCATCTATATATTTTTGGAAGTATTTCTCCGTCTCTTGGGTGTATTTCCAATAAAAGTAAATTTGTATGAATACGCATGTATGTGTTGGAAAAATTCGATTTCACATCACCTAAATTAAAAATATGATTTTTACATTGACAAGGGAAAACTTGCATTTAATTGAATGTTTTTGTGCTTATGAATAATATTTTTAAATTATAACGAAAAAACTCAAAGCTTTATTCTTTACGAATTACAAAAAACAGTATTAAAACGTAAAGTAGTACCAAATCATAAATGCAAATTTTCAAGAGTTTGTTTAGTTATGTACACACTTTATTAAATATTTTTAATAAAAAGTATCGGTTTCTATAAGTATTTTTAACATTTCTAAGCTGCGATTATAACTACTTATGAGGAACATTGAATTATATTTTTAACATAATTAACATTTATAGAAAATAACTAAAAAAAAAGCCAAAAACTTTTTTTTATATATTAAATATACCAACTGTACTTAATAGCACAATAATTATATATGAAACAAGAATATCATAAGGTTTTTAAACATTATATAAGTTATTTATATATAAATATTAAATAAAAAACAGTTTAAATAAATTATACAAAGTACATGTTACAATTGAGGGAATTAGCCACCCATTAGTGACACTTTTGTTAGGTAGTAATGGTAGTATATATATTATATATATATATAAGTGTATAAAAATATATATCTTAAAAAATGTACGGGATTTTTCGTTTTTAAATAATAACAAAATAATAAACCGTTCGATAAGAACATCTGGACGTGTTAAATACTATTGAAAACATTTGAATCTCCTAAGCCTATTAAAATTATTTTGAATTTCTTTATTACTATTATTTCGAAATAGTAAAATTTATACTTAACGAAACTTGTATTAAATAACAAAATCTTAAATATAACTCAATTTTTTCATGCAATTTCCATTTACAAAATCTTTGTTTTAAAGTTTTCAATCTTTGATCGAGTAGAATAATTCTTAATAATTTGAAGATATTTTATCAAAATCGAAATTATTTTATGCTTAACAACAGCTCAAAAATATTCAAAAAATTTTAAAATATTATGATGAATAAAAAATGCTAATATAAAAATTAAGTGAACATTTTATGTATTTTTAACGTTACGAACTTACAAATTATCGTTGTCAATATAACTGAATACTTGAAAATAAAAGCAGGAAATTAGAATATGTCATTTTTAAATTAATATGTTCACACACTTTTTAATATTAATATTTAATATGTTCAAGTTTGATGTATTGTGTAATATCCCCCTCCCCTTAACAGTATACTATATAGTGTATACATAGTATACTATGCTTATTAATAGGAATGTGCTTGAATGTGCTCATAATATTACTCCGAATACTGAACATTGTTAGAAATATGTTATTTTTACTTGTAGCCGTACAATATGTGTTGTTAGTTTGTTACCACAGTGGTATAACAAGGACGGCATGACCGTGAAAATCCTATCACTGCGGTGTGTATTAAATGATCCTAATATCCTATTACGATGCTCGCTCCAAGCACTAAATTGGCTTTTCGCCGGCGGCAAAAGGAAAACCCAGAAAACTAAAAATTCCTTTGGTGAGTGTTTAGTATACTGTATACACAGCAACCTCTTTATAAAACGATATATGCGTTTATACATGTATACATTATAATATCTTACGAAGAAATACCGACGCGAAACGGTAATTATTTAAAGAGCATATTACCTATAATATTTAAAATTGCCAACATCGTGAAATCTCCGTGGCCTTTGTAAAAAATAAAAAAATAAATAATAATAATAAAATCATGACAAGTATTAGTGATATTTCTATATATAGGGTTAGGTCATTTTCGGAAGCCTGTCAGTACACAGTAACTTGTGTGTATTAAAGTATAAGTTTAAGGGAAATTAAATTCACATATATGGTAAGTATATATGTATACATTTTGAAATAAAGTGTATGTATTAAACATTTAATAATGTCTATAGTAAAATTATATGTTTAATTATTAATCATCAAACTTAATGCTTACAATATTTATTCTCGTATTTGAGCTCAACAATTTCTAAGTTAATTTGTGTAACTGTAAGGCGTAGTAATAAAGAGCTTTTATAGGAAATTTGAATTTATGGGAAAATCTACCCCGGGGGATGTGTCCGTATACACGTTATTCGTACATAGATTATTAGTCGAGTTTTTTGCATATAGCTCACTCCCTCCCTCACTTGATCAAAGTTTTGTATACCACATTGATCATATTGGGTGGTAATTTTGATAAATTGTATTACTGTTCTCAAAAACTGATGACAGTGAAATCTCTCTTAACTTTTAAGATTTATAATTATTGAATTGCGTTCTTCTAAAAAGCGGACACCTTTAATTAATAACGGAAATTTATATGGTCCTTTGAGTGCCCACTATTTAAAAATTGTACTGATTATATCTCGATGATATTTTTAATTAGTCACTAAATATGATGTTATAAATCAATTTTAAACCAATAATTAGTTTTTAGTGTTATGAATGTCATGCAAAATCAAAGGATGAAGTTTATAAACTTTTAACAAATTTAATTGAAAGCTCTTCAAATATAATTTCATACTACTACTTCTAATTATTAAAAAAAGTTATGAGCATAAAATATACGTGATAAATTCGTGAAAGGAAATCCACTTTAAAATGTTTACATTTTGTGTTATTCAATATATCACGAAAGTTTGTAAAGTTCTGATAAATAAAATTACTAAAACAATAACTCATTTATAATAATATCATTTCTACATTTCTTTAAAATAATTATAACGTAAAGCAAATTTATAAATTATATGATAGTAAATCCATTCAGTAATTTATTATAATGAATTTCATTGATTCAATTAAACATATTAGGTCTTTAATATATTTTTTTTTAAATTATATATTATAAAAGTATCATAAATGTTTGTTAAAGCATACGCTTCTATGTTAACAACCAAAATCATCATATAATAAACAGTAAATTTTAACTTTCACTGTCCATATAATATCTTATTGTAATTTGTCAACATTTGGCTAAACGTTTTAGTTGTATTGACTTTTGCCGATACACATTGTCAGAATTGGCCCGCTACTAAGCATGATTCAGTGAATCAAAGTAGTTTGTTACACATATGTTACAAGCAAGTGATGAACTGCTATTAAATTTTGGTGTTTTGCAGTTAATTATTATGATTTATTTTGCTATTCATGATTGAAAAATAGCTGCTACGGTAATTTTCAGTTAATGAAGATAATTTTACAATTGTGATCGTTATAGGTAGTATAATATTGTATATAATATTATAGGCACGACTTAAAGCGATCGTTGTTACATGCACGTGTACCGTACACGTCAATGTCATTATATATGTAAACGTACAAGATTATTGCTATCCTATTCCGTCATTATACCTATTATACACACTGATTAATTATAATTAGAAATATTATTGATATTAACCACTATTTTTGCTACACCAGCACTACTATTGCTGTAATGCAACCTTCCATAACTTCACCTCGCTACTACCACTGCCGACTCGTTTGATACATTATTATTTAATAGTATTACGATTTGGGTTCAATTAATTAACTGCGGAAATGTGTATTTCATTGTAACATATTATTGTAACATTATTATATTACTTTATGTATTCAGAGTCGTAGTAGGTACTGCAGAGAGGTTTCCTGCCGTCTAAATTACAAATTGTTTTCATTTATTTCATCAGCGACTAAATGAATCAGAGATTCTGAAAATTATTAAAAATGTATTTTAAATTGCTTAACAACTTATTCAAAAAAAAAAAAAAAATTACCAATAAATTTAAAAACTTTATGAAAATAGCTTCAGCTTAAATATTTATTCATATTAATAAGACAATTAGTATTTTTTAATCTCTCTTAAGCTTCGAAGAAATTGTTATAATGTAATGTACAAGGCAAAGTAAACGGTATATAAATAATATGGTTTGTGATGTCAGATCTCAAGACTCGAAGGACATATTGTATAATAGGCATGAAAACAATATTTTGAGGCCACCACTCTATAAAAGTATGCAAATATTTACAATAACTTTTTTCTAAAACAATGTAACATGTTTATTTTTTTAAACAAATACTATCAAATTCTCCCTTTATTGATCATAATTTAATCTATAGCTAAAACATGCGTAATATAAATAATATAATAACATCAACTCTACATATTGTCATTGAATAAATAATGATAAATAATAATGCAAAAATAATATATTTTTTTACGTGATCCTGGATTATTTTTTTTCTTTGTAATTTTTCATTCAACTTCCTATTTTTTTTACAATTATACGATAATATAATAGTTAATAATATGTGGATAAGTACTATGGAAATAGTTTAAAATAGTTTTGAATTGGACATTTTTCAATGGTCAGTGTAATTACGTGCTTATTAACTTATTGTTTTTCATTATTTAACAATTAACATAAAGTTAAACAAAAATGCATAAGCAGTGTATACGTCTGGACGTAATTCCATGTTATTGTATCTAATAAAAAAATAAAATCATTCAAGTGTTAGTTAAATTTTTATGGATACCCGGTAGTCTCGAGATTGAAAGAATAAAATTAAAAATAGTCAGGTATACTTGTTTTTCCTTATATCAATAATAATAACACCAACTATTAAAATAGTTCATCTTACCTAACTGATGGTTGTTTTACGACAACCTACCACGGTGGGGGCGATTCACGTTTTTTGTCTCCCCCCCGCCCAAAAAAAAAAAAAAAACTCGAGATAACCATCGTGGACTTATCAACTGGCCGTCGGTATATACACCGGTGCAGCCTACGATAATTAGCGTGCGCTGACTGTTCTCTCGTGATGTGTATATATCATACAAAGATCTATAAACGGATCGTAAAAAGATCGGCTCTCGTGTCCAGGCCCCCGCCCGCTGGAGATCGAGCGGCCGGGACGAGGCGGCTAATAATAGGAATCGGTCGTGACGCGTTATTATAATAGGTCGCCGGTGGCGTCCGTCTTAAAATAACGCCGCCGCGTGTACGTGCGCGAAACGGCGTCGGGCTCATGCGTGTCGCCGCCAATAGGTTGCGAGCAGTCACACGGCGACGATACATATTTTTATCATCACATTAATATGATATTATAATTTTGATCGGCGCGCGAAACGATCGATTGTCGCATACGACAGTCGTACGGTCGTCCGTCAACAACGCGACAACTATACGACAGCTGGGAAATCGGTACGCGTCTCGGCGGCGTTTTGTGTCTTCCAACCATGTGCCCGTCTCGTCGGTCCGACGATAAAATATAAGTGACGTCCGGTCGGAAACAACCGCGTGTGAGCACCTACCTAAGATCCAGCGCGATACGATTGTACAGAACTGCAGTTGAAAATTGCTGGTACGCACGTAAGTTCCTGAGCAGCAAACAAAAATTCAAAATTATAATATGCGTGTTGCCCGCGTGCAGAGGCTGGACGACTTTAATCGGTTAAAAAGTCACAAAGTCTATGGTATTTGTCTATGAACTTTTTGCCTCGAATACTAGTCGGCTGATTAAACTAATGACTATTAACTAGATAGTTAAATCAAAATCCATCTTAATCACTAACTAGCTTTTATCGTGATAAATTTGAAAAATAATACGTTGAGTTAAAAAAATGCTTATACCATTGTGCGTCATAACATTTATTACTTATAGCTGTAGTCAAATCTATTCTTTTTAAAACTCTGTATACTATTTTATGCAATCATTGAAAAAAAAATTAAAATTAAAAATAGAATATTAAGCTTAATGTACCTAATAAATTAGTTAACACAAACGTATAACGCATAAAATATAACAGTTAGGTACCTAGTACTGTGTAAAAGGAAAAAAAAAAATCAAGTATTTTTAACAAAATATTTAGTTTTAATTAAGTATTAAAAAATTAATTTCAATTGACCCTAAGTATGCAAGTGGGCCAAGTGGTAATTGAAAAATTCAAATGAATAAAAATATTATATTAATTGTTTTAGCAGTGTTTGTTTCTATAATGTTTTCTCCCTTTTCACTAATTCTGTAAGAGGTATAGATGGTAATGTTCGTTTTAATGAATTACTAAAATAAGAATCTCAACTATTAACAATAAACTCGAGTGGTATTGAGTTTAGAAGAAAAAATGTATTTTTAGTACGGTACTGTTTCATGGAAAATAAATATTAAAATACAATTATATTTTATATAATTTAATAATAGATGGTTGAAATTATAGAAATATTATACAGCTGATATAATGTCATCACCTTCAGAGATTTATATTTTTTACCTCCATGTAAGGAGCTTACTCGTATGGGTTATGATTCTTTGCCGTAAGATTTTACTCGTATTTTTGTAATTCCGGTGTTTTAATTAAAATGTTGCACTTTAACATATTACAACAACGATAAATAAACCAATCCAGAACGGGAACATCGCCACCAGTTCACGTAAATAGTTTGTCAACATCATGAAAACAAATGCATTAGTATAAATTACTATCGATTAACTATTTATAGTCGTGGTATAAACATATATCACACCTATCTCTTGGACTTTAGTACGCAACTAGTAATGGTGTTCCAGAAGAAGACGGTCTTTGTGGTTTTCGATCCCTTTCTCGCTACGCTAATTTTATACTTTAAATACCTATTGTAATCGTTATTATTTTATTCATTACTTATACAATTAATGTCTTTTAATTATTAGGTACATTAATATATTATATTAAATCATAACAACATATAATATTTTACCAGCTACGTTTATTTTGGGGACTTACTAAATCCGTCAATTGTACAGTACCAATAACAGACGTCCAATCTTTGGAATCTTTAAATCCACTCTCAACGTCAATTTTGCTAAACGAACTTCAACCATAACTCAGACAGCTGTGGTAAACAATTTAATAATTTAATAAATATATGTCACTATAGAGTTCGCTCCTTCCCACTCACGAAACTGTGATTCAATTTCCCCATAACAAGTACCTATTTCTTAAACGGAGCTGATAATATTGTAAAAAAACAAACAATTTCATATTTTTTAGCTGGTTTTGTGTGAATTATCACGAAGATCGTTCATCGGTTTAAATTAATGATAATATGGTATTGCGTTATTGTACATTTCAAATGGGCCTCTATTAGCCACAAATGTTCTCGAAATAGAAAAGTGTTAAAAACCGAAGTGGCGAAGTATATTATTATGAGTAATACAAAGTCGAATTTAAATGAATACCTACGTATCGTGATGTATATTTGATACACAATTCGAACAACGCTTTGCCTGTTTCTTTAAAACGTGCTGATATTAAAAGGTAGGTATTATGTAGTAGAACTTTTACGGTCCACGAAACCCAAGGGATCCAAATGACAATTCGAGTTTCAGCGACTTTTTGAGTTTGTGAGTACGAGGGGAGAATTTTTTACTATTGAAAAGTTCGAGCCGTGCCAGTTGTGTATAATATATTGTTATAACGTAGCCATCATGGGTGATCTACTGTTAAATATAAAATGTCTGGGGATGGTACCACAGCTAGTGGTTGGTAGGAGATGAACTTAAATAACGAGGACTCGGTTTCAGTAATTATTACATTGCATTGCCTATGCCTGCAGTATGAGCCGTAATAACTATATAAATTATTGATATTTTAATATTATTATATGATACACGTCTTATATCTGCAGGTTACTATAGTGCCATGTAAGTAACACAGTAATCGTTACGATGTCTAATACGTACTCTAATATTGGTGACGACGTCCACTCTCTTCGGTTTTCTTTTTCATTCCTCCGTTGGTATATTACACTATTTTTCGCTTACTAGCGAATTTCAGTGGCGGCGGGAATACCATAAATATAATATTATTTTATCATAAATTATTATAACGACAGCGACTATACGTGCGTGTGTGTGCGGTTAAACCACGTCACGCCGTCTCGGTTATATTATAATATTTCGTTATATATACACCGCGAAATCTATATACGCGACTTGATTTTTTATACGACATCGTCGGTGGTGTTGGCGGCGTCGGCGGCGTGCTCTTCTCGCTCGTAATAATTTCTTTCAGCCCGCCTGCTCGCCCGCTCGCCAGTATATAAGAACGACAACGACGACGATTATTACACACTGTATATATGAATATATACCCATCACGACCACTATATATATATATATATACCACAAGACTAGTACCAATTTATATGCAAAATATCCGACGATTATTATTATTATTATTGTTGTTGTTATTATTACGATCATAATTCACTGAGTCCGCCGGCGGCTGTGCCCGTGTAACGAGTAATAGTAGTAATTGTATACCTCGTATATATATATATTAAGCTCACACAGTACAGCCGAGTAGATAATATATGATACATAATGTCATATACGTATAATATATATATATATATATATATTTTTTTCTTTTTTGCGACATGCAACAATTTTCTGCGGTGGCTTTTATTATTATTATAATATATTATTTAATTCGCTGGCAATAATCGCCACTATATGGTCTCGTGATAATGTCGTCGGGTAATACGCGAGTGCGTGTGCGTGTGTACGTATACTCTGAGAATTTTAAATTTTTCATTTTATACCTTGTCCTTATATACCAGCCACCAATTTCGTCCTTCCTCAACCGACTGTTGCAGCTTAAAAAAAATTAATTGATTGGAAATTGAGCGAGCGGTAGTAATACGTCCACGGTGACTGCAAACGAAACGAATCGATCACGAAATCGTTCAGTAAAACGTTTAGATTTTTTTCAATCATTATTTGCGCGTACGTATATCTTAATATTTTATGCATACACATAATATTATTATTCATATAATTATTAACGTGGCTCCGTAAGCTTGAAAAATTTTAATATCAATATTGTAGCCAAATTTGACAGGATTTGAAGTATCATGCGATTTAGTTTTTCGTAACACAATAAATAATAGTTAAAAATATGTGTATAAAAAGGGTTTCTTACCTATGCGTAAATTATAGACACACTTTTGCAAAATCGTACATTTATTTTACATTTATAAAGAGCATTTCAAAAACGTAAATACGAAGTATTATATAGTTTTTACGTAAGTGTATAAGAATCAACTGACCAATTTTTTATGTCTATTGAAAACAAAATTGTTGGGAACATAAAAATTTCAAAATAATACCACAGACGGTAAATTCATTAAAAATAATGGTCGTTTCACAAGTCTAAACTATTTTTAAAAAAAACTAAAAAAATGTGTTTATTGATATAAGTTAGTGAAATAAAAAATATTAGGATGCACTGTTTTGTTTATACATTAAAAAAAAGAATTTAAATGAATAAATAATAACTAATAGTATTTTATAAAATACTTAAACATTTTTAGTGATTATTTAAAAATTTTTAGGAGCCCTGATTTTATAGTAATATTATATGATCTGATATTTGATATTTTGTTTCATATGGTTGCAGCAGGCTGTTGTTGCAGTGGGAACATAATATAGTTTTTTTGTCGTCCCTCACGCGGTTATGTTTTTTTACTAAATAAAGTTTCGGATGATTGCCAAAATAGTAGATATCTTCGAAATACTCTGCAAATAATAATAATATTTGTGACGGATAAAGGAATAAACGATATGGCGATATTTTAATAACACGTCGTCATCGTCGGTATAGTCTATTTGGGAAGATAAACAAACCGCGAGAGAAACGAAATAATAAATGCGCTAAAATTAACGAATCGGCTAACACTGGTGGCTCTCCGATTGACGATAATAATAATAATATCATCATTGAGCAGCTGTTCTATGCTACAATAATGACATGTAAACATTATTATATCATAGTTATTGTGCCAATAACATCCGTTACACGCTCGAGCGTAACCCTCATCGATGGCCATAGTTGTAATAATAACAATAATGTAGTACAGCCGGTCCGTGATCGGTAAACTATAAACATCACTTGTCGATATAGTCTAGTCTGATTGATCTCATACAACGGATCACATATTATTAATGTTAGACAGAATTAGAGTACGTTTGAGTTGTATTTATATTAGGCACTAAAATAATGGTAAAGTGAAATAAAAAATTAGCGCGTTATTAGATATTTTGTCGGGATTTCATTAAACTAAAATTTTTTTTTATTATTATTCTTAATTTACGTTTCTATGGCAATAAACAAAGTTTCACGCAAATCGGTTGGAAAAAAATTGTATTATATCCAACACAAAAATAATATATATAACTACTGGGTCAAACAATAATTGTATACTATATGTATTTTTATTATTTTTATTATTATTTAACAAATACGCCTCAACTATTTGGGGTTATTGGCGTTTCAAAATACATATTATCGTTTACTTAATTTTTATAGGATAATAATTTGTTAACAGTTGAAAAATTGATACAATAAGTTTTAAGAGAAATATGTTTACAATATGTGTGTTATTATAAGTTTTGCTAATGTTATTATATTTTATGCAGAAGGTTGATCTATTTGAGGAATTCTAATAGAGTGATGATGTTCTCTCTTTGTTTAGTGCAAGTATTTCACACATATTGTTGGGGGGCATCAGTTTGTGTCTGACGTCTTTTGAGAGGAAGCATTCAGTTAATCCCGTTGTTCCTTTTTGTTCATTAAATGCTCATGAATGTTTAATGTGTGGCCAATTCATAGTCTGTCGATGATGATTTGATGTTTGCGTGGGAGTGACATATTGTGCATCCAAGGGAGGGTAGAGGATTTAATTTCCCTTAGTTTATTATTTTGTATAAATCTCTATTCTCGAAGACATGTTTGATTGAGGTTAGCGTTTATTTGATGTTTTGTGTCGAAATGGTTTGTAATATTCCAGAATTCGGTTTGTTCTTTGGCTGATCTTTTGACTATTTTGTCTGTGATTTCATTATCTGACAATATGTATTATAAGTATACATAATAACATATTTTTATTGAAAATAATATGGTAAAAAAGTTATTGTCAATAATTTACGAAATAAAATACTTTACTCAACAATAATAATTATTATTGTGGAGTATTGTTATAAATTGGTTGTTTGAATAATAATTAGTGCACTTTTTAAAAGTAAGGGAAAAAGTATAATTAACATTTAAATAATGGGAAGAAATAATCAGTGACATAGCCACAGGGCCCAGATTTCTGCAGGCCTTTCAGAAAACTTGGAAAAATTTAAAAATGCTATCATTTCAATTTATTCTGTTATGTTTTCACCTATGTTCAAGATTTATGTTTACGCGTCAAAATGCATATAGAGAAACCATTATTACAATATTAAAGGCTAAACAGTTTTAATGCTTTGGTCTTGTAAAAGTACGGTTTTTTATAAAGTAAAATCAACTGTTTATAAACTTAAGGAGATTACAAAAATTACTCCACATACTAACATAGAAGTATATATTTAAAATGTACAGGTATAATATCGTATATTAATATGTATATTTGAGTAGAACTTGCTTGCGTACAATTTATTTCTATGGGAACACTATCGTGTACGATTATACAATCAATTAGGACTACATTAATTTGGGGAGTTGAGCCTTTGAGTTGAAGGTGACCTGTAACCACCCAGATAATTGTGTGAAAAAATACCCTTCATCCCAGTGGCTCTCTACAGTCATAAACAAAACTGAATAATAGAACAAAACAATATTAATTTTATTTAAAAAAAAGCACAACTAATACAGAAATTGATAAGTTGGTATTATCAGGTGCCTCGATACCATTATAATACAGTCCAGCATTCATCCATGGGTAACTCAGATTTTCTTAGTTCACGGTGGCTATCTGTTTAGAATTAGACATATTCCAAAAAACACATTTACTTATCTATTCTTAAATATGTTATCATTAAAAAATTACTATACAATTTCCTTTAACATACTATATGTTAAGCTTTCTATACTAGTGCTCCACCTATTTAACCCTAGATATGCAATATGTATACGATTCATTATTTTTTTGTGACACGATTATGTTTTTGCGTACATATATTAAACATAATATCACAAAGAAGTCCCTTAAATATAGTACAATTGTGCAGTGTATACTAGATATAGGTTCAAATTTATGATTGGCTAAAAATAAAACAATTAATGAAGACATTTTCACTTTTAAACTTTTCACAAAAGCAAAAATTAATACATTTTTATTTTACTCAATAATTATAATCTCATAATACTGCTTATGTTATTATCCAACAAATAATTATTAAAAACAATTAATTAATAAACATTTTCCTTGATAAATAGAGTTATTTAGGAATATAAAGGTATACTCATGAGTTATGACTAGTTATATTGACTATATTATTATATCTCAATATTTGATTTTTCAAGGTGAAATATTTCCGACCAAATTATTCCTCCACCGTCCAACAGAAAAATGTTTTTATTATATTGAAGCAAATCGCATTTGCTGTATTCGATTAAAATTTTTATTAATTGCAGATACATTCTACAACTGAATCAGCAGTAAACCACAACGGCGGAATTGGGCTAGAGAATGACGTCTACAGTGGTAGATCAACAACAGCTGATTACTTTCGTTCGAAAACAATGCCCAGGTAATACACTGAATGGTATCTGGATAGTTGTTAATCAAAATTAAAAAGTACTTTGACAAAAGTGTTATTGAAAAATGTTATTTATGAACTATCGGTTGAAAAAAATGTTTTTGATACTATAACAGTCTTTGATCAAAAATTAATATATTTATGTAATACACGTAAGTATAGAGTATATTATGGAAGTTACATTGAAATCTGTATTGTAACTATGCATTAATTTTTACAGAAGAGCTAATTTTATTATTACACATTTTTAGAACAATTAAATCCACGTTTGAGCAAATAATACAATAATAATTTTAAAAAAAATTGGTTTATTAGTGAAAATTAATTAAATTGTTTAGTAGCAACAAACAAAAGAAAAATAGAATAGTTCATAATTAGAATAATAATGATTAATTAAGGTTCTAAATTTTTAACGCTTTTATTTTTTATGTACAAATGAATCAATACTTTGTTTAAACATTTATTTCAATAACTCAGTATAGGATCCTATATTAGGACTCAGTTATCATTGCTGTGGTACTGTACGTGTGGGTGTGATTTATGCGTGACGACTGAAATATGTGAAACAAATATTTTGTTCTGATTTGTTAAACGTATATTATGTTATGGCTCATTAGAAATAATATGGCTATTAAAAAAACTGACCAGGATAAGTGTACAATAGACCCGATTTTACCAAAGCATATGTATAGCTACATATATAATATATACCTATCATAAAGCAAATTATTTAAATATTCAAATAATTTCGTAATAGTGCAATTAATGTAATGAACAGTAGTTAATTTTTGCTTTTATGGTAAGTTCTTATGGATAAGTCATTAGAAAACACGATACATTTTGTTATTAATAATTAATTATTAAATTTAAAAGCCTACAGTTATCTAGTAGTATTACAATTTAATCAACTTTGTGCCAAATGGATTGTCTGGTAGGGTAAAAATTGAAACTGATGCATCTTTTATCACATTTTTTGAACATAACCAAATAAGTATAGTTACTAGGTAGGTACATAATATATTTTATAATACTATATAATATAATATTATAAACAATTAGAAATAGAACTGTATCCTAGAATACTCTTCTCTGCAGACTCAACCAATGACACTAAATGTATTCTAACCTGCTTAGATCCTCCTCCCAAGTACTTATCTACAAATTTAAATATTGAATAGGTATGCGCATAATAATATAATCCAATTATTAAAAATGATTTTAACTTTATTTTTACTGAAATTTTGTGTGATAGTATACTGTCAAAAGCTTCACTATTATATCTAAAAAAAGTTGATAACTATTATATTTTCGTCTTGTTTAACCATATAGGTTAGGTTCACATATTTTTCAATAGGATTTTCATGTTAGTCTTTTGTTTCTGTCCTTAAATCTGTCTTATAATAATTTGAGGTATTGAAAATCTGCAATATTTTTTTATTTTTAAATAATTTATAAACATCTTTTATGATTTTGAATTTTGCAAATATTTCGATAAATTCATGAAATAGATCGATTACCTATCTATATAGATCATGAAATATATTTTATAATCATTATATATTAGTAATATAAAGCAAATCATTTGTGAATCAGTCAATGATAAGCCCTTCTTTAAAGTTTGATAAAATTTAAACATATTCAGTTTTAATTACATTTTTTAGTTGTTTTCCACTACACCTTAGCTGTATTTGCATCTCGAAAATAATAACAGAAGAATTTTTCGACTTCACTTCCCCTGCGCTGAACTATTTGAGTGAACTACCTCGACATGCTCATTATATATTATATATTAATACAATAATGTATAACAATAAAGTACCTCGTCGAATGTCAATATGCACCGCTTACCGTACTATAATACCAATCTAAGTAGGTTGATACCGCAAACAAACTGATGGCCGCATAATAATATAATAAAAGCCACAGCCACTGATAAACATATACTAATACACTGAGGAGGTAAATTATTATATTGTCTTCGATAAAGTTTGATATAAAATGTAAACACTGCACTCGAGTGGTTTCGTTTTTTTATATCTGTCATGATAGTATGGATGGCTTACCTACCGCCTCTATTTACGCCACATCATAATAATTATTAATATATTATACTGGAAAAAACATTTTACGGCAAACGTGCGATAGGGAAAGAGATATTAAAATGTTTGACTTTTATTTCAATCTTTTTCACCGAAAAATTGTCCCCCTTTCAGCATAGATTATGCATTTATTGATAAACATCCTTTACAATGGCCTTAAATATTGTGAATGGTAGAGGGTTTGTTATAACTAATATTGGATGTCTGAAAGTACCTACAAATTTAGCTATATTGAAAAAAATTACTTTAAAAATATTTGTATAATACCTCATTTTTGTTTGATATAAATACGAGTATGTACCTCAGTATTAGATTGATACAATAAACTGTATAAATGGTTTAAAATACACATTAATTAAGGTTATTTAAATAATTCTAATTAGTGTGTATTACAGCAGTGAACTGTTGAGGCGAATTATTGAGGGTGGGGTACTACCTGAAATTGTAATATAGCCATCTAAATCTCTTACCGATATTAAGTATGTTGCTTAAAAAAAAAAAAAAAAAACAATTAAAAAATATAGCTAGTGCTATGTACCACTTAAATATTATAAATACTTCAAACACTTGAAAATTACGAAAACCTTCTCGGAAAATTAATATGACCATATGGTAGATGAATCACGAATAATAATTAGATTTATATGATTCATTTATTTTTTGTTGTCATGAAAGTTTCATGTCAAGGACATAAATTTGATACGAAATGTTCAGCATCGTTGTACCCATAAAAAATTCGTATGCGTATATAATATCTAATTATACAAACCTTAATAATATATTCTTCTGTAATAATAACATATTATATACAATTAGAGTATTAAAAAAGTATTTACGTCTAGTTAACTGGTTCCTACGTCTATAATAATATTTAATGGAGCATTCAATATGAAATAACTATATACGTATCGCAAAATATCGGTTTTGCGCAGTGTTTATTGTTCGGTTATAGTGAGAGATGAGTGTGTGTGTGTGTGTGTGTGCATAACTTTTGTGCCTCTCCGGTTTCCATTCATCGCCATCATTTGTGTGTCTTATATATATATGTAGGTACATACGCATAATAGTAACGGTAAAAGGGCCACAACTAGTATTATGAAAAGGCTTTTAAAAACTCACATTCACTGCTGCTTATTACAATATATATATATATATATATAACAATGTATAACATGTATATAAGCGAGTGTTGGCGGGTTGTTGGCAAATATAACGACTATACAATATTATACATCGCGAGCTATTCGACCACCGCCGCCTGCACACACGGTCCATCCGTCTTCATCGACTCCTGTATCGACATATTTATAATAACAATATAAATATATATATATATATATATATACCATTGGTTGACCCCACCGATAATAACATATATATATATATATATATATATACAAGTATATTTTTCCTTACTCTCACACTTGCGTATTTTTTGTGTGGTCTAAACAACCTTTTCCACTAAACACGTGCGCGGGCATGTACCTACATAATAATAATAATAACATATAAGTACATAACGTAATGTATCGATGCTATTAAAAAGAAAATCCCAAACCTCCCGCCGCAGTTTCCGCTGATTTTTTTTTACACTGCAAAACGTCACGTCAAAGAGGGAAAACGTAAATGCGAACAGGGACAATAAAACTCTCACTCGACCACTTCGGCCCACAGACCATCCGAAGACTTATATATTCGCGAGTATTAAACCCATAATCCATTTTACATAATATATTTTAATATAATATTATAATAATATTACGTGTGTATCGCGCGTATTGTGCACGTGAGCTGCTACTGTTCGTCAGACCGGCAAGCTATAAGAGATGATTTTCTCGATCCCCGAGTCCGACTATATTATATAATATATGTGTAAATACTACAACTATACGCACATAGGTACCTATAACATATATACATACAATATTACATAACATACGGTCCAAGTGATCATATACATTATATACATCGTGGTTGTAAACGACCTGCGCCGATGGTGATTGATCGTCGCCAGAGACTTACACTCGTCGACGACCATCGCAAGACGATGATTGAATGCATATTATATATATCGCAGCATGCCTATATAACTTTCTTACGTGAATATTTATCATATTATTATTGTATTTCCTATCTGTTAGTCGATCGTACGTGGTTAGACGTAGTATTTTATGTATCTATCGCACTCGTATACAATAATATACATTGTTCGTATATCAGGACTGACTCTAAGAATTTTCATCTATATCGATGAGTCTGATAGATAATAATATGTAAGTACACTGAAACAGGTGGTGGATAAGATATGATTATACTGAATAATGGGATTATGTCGTCATAACAATGATATATAGTGCTATAGAACTGAAAAGCTTCGCATTCAACGGCATAACTATGTATTTTTACCTATATACATAACCTATCTCGCATATTTTGTACTATTCTCATGATTTTTTTTTTTTAATTTGAAACTTGAGCGTGATGATATTAGTAAAAGGGTGACGTATAATATAACACTTGAAGTGGAATTATTGAGACGTAAAAATGAATATTTTTTTATTTTATTTTTTTATTTATTAAAAATTAAAATGTATCAATATATTACATGTTACAACAAGTTAGTTATAAATAAATAACAATAACAATAGCAATTTAATTTAGAGTTATATATATAATAAATATACTGTGTGTTTGTGTTATTGATGTACGGAATATGTGGTGTGTGTGTGTGTGTGTGTGTTATGTGAGTAGGAGTTATAGGGAGTGTTATTTTGTTTATTAGGGATGTTAAAATGAATATAAAATAACTATATTTTAGTGTAAAAGTAACGACTATCTGAATTAGCAATATTTGAGAGAGACTGTAATTTTCTAAGGAAATTTAAAATGTATATAATATTATAAAGTTGTATTTTTTTATGTATTTTGATACCTATTTATATCCAGGAATAGTGTATAATAACATGTTGGTGCACCAATAACAATATAATATCATAAAACATATTACATAATATATAAATATATAACTAACTATGCTAATCTAGACTATAACACCCAATAATCTATGTCTAACACCGTGTCAATTCCCGAAATATTTTTAATTTCATAAATGTCATTTTATATTGAATTACATTTCGTATAATTTCATGATTTTTGGACACAGGAGGACCGGAACGTCAACCATAATGGACGACTACAACTACGGTAACGGTAACGACGGCGAAGCGAACGCCACGACAGTCGTCGTTGGTCACCGACAGTGGCCCGAGTCGTCGGCGGACATCGTCGAGTACGATTCGTCAGCGGTTGCAGACTCGCCGACGCCGCAGCAACAGCAACAATTTTTACTACCTCATAATCAGCCACAGCAACATCATCAGCACCTGCAGCAGCAGAATCCCGGTGCCACGGTGTCTGCGTACGATCCGAATTCCGGCGCCGGCCATCGCTCCACTCAAGTCAATCACAACTTATCGGCTGGCGGTAAGTCCATGGCTAAGTGGAAGACTCGCGCCCTGTATATGTTTCTCGCTTGTCTGCTGGCCGTCGTCGTCGTTAATCTTACGCTCACCCTCTGGTTCATCCGTGTTACGCAGTTCACATCGGTAATTATAAAATTTTTATAACTATTTTCATACGCGTAGATGCGCTTAAAGGTGAACAACAATTCATGAATTTTCTAACTTGAATGTTTTCATATTGTGTTACACGAAGTCCAATGTTACACGTGTCCCTCTAAAATTATCATCAAAGTTGATTTTATATTACTATGTACCTACTAATGATGTATATATTAGATTTTTATGTGGATAATTGAGGTGCTTCGCACAGTACTTCGATTTTTGTTCAAATGCTCTTATCCAAACACACTTTACTTATTTTAATATATAATGATTTAATTTAGACTAATTAATTTATATTATAAAATATGAATTTATTATATCTATTCAACGTAGGCGCACGTTAGTATAATGTTATAAAGCCATTTAACATGCCACTTAGAAACATTTTCGTGCTAAAATGTGCACGTAATTTCA
The DNA here is from genome assembly GCF_037042655.1 of Diuraphis noxia. Lineage (NCBI taxonomy): Eukaryota > Metazoa > Arthropoda > Insecta > Hemiptera > Aphididae > Diuraphis > Diuraphis noxia. Next base: position 41,884,944 of record NW_028301711.1, on the reverse strand, counting down.
TTTCAATCAAACAGCTGACAGTATAATAACAGTTTCTGTAAAATAATACACAAATAGCTATCATGTATTTGATTCACTAATGATAATTAATAAGTATAGAAATATTGATGGTTAAATGTTTAAATGTATAAATGTTTTAACGCAAATATAATATACATATACCTACGTGTAGTATGAACTAGTGTTTTGTAATATTTTATCATGTTTAAGTATTGCAGGTAGTACATTCGTTATTTTGAGGAATGTGTATGAAATTTTATGTTTGGAACATTCTGAAAACAAAAATACTCTCAAAATGAATTTACTTGCTTATATATTTTTATTTTTTTTAATTAAAAAATAAACACTCGAGGTGGTGCCTTAAGTGCCGAGATAACGATGATGTAATGGTCGCTACGGTGTCCTAAAGTTTTTTGATTGCTTATATTACGCCTATTTTATAATATTACATCGCCACGAATATTGTTTAATATTTTAATTTGTCGACAAAAATTGCGTCTTTGAGCCTAAACCACGTTTGTCTATACCTATATCTAACAGATAACTTTGGCCAAAACAGGCAACTATATTGTTATATTCAGACATAAAATGTTATCACGTGGTCTGCTGTAGAGTAGCGAATTAAATCCACTTAGAACATAATATTTCGTTTTTATACGTATTACGTATTTATAGGGTTCTAAATTTGAAATATTATGTACACTTGGAATGACAACAATTTTTTTTCTCTTAAACGTTTAATATGGTTATGGATAATTAGAAAAATTCGTTGATTTCACATAGACAATTTCTGTAACGAATGACTTATCTATTGAGATTTATTACCATGTGAAATATGAGGTAAATATTAGGTACAATATTATTGGTTAATTTACCTTTTATAAATTGGATATTATGTTCTTAGTTTTTTTTGTATACCATACAATTAATCTAATTTTAAAAATGTTCTATTTCTTTGAGCATATCACTATAATTTTAGATTCTGAACGAAGTGATGAATGTATTGATTTTACAATGATGTGTTTTTTTTTTTTTTTTTTTGTGTCTGTGTACAGCATAACTAGTCGAAATAATGCTTCGATTTCAAACTTTGGGGGTGGTTTCCGATGTAAAATTGAAGATCCTTGGTGCATTATAGAGGTCAAAAGTAAACATTTTCCAACAGTTTTCAAAAAAATCGAGAAAAACAAAAAAAAATGACAGAAAAACGGGAATTTTTACGCAAAATCAGTTTTCGACCAAATCGATTTTTTTATATGGTTGTAATTCAAAAAATAATCACTTTAAATACTTAAAATTTTCACCAAATGTTTATGTTAGTGTTATCTATATGCAGTTTAATTTTCAAAAATTTTTGACTTTTTTTGAGTTATTAATAGACCACTGAAATTTACACTTTTTTTGAGAATTTTTTTTTGAAGTGTCGGTAAAAAAATGTTGGACGACCAAAAAAACTTGAAAATTTAATACAAGGTTCCTTATGAGTTTTTCTTATCGTAGCTAAAAAAAATTAAAAATCGTAAGTCACAATTTTTTTTAATAAGCTTTTATAGTTCAAAATTTTACGAAATCTGTCGAAAACGCGAAAATTTGCAAGTAATTTTGAAGTTGAAAAATCATAAAATTTTTTGCGTTTATAACTAAGGATTAAAAATACAACACTAAGTTCTCCATAAGTTTTCCTTCAAGTAGCTATAGAGAAAACTCGAAGTATCATTATAGAAAAATTTTAAGTGCGTTTGAATTTTAAATTTTTACGATATAGCGTAACGATAACGATTTTAAATATTTGTTATTATTCAAAAAGTATAAGTCCTAGATACTTGAAAATTTTACCAGTTATTAGGATTGGTATTTTCTTTACATGATTAAATTTTCAAAATATTTTGACTTTTTTTGAGATATTTATAGACGACAGAAATTTTCAATTTGTCAGAAAATTTTTTTTTGAAGTGTCGATAAAATTTGTTTGGCCCAATCAAAATACTTGAAAATTTAATACAAAGTTTCTCATAAGTTATTCTTATAGTGATTAAAAATTTATAAGCATACATAGGCGCAATTTTTTATTAGCATTTGAAGTTCAATTATTGACAAAAATTTATCAAAACCATGAATATTTGCAAATTATTTTGAAGTTGAAAATCATAAAAAATTTTGTGTTCATAACTAAGGATTAGAAATACAACACTAAGTTTTCAATAAGTTTTTCTTCAAGTAGCTATAGAGAAAACTCGAAGCGTCATTATAGGAAAAATGTTTTGAGTGTTTGAGTTTTAAATTTTTATGAAATCAGGTATATGTATATCTATTATAATATAAGGTATTATAAATTATGATAACTACATGCAATGATTTTGGAAAAATTGATTAGCCATGCCTTATGCAAAATACGTCTTAATTGATAAATAAAATATTTGTTTCAAAATGGAATATATGACAATATTTAAATATAATATATCCTAGACTGACAAATCATCTCCGTTCAGAATCGTTTTTCATATACAATGATACATATCATTGAATTCAAATCTAACCTACCCTAGTCAGAGGTCTACCCCACCCCCTAATGTACAGCAGAGCGATACCCACTTTCCCGCTTTTTTATGTATTATAATAAACATTTTTTTTTTACCTACATAAATTTAATATGTCAAGAAAATTAATGTTATCAAATTTTAAAACCTTATATTAGTATCAGTATTTATGACGTTATATGTTCCACTTGTAGATAAGTTGTTAACTACCACAAGTCATAACAGTACAAAAAGCAGGGAAACGTTCCTTGTGGAACATACCTAAAAGTTCAAAAAAATTACTCGGACGTTTTCTGCCATGTGTTCCTTTTAACTAAATATGTGTTAACTGTTTAATTATGACTATAAACAAAATAGGTATATAGGAATCATATTCTCTGAAATACCACTAAGGAACCAAATATGTGGAACTACGCACTTCAAAATTTTTAAAAAAAAATGCGTAACAGCGCAAAATATAAATAGCTATAAAATAATATAATATAAAATTGTAAAACTTTCATAGAGTATTAAAAATAAATCTTTTTCGAGTCTTGTTGTAAGTATTAAACTGTTATTCGAGATGGCAATCAAAAGCGTTACGTTATATTGTTTTTTTTTGTATTTGTACAATATATTTATTGGAATGTGCTATTGACTTCAAAAACAACTTGAAAATAATTTGTCTCTGAAAATAAAAGTCATATCGTTATTGGAATTAGCATGTATCGAAAAAAACCAGTACTTTAAGAAGCAGATTCTTATAAGATAAAAATAAAAAACTCATCTTTTAAAGATTGATATAATTGTTTACAGCTAGTATTTCTCGACACTTTACCGTAATAATCAGCTTTAGGTGTTTGATTTTATTAGATTAGTGATGTTTTGTTTTTGAAATGGTGATACCTAAGCACCATTGTTCAATCGATTCCGATTGGAGACATTTTGCTACGTTAGTGATTGATACATAGGTAAATACCTATAGCATATGATTGCTGCATCGAAAAAAATTAAATATTTATATTACATAAATACATTTAAGTATTATAGTTGCTGAACCTTATTTTTTAGATTTAATTTTTTTCAACAACAATATACAATTTTAATTTATTATTTTAAATCAGAATATATGTCAGACTTTCGAAGTATGCACTTCAATGCACAAAAAAATATATTTTAAACTATATATATTTTATATATTATATTTTAGCTTGTGATTTTTAATATTTTAATTCCAAACAAACTGGGGAAGTACCTACCTCTAAAAATGTTGGACCACTATTACGCTTGTATAAATTTGTAATATTTATTGATTATTAAATTGGTAGGTACTCTATAACTATTTAGATTTTTATAAGTATTTAGGCATACTCCAAACAATACTCTGCTTCGGAATATTAAATTAAAAATATATGCTGATATGTTGTCATAAATAGCTGTGAAACAAAATTAAAGCTATAAAAAATAGTGAAAAATATAAATTGTTCAACAATTATTTTAGTTGATATAAATTTAAAATTTATAATTTTAAGAACATTAATATTTTTGTAAATAATGAATTATCTCTGATATAATCACATATTTGCTATGATATAATAAATTAAACATTGCAAACAATATAATTTATATTGCGGGCGCTCAAGATTTAAATTCACGGAAAGTCCGTTATAGATCCTTATACACAATTGTTGAACAATCGTTATTGAAATGTACACGTAGTTTAATGAAGCGGTCGTGTGCAAGTAACAGTCGTCGGTAAACAATTGAGAGGTGTCGTTTGGCGACAGCTACAACGTGATAATAATATGCTGTCCTAAGCATTCAGTTAGTGTTGTCAAATGTTCAAGGTATGCAATACCATAGTACTATTGTGTTTTAGATTTAAACACGTTTCAATGTTAAGTTGTAAGTTGTAAACTGGTTCGAAAAAAAATAGGACAGTATTATCTATTATAATATTTTCAGTTAGTTACTTTTAAGTAACGAAGTTAGCAAGTAAATAATAAATTAACATAAATAAATACTTACTTACCTTACTTACTTGATTTCTTGCTATAGGTTCTTAAATAAAACTGTGAAAATCAAAAAAATTTAAATTGTAGGTGACTTTTTTTTTATTTCCTGGTTATTGATAGCCGGCCATAAGTAGAAATAGTGTTTCAATTTGATTAATAGGTACATGTCACAAAAAACTTACTTGGAAAGCTATAATTATTAATAGTTAATAAATAATGTAGGTGTACCTATAAGTATCTACTACTTACTGTACGAAATAAATAATTTTTCAAAAAATATTAAAAAGAGGATTATGGTGAGTTATAATCTAAAATAATATTCCTATATATAAGGTATATGCATTTATTCCGTTAAATAACTTTTTTTTTAAATATCACGATACTCAAGAAGGTTTAATGCGTTATATTTTAGAATTAACATGTCAAAAAATTGTCCTTTCTCAGTAAAGTTTTAATAAAATTTCGTAACGCATTACAAACAAAATATTAACGTCGTTTCATTAGCGAATTACTTTAATTACGATAGTATTACTTAGTGTAACAATCAACCATCCATTTCTAAAAATTTTAATCAGTCGTACTATTTTTGTTGATAACTTAGTGCACACGCGTGGGGTACCTCTTTAATCCCCTTCAAGTATATATAATTATAATAATTTGAAACTTAAAAGTATATTAAGTGAGTAATTTTTTGAGAACGGGGGAAGAGGTTTGAGGCTGGCTTCAAAAATATCTTTCAATGCATCAAATATTATTTAATGAAATTGAATAAACAATAAAGATTATATAGTTTATTTTAGAATTTAATACTTTTCACTGACATCTTGAAATTTATGTTTACTCTACTATTATAATTAATGATCGATGTAAATTTAGAATAAAACTCTAAAATTGTTTTTAAAAAATCATGAACTATCTGAACTATCATTAACCAAATCGGGTTCACATGACCATTTAAAATTTCTAATAAACACGAACTCTAGGTTAATACTATATTATATATTTATATATATATTTTTTTTTTTTGTCTATAATACACTTCATTAACAACGATATAAAATGTCCCGATATAAAATAATAATTATGTATAGTGTTATATTTAATACGGTAATAATTTGTAAAAATCAGATTTCAAAACAGAAATAATTGAGTAAGAAAAAATTGGTGTCGGGTATTATAATAATATTATGTCTCATGAGAAATATCCTTTGTTTTCTAGGTTATAGGTCACGTACTACGGAGGCGTGTCAATCGCACGAAAACATAAATTAATAATTTTCAACACGACGATCAAAATATTATTGATATACATTTTTGCAATTCAAACAAAACATAAAATATTTTTCGTTCAATGACTCGGTAGGAAACCGTTTATCCCGCCTCACCTAACATTTCACACTTGATATAGTTATTGTATGCACCACTTAGCTACCAGAGCCCTGCTATATAGGTACGCATATTGTGTATTATGGAGAAAGAGTGGCCACGAGAGTTAAATACGTCGAAAAACACATTTTTAAAAGCTTCGATTATTTCATTCGTGTTCCTATATTATAAGGGAGCTATTAAAATCATATAATATTATAACACGTTCAGCGGCTAAATTTAACACCTGTTCGCTAGCAGAACGGTTCGTATATTCGCGATATATGGGACCGACATATTAATTTAGTCTTTGCTGGGCTACAATTTTTTTAATTAATTTTAGACCTGTACCATATGTCCATATACCTATATACGTGTACTATAGTTAACACGCACACCAACCGGCCGTTACGAGCCGAACTTTTCGAGTTAGTATAAACTTTGACAAGTAATTTTCCTACATTATATGTTTCACGATTTCACATGTAATATAATATATGTATAATATATTGCATAACACCGTGTTATTATAATATACGTTTTCTTCGTATAATTTCGTATAAGATAAATCATCACCGCGTAGTGAATATTAATAAATTACAAAATATGAAATACATTATAATATTTTTAAAACACGATACTCAGCAACGGTTATAGTCATATGAATTTTCTTAAAACACCTCGTATGGACAACATTAGATAACATCAAATAGTAATGAATAAGATTAAGTGAACAAATTACTTTTTCGTTTTAAAATTAAAAATTATCTATTATATTATCAATTACACCTAAATGGGAGACCAATACTATTCATTCATCAACACCCAGACCAAACCGCTGGGTCTAGAGACTTGAAATTTGTTACAGAGGTTCTTTAAGTAATGCAGGGGTGCACTAAGCTAGGATTTTTAAAAATCAACCCCTACTGGGGTTAAAAAAAGGTTAAGAGTTAAAAAATGAAAAAATCACCTAGCCGGAACCACTAAAGATATGAGTATGGAATTGTGTCAGTAAGTTCATTTTATAAAGTAAAAACTCACCAAGATAGGAATTTTCAAAATTTGACGGGTTAAAAAGGTTATATTATAATATAAAGAAGAAAAATTGTTCGTTTGATCGGTTTAATCTCTAGAACTACGTATTTAACTGATTTTAAAACTATATCATGATAAGTTGCCCTTAATATTTTTATTGTGATTTTGAGATTTTTTTATAGAAATAATAATAATATTAAATATATTTTTGTGTATTTTATAGTCGCTATTAGTTATATAATATAGTATGAAAGAATAAGAAATTATCAATTTGTTATTAGGTACAAATTTTAAAAATTATTTCAACTTTACAAAGCTAAAAATGTGATAAAATATTATGATTGAATATACTTTTAGTCCTGTATTTTAAATTACTGTAAAAAATCTTTTATGGAGATTAAGATAGAGTAAGTCCACGGGAATTGTACATGGGAAGTTTTGATCATCACATTATAAACGACGAATCGACCAACAATAATCGCAATAATCGATCATGCGCAGAAAAGTATATAGTTACCAAATAGTTTTAAGCAAAACAAATAAATGTTAAATAAATTGTTAGAAATAGAAGCAGCCTTTCGTGACTCCAACGAAAAAATGAAGAGGAAAAGTTACCCATGTAATGTATGTGACAAATTGTTTTGTACAAATAGCAGCTTAATATCACATCGACGCACCAAAATGGCGAAAAACCGTTCGAGTGCGTTGTGTGTGACAAATCATTCACTATAAGCTACAATTTGATGAAACATAAACATGCGCACATGGGACTTTGATCGGTTTGATCAAATATCTAAGATCCAAGGATCATATTGAAATAGAATAAATCATGTTAACATATAATGTTTGCACTGATAACTTATTGCGTATGTTATATTTTATGATGAATATATTATTTAACACTACGTTTATTTATTATTTTGTCATTTATTTAATTATATAAACTTAATTCATACAATCAGTCTTGTAAAAAATACTTATACTATAGTATTCGAATAAAATAGTATTAAAAATACTATTATAAATAAAGTGTATTTTACGAATACTCTTTAATATTTGAATACAAATACAAGTATTTATTTTTTTAATTGTATACTATATAACATATATACAATGTAAATTGCATATCAGCATAGGTACCTAACGATATTATGTTACTACTTACCATAGATTTTAACAATTTGAAAAAAATAACATGTCTGACTGTTTAAACGTAAATACATATTCAGATATTTTAATTATATTGACACAATTAAATTACAAAAATAAATAAATAAAAATTTGTATTAACCACTAGTATGGAATTATTTAAAAAAATCTAATACAGAGCCCATATAAAATTGGATGTATCATTTTTAAAATTTTAAACCTTAAAATTGCCTACTTTTTTATCAATATTTTTCTGTTTTTAATCTATATTGTTTTATTTTATATAATTTTATAGCCCTGTCAATAAGATTACAATTTATCATTGATACTCCATGCTCATGGTATTAATAAATATAAAATTACATTGTTAGAGTTAAGACTTACAGAATAAGGTGATATTATATTATTTCAACGAAAATAATATTATTTTTATTGATGTCAAATTGTTGTGAAAAATATTTAATAAAACAAACTTTGTGGTATTTAAATACTAATATCTAAAGTATGTTAAAAATACTTTTAAAAATTATTCAGAATACTTAAAACATACTTTAAAAAGTATTTTAATACAAATATTCGAATATTTTACAAAACTTCATACAAGTTATTCTTACAACATATAGACAGCATGATAAGCTGGATAGAGATAACAATAACTATTATCACTTATTATTATCTAAAAATGCTGGCCACTAACTAGTATAATATTATAGTATACTTACATGCACAGGTTTAAAAATATAAAATTCGATGGGGGCTAATTTTTTTTTAGATAAAATATAATTATAACTTTAGTAAATTATACGTCACTTAATCCCAGAATCTAAGACCCTCCACGGTGGCTCCACCCGCTTATGGATTTATGATTGCCTATATAATATTTTCACGCGTTTGACAAGAGAGACTGAACTTATCACCACGAATGTTAGGTGTGGTCATCGGAAACCGGAAGCGATGAGATTCGTGTAACCAACGCATTTCGTAACTTTGCGGTGGCAATATTTTAAAAAGCACGTGTGAAATAGATTGCGACTGGGACTCACGTGCGTGAAAAACGTATATATTATAGGCGTAATTTGTGATATTGCGTTATTATCATTGTTATTCTTAATGTCGTTATAATAATATAATGTGCCCGCCCACGATAATATTAAAATATATTTTATAGATAAACCAGCCCCGTGAAGAACGGGGTGGCGGTTGCGGTGTCATGGTGCATCCTATATAACAATATTATACGTGTTTTGATAAGGTTAGCGACATTATTATTATTACTGTTGTTATTATTATCATCTTCATCATTATTATTGTGTCGTTTGGAACGAATGAAACGAGAAAAAGAACGAGAATTCTCGACCGGAAGACCGTTCTGCAGACGTTTGTCGAAATCACTTAGAGATATGAATTAATGAGTCCATACTTACGTAAGTCAGACCACTAAATGATAGGACAATGATCGTGGCCCAATATTTATGAATGTTTTTCAAGTAACTTGAATGTATTTTTTTTAAATATATACTCATCTCTCTACGCTCTCTTTGGAACCCAACTCGTGCCTTACTAAAATTTGAAAATTTATTGAAATATACCCATCAAACTTACCATTCGTGAAAATTTGTAGACAAGATTTATGATACCAGAGCATAAAATGTTTAAACTTCAACTCTAAACTTACCCGAATAATTATTATTAGGTACTTGCCAATATTCCGTGGATAGTAGTTGCCTAACTGCACACCATGATGTTCTTAAACTGAAATCGAAAGCTGCAACGAATTAATAAATTACTAGATATTATTAATAATAATTGTTCGTATTTTACAATGCAGGAGGGCATGGGATCAATGAAGATCACACATGGCGGCCTCCGGTTGTCCGGCCGGACATTGGTCACCAATCGGCTGGTAGCGTCGGCGATACGCTCTCGGACCGGACGTCCGCTTCTCATCGAGTCCACTGCTAACGTCACGCTGATTGCCCGAAATTCTCAAGGACGCCTGGTGAACAGTCTTAAATTGAGTGAGTACTACACCGTATTAAATAACTTATCACCGCACTGTATAGGTATATAAATCAATTCTGCGGCGTGAGACCTGTGCGTCCGGTAACTGAGATTTAATACTAAAATATTGTTTGTATACAAGGTGTAACAGATACGTATAACTGACTTTTGAAATAACTTTGTTCAAATTAATATTTTTAATACATTTTTTTTTTTTTGTTCATTAAGTGACTCTAGCGCTACATATATGATAATTATTTTTATATTTATTTTTTGGTACTGAAAGTAAAAAATTTAAATTTAATAAAAAAGTTTTGGATAAATTCAAAATAGCCCATTTGTGAATCTGATTATAAGAACAATTTTGAGGGTAAAAATATTTATCTAAGTCAAGTAGTTTATTTTTAGAATTTTTAATAATTTTAAATTAAGTAATAATTTTTTTTTTAAATTGATTTCTAAGAATTTGGTGACATGAGTATATTTCTTAAATTATTTACTTATCATATAATATAACAATTTTTATCATACGTTGAGTTAGCAATTTTTTTTTTTGTTGGGCAGGTCTATCTATTACACTCTGTATATTATAATTGTATTATTTATTTGGTAGAATATTCAAAAATGTAAAATAAAATTAGAGTTTATGGTACATTCATATTTTTCTAATTATTGAATTGTAAACAATACTATACTAAATTGATTTCATATTTTATGTGTAATGACGTTCCGAATGAATTCGTGCGTTATACATTGATGATAATTTTGCTTTGTTACTATTTTAAAAACATGAGAGAAATTCTATAGAACTTTTCTTATAAATCAAATGTAAGCAAAATATGATCTATTTTTAACGGCTGAGCGATATTTAGAAGACTGAAGAAATATTACCCTGTAGCTACTATATATTAAACAAATTACACAGCGAAAAAAAATTTTCACCGCTTCTGATTATCCAAATGATGATTAAATCAATAAATTAAAGACGTTCGATGTGGATATCGACAACAGCTAGGGTTTACGAATGAAAAACCAAATGTCAACGTATTAAGTGTTCGCTTTTCAAAAATAAAAATGACGTATTATGCATTTTTAGACGACTTAGTATTCTTAATTTCAATTTATCTAGTTGTAACAATATTAATAAGAGTATTAGTATTAATTATTAATATCAACTAATATTATTAACGCAGTTCAAATTTTAAATTTTCTTTTGTTCGAATCACGATGATAGCCGCTGCAAGCTATACTTTCACAAGTCAATTCAGTTGATATCTTACGTAAAACATTTAGAAATTCCGTATAACATTAACACTACCTATTCAGTTATGTGTTTGGAAATAAAAGGAAAAAAAATTGTTTTTTAAACTCTGTCTCATACAATAATTGTTATCTACTTAGGTATCTCCTTATAAATTAATAATATGACTAAGTTACCTAAAATTATATTTTTTGCCGGTCTGTTGTGGTGATTAAATATGACAAGCACAGATCTGCGTGTAAAATATTGTAGTAATTATTAATAATAATAACGATTTATTTTTGATCCTTTGTATAGCTAAAGATGGTTTGGAGTGTGCACAAGCGAGCATGTTCAGAGTGACTGATACACGTGGTGAGACCCTGTTCTCGGCAGACCGGAGTAAGGTGATAGTCGGTGCCCAAGAACTTCGAGTCACGGGTATTGTAGAATGCATTATTTTATTATTATCTGTTCGTGAATCAATTGCGAATGATTATGCAGAATTAAATATATTATAGAATTATTTATATATTTGAAGACGCTTTTATGAGTTGTTGGAGGCTCGACATCCAAAACCATTAATTGCGCTGCTGGTAAGACCCAAGCCAATAACAATATTTGGGCTAGTGGTTAGTTTCAGTTTCCATTTTTCCATTAATTTATATCTACCATTTTAAGTTTGAATCACGCTGAATTTAATTTAATTATTTTAATTACCTTCTACCATATTACTAATTAAATGATTGGAATTAAATTTAGTGAAAAACTGTTTAACTTGCATTAAAAGTTTGCGAAAAATATAAACACAAAATATTCAATTTTTAGTAAACTATTATCAATTTCATAATAATCGTACAATACTAATTATTGTAATTATTGTGTTATAAGAAATATGTTCGTTATATATTTTAATATAAAAATAAAAACTATAATGTTACTTTTTTTATCGGTATTTTTATTCATTGATGATATACATTGATAAGAGCTATAAATATAGCAATATAATTTAAAATTAAAATGTCCTTTCTTTAACTTAATGAATTGATAATCAAAAATAAGGGACAAAATAATATGATTATAGTTTATACAGATATTTTTATTATTGTTGTAAATTGAAAATAAAAAAAAAGTTTTTCTTTGCAGTTGTTCAGTTGTATCTTTAATATTAATAAACATGAAAAACGATAATTGATGAAATCCCGTAGGAGACCTTATTATAATATTTATCGTTTAAAGTTTTAAATGGGCTCAAACCTCAATTACCTCAATTAAAATATAATAAACAGTCAAAGTTTCTCATAAAATGTAAAATAGAGACCAACCTATCCAAAGTGATATCGTGTTTCTATAAACCTGTGTATTTTACTTAAAGGTTCAGGCGGTGCCGTGTTTCAAGGCAGCGTCCAAACGCCTATGGTTCGAGCCGATTCTCGACACGATTTAAGGTGAGAAAACTATTAACTAAATACATACATAACGTCATCATATGACAAATGTGCATTCAAATTATTACACGCAAAGTTTAAATTCAGTAGCAACTCTCTTTATGAAACTAGTAAGGTATGTTGACTAACAATATTGTCAATATTGATCATCTAATAAAAATCCTAACTTGATAAATTTGCCTAAATTTAAAAAAAAAAACATTAGATAAGTATCATCAACAAATAAGCATATTTTATCTTCGGTGAAGAAGACCATTCATACGATATTTTAAGTTGATAACGATGTTTATGAAAATAAATGTTCAACTCAAAGGACTTTGTTGTTGTGTAAATAAAACGAGACGTTGAACTGAAAAGTTTTACGAATTATAGTCGCTTATTTTTCAAAAATAAAAAAGCCTAAACCAAGATACCGATTGAAAAGTAGATACACGTATAGCGTTTAACTTTCGCAAAAATAAGTGTTTGTAATAATTGAGATAATTTTTTAAAATAATCATATATGATTCAGAAAAAATGAAGGCCGTGCTATTCATCGATTAATACTTAATTTAAAAAGTCGATAATACTACTTATGACAAGTGTCACAAACCAATTTGATAAATAAATAGTAGGACTTAAGTTCTGAACTTTTGAGCTGCAATTTAAAAATATGGCTATAAATATGGCTGATAATCCAAATATCTAAAATGAAACTCTCACCAGAGAGAGTCTGATAAATTATATCTATGTAAGGAATATTTCTAAGTCGATATTATTATTACTTATTATTTTTATTATGTAGGTAATGATCAATTGGCCATATTCGTTTTTAAATTAACCTATATTGGTAGTAAATTATTATAATTCTCGTGTCAGTGTAATAATAATATGTAATTTTGTAGTAAGTATAATATAATATAATAATAACTTTAATATATATTTAGGTTGGAGTCAGCGTCTCGGAGACTAGAGTTGAGTGGTCCCCAAGGAGTGACTATTGAGTCCAGGGCCGGTGACATAACTGTATCGTGTCTGATGGACGTCAAATTGCAGTCGATAGCAGGAGCGGTGTGTATTTAGATATTAGATATTTTTTTTTTTACATCGTTATAATTCTTACACAACAATTTATAATCTGTCTAATACAGTAATACTGATACACTTACATATATAGTATAGACTCTTACCTACATTCTTATTATAGCAAATACTTGATGCAAAACATGGGTACTTTTTTCAGTACCTACTAGAATATTTACAAAACAAAATAAATTATTAGTAATCGTAAGCTGATATTTATATGAATGACTTGATAAGTAATTTTATGAAAGGTGACTTCAAAAACATAAATCTGTTTCAAGATATTCTATTATTAGATTCTACAAAGTCTCTAAATTCTATTTTATTTTCTAAATTATTCCATATTTTGAAGTCTTTAGTTTCTTTACAATATTATAACTACTAAAAACTATTTCACAAACTACAATATATTTATATTCTAGGAAAACTGTATTTTCAAATTCCCATTATTGAAGAAAAAAAAATGATGAATAATAACTCTACAGTAATTATAGAGGTTTTGTGATAACATAAATTTACCTTCCTCGTCAAATTAATTGCATTGGCTCATTCTAAACGTATGTTTTTATATGAATGCTAATCAATCGGCGTGTTGGAAAAAATATAATATTATTATAATTTTAGATTCGTCTCGTGGTTGAATTTTTCGATTCGGTCAAATGTTTCCCTCAAGGATCAAAATAAAAATAATTTAACACATATTTGATTTAAAATTATATTTTTTTAATGTATGAAATCAATAATATTTTCTGCTCAAACTTACAAACGTAAAACACTGAAAATTTACGTTCAGCTGAACCAATTTTGTGTAGTTGGCTTTAATATAAATCGACATATCATCAATTTAAATTTAAGAACATTACCTATATATATATGTTTTTTTGAAGTGGCTTTTTGATAATATTTTTACTTTTATGTGGGTTATGATTATGTAAAATATTACAATTGAAAAACAATTGGATATAAAATATAAACTAAAATATAGTGAAAAACATATATAAATATGATTTTTACCATTATGTTTGATAAAATATTAATTAATTCTGATATAGGTATTATTAAAGCTAACAAGACAAAATTGGTTCTGCTGAATGTAATTTCTCTACGTTTTACCACTGACTTTAAACACTATAATACCTATATAATATTTGTATAATCTCGTTTCTAAGACGGAAACAATACAAGTGGGTGAGACATCCTCTTGAGCATTTATTGTTTGAGACAGATTATTATACGTTTAGCATACCGACTAATATTCCTAGAAGCATATAATCATTTAATGTAGAAATTAACACATGTAAGCTAATAACCTATGTAGTTGATGCTTAACCAATAAAAAAAAAAAAAAAAAAAAATATTCCTAGAGAATTTCAAAAGCAGCAACCCAATTTCACAATTTTACAGAATAATGTAAATTTTAATAAACATTGTACACATACCCAATTCAACAAATGTAATTTATATATTATACCGCATGGTTTTGAATGTAACGTCACTATACTGAAAAACATTAATATATTATTATTGTAATGTATAAATTGTTTTCTGCAAAAGACAACGATTGCTGTTGTTTCGAAAACAAAATTTTCGAAAAAATATGATTTTAGTTTACACTTTATATAAAGTTTAAATTATTGTATTTGATATTATTTCGTCTGTTTATTATAATATTATAATTATCCATGTGTGTGTGTGTGTGTGTGTGTGTGTGTGTGTGTGTGTGTGTGTGTGTGTGTGTGTGTGTGTGTAAATGGATTTCTGTTTGTTTGAATTTTATGCATTCCTAAACGACTGGACCGATTACGGTGAAATTTGGTACAAAGATAATATTAGACCTATTATAGGTAGAACATAGGCCTAAGCCCGGGGAATGTTCAAATAGACATTTTGAGATTTACGATGGAAATATTTTTTTAATTATAAATGGTTACTATTAGCAGGAGTACGACCTTCCCAATTTTTCTATGTTAAATAAATGGTTGATCTTGGATGCCGCCATGTGCCATGCTGGCCAAAAAGTTTTGATAAGAAATTAAACAATTTTGATTCTTGATAATAAATTAATTTATTTTCATGATTTTGTAAATATAATGATATACACAATAATTTTTGTCACATTTGAAACTTAAAAGTTAACAATTAACTTATACCAAAGAACAAACCTTATAATGACAATTTTGTCATTTTAAATAATACCAATAAATAATAATACTATACATGTGGTTTATTGTAAACGAAACCCGGTACTAACTTCAAGGCGGAGCCTCCAGTAATTCGATCGTAACTTCAAAGCCAAGCCTCCACTATTTTATATTTTTATCACACGGCAGAGTGTCGTTTCTTGTTTGTTCTTTGCTATATTTAGTGATGATTGCTTATTATCATTATATATTTCTCATTATAATTATAACATATATCCCTGAATTATTGTTAACTGTGCACTTCATAGTTCATAAAATGTGCTACCTCTTAAATTATGCCTCCCAAAAAAGATCGACCGGTAAGTTGTACGCCTCAAGTTGTTTATTTTTTTTTTTTATTATATTTTTGGAAACATCTTTCCTACTATTTTCTTTTTAATTACGGCTCACTTAGTTTTTTTCATTAATAAAAAAAAATCCTACTAGATAAAAATCTAATTCAACACGTATTGTATAACTTATAATATTAATTAAATATAAACTGAATACAATTTATACAATAAATCACATTTTTCTTATTTCTCTAATATTTTAAATTTTTAATCTTATTTAGATTTTCCTCATTCCTCTTACAGAGTCTAATAACTAGTTAAAAGGTGTCATCTATAGTTGAATGGTTTAAAAAGCTATACCTAAATATGTATTTATACTAGAAACAAAATTACATTTTTTTTCAGCTAAAAATATTACAACTTTACCTAATGATAAAATAGTACTATAGTAGAAGTGTACACTATTTACATTCAAGACACATCGACTTGAGGTACCTTTATAATCACAAAAGATAATTATTGAAAAATATTGTCATATTTGGCCGTTTTTTATATACTGCGAATTGTCTATCTGGATGCTATATTGAGAACTCCCAGGAACGAGAATATTCCTTATTCTGGATTTCCGGGAGTACCAAAATTACATAGGGAATCTTATTATCGAATTAAAGTTTATTTTTCCTGAATCCAGGGGATACCTAAACTGATAGGCCGTGGTAAATTGTGTTTATACATTTTGACGATTTTTTGTGTATACTCATTCTCGATTAATTCATCACTATAGTTATTTTTATCATTATTACAATGATTATCGTTATTATAGTTATTATTATTGTTATTAATATTGTTATTATTATTATTATTATTATTATTATATTACGTAATCGTGTATAGATACAAATTGACGCGGCCAAGGTGTTCCTGAAGGGTCTGAAAACGGCCAAGACCATGTCTCCGGTCAACTTGGCAGCGGCGGCGCCTGCGACATCTGGTGGTGGAGACGATAGTGGTGGTGTTAAGTCGACCGGTCAGCAGAATTCCATTGGCGGCTCAAAAAAAAGGGGTGCCGAGGACAAGTTGCCCAGCGTGTACCAGCTGTGCGTGTGCGGTAACGGCAAGGTGTTCATGTCGCCGCCAGACGGACAATGCGCGGCCGACAACGAGAGCCTGGTATGCCGGTGAACGGCCGGTACGTACCGCAGGTAGCAATATAATACCGCGGTCACGGTTTCGGCCCGAGTCGTGCGCGACAGGAAAGTTGTCAACCGCATACACTGTGACCGCAACTATTAAAATATTATCATTGATGCACGTAATGTTATTATTAAATTATAAATAATAGTAGGTATAATAATCATGATTATAATATTATATTATTATTAAGTTTTTATTCCAATATATTCTATTAATGCGATTCCCGCGTTCGTTCGCATGTAAAATATAATAATTACGTCGTCATTATTAAGTGAAGAACATTGTAGTAATAGTTTCTATCTGTTTCGTGTATTTTAACCATAAATGATGATTTTTTTCCCCTACTTGAACGTAAGTACCTCTTATAATAATAATATACTACCTATCGAATTGTAATAAAAAACGATCTATCAGCTGTGCCTGCTTCGTATGATCTAAATATTACGCACGTAGGATAATAAAATTACAAAATAAATTCCATCAAGTTCCACATATTATTATATAATATTAAAATCATTATAGTAGGTATACCTCAAAGCTTGTCTGGGCTTCAGTCAAAATCGAACGCGTCTTCGTCGCAGATTTATCATACATGTTATGTTATTAAATAATTGACTAGGTACTACATACAAAACTTTTGAAAAAGCTATACTTTACCATACGCTTTTATACATTAAAGATTATTTTAATTTTTTTTCCACCATGACAGAAGACACATTTTAAGCACTAAATAATTTGTCTAAAACTAAAGTGTAAAAAAACTTAAGTAGTTTAATAGATATTAACATTAGCTATATTTCTATTATTATCATATTATAACAACAGACAATTAAATACCTTCACGATTATTGTTACATTTTTATGTATTTATATCGACCAAATCATAATATTTTTGATTTCACGCCGATTTACTACATGGTTAAATATTATTGTTATTATTATTATCATTATAATATTATTACCACCTTATATGTTTTATTATAATATGTAATATACATTTTGTTATCATCGTCAAACTCGCTATATAACTATGTCGTATGATTTTCATGCGTTTGTTGTTTTTATTTTTTCCCCAGACGACTGATAATTAATTATTTATATCGCAATTATAAAATATAGAAAATATATAAGCAGTGGCTAGTATCCGCTTATTGGGTTCATGGTTAATTGACATAATATATTAAACTTACACATACTCATATTGATACATAGAACAAATGTTGTCTATATTCTATTGGACTTATACAGCGCATAAGTAGTACATTGATTAATGGGGTTATTATGTATTTTTAAGGACATAATTCCACAATGTTTAGTACATTTTCCATATTTTATCAAACAGGTACGTATATACTCGTATTTTGACGATTATTATTTATTATAATTGCTCCTTGAATCATCAAACCAAAAACTATCAACAATTTTGAAAATATTTTTTTTACATACTTAATTTGAAGTGAATACATTGCAACATTTTTGAAAAAAAAAAGTTTTTTATTATTGAGAACATATAGGTACATGCTATTAAATATATATAATATAATGAAATTATTAAAAATTAAATATTAAATAGCCAAATTTTATACTTTAATATTGTAATGCATTACGCATATTATGTAAACCTTTTTATTCTTGGACCTTTCACCTTATTGACTCGTTCGGTTAATGGAATCACATCACACAATCTGGTCTCAAAACAAATCAAATACCGGCGACTTACCTAACCTAAATTAAATAATATTACATAATATTGCTATTGTTTTACCTTAAATGTAATATTTACTTTCCTATCTTGGCCATCGTCGTTAAATCATAATTGTGTTGTAGTGCTTTTATTTGAATAAATATTATAATTGTACCTTTATAATTGACATTAGGCAGTTGAAATTGTACGCCACCCGTCTATATAGGACATATAGGTATTATAAATTTTGTCATGTAGGTACTTGGGCAGTTTGCAAATATTATTATTATTATTATCATTATTATTATTATTATTAGTATTATTATTATTATTATTATTATTATTATTATTATTATCATATTGTTATTACTTAAAACCACGTCATGTACATAATAGTTTTATCATCTATAATATATGACTATGAATAAATTATGATTAACTAACTTGTGACGAAATGGTCACGAAATGTTAAACCTATAAAAAATATATTTGTTCACGTAAATTGTTGACGCTCGTGCATATTTTTTTCACCATATAAAAATTATAAAATATTAATATAGGTAATATATACTTATATGTATCATACTTATTTTGTGTTGTATGTATTTATAAGACAAGAGAATAAATCGATTAATAATAAAATACTTTTTTTCTTAATGTTTCCATACTATGTTTAGTGTTGTCGAAGTGTATTCGTCATATTATTATGATTACGTCATGTCTTATGCGAGTAATTAGTGGATAAAAATAATTTATCGATTAAAATCCGAGTAAACATTTTATAGTATATAAGTAATAAGAATATATTATATAATTGTTATGAAATGTGACAGATAAATATTTATTCATAGTAAATAATATATAACAAGCAATCATTATCAATATATGAAAACAACAACAATGTGAATCATCAACCTTAATTATTAGATTTTTTTTTCAGTTACTAATTAGAACTCTGAAAATTATTCGAGTTACGATATTAAATTAATTCCATTTAATATTGTATAAATTGAGTGAGTAGAAAAAAGCGTGATATTCTGTTTTGTTTTTTTTTTTGAAACCTTGAAAAACCTTTTTGAAAAATTGAACACCGATTGTAAAACTTGTGTGCATTTCGCTATAGTATATAGTCATTACTCAGTAATCGACATTGCTGAAAATATTTCAATTTCGTTAGTCTTAAAATCATCGATAAAAAATATATTACCTCCATTATTTCTTTTCAAACTTAAGAATTGAGAGTTTTATATAGCAACAATATATTTTAAATTTTAATACCACAATTTGAATGGTTTATACGATACAGACACATGTGAAAATCATCAAAAACATGTACCTAAGTACAATATTATTATAAATAAGGCTATTATTTTATTGTTCATGCGTTGTGTACCTATACGTAACCAAATTGTTGGTTCAACGATTAAAATAATTATTAACTATAATAAAATAAGTAAGCCTATACAGGCTATACATGAAATACATTCAACAATGTTTAGGGGAGGCGATTGCTCCTATAACCCCCCTCCTCTTGTACACACCCTTGCAGCCAGTGCACCTTCGCGAAGTGTGTTTATTAGAAAATATGACAATCGTAGAGTTTTATGGTTACACAGTTAAAGAACACACTTGCATAGTATTTGTATACTATACAGTGTACAGCTAAACGTACAGTGTAAAATTTCTCGTGCTTATCGCTGCGACAATATTATTATTCGTCAGCTGAATTTGAACAATTATTTGAAATTATAACTGTCCGTAAATCATCAACCATTGACATATTTTATCATTCAATATACAGGGTGATTCTTTTATCAAACAACACTCATTATTTCAAAAACTATTGAATTTTTTCAAGTTTTTTTTTTTCAACATTTTGGAACCATCTTGTTCTAGAACTATATATTTTTTAAATATTTTCACCCTTATATTTATCAGGTTAACCATTATCAACTTTTGATTTTCAAATGACAACCTATACTTAAAATTTGATAAACTAAAAAGGCTATTTTTTCAATGATTTTTCACGTTTAAATTTTCATTTTTCGTTAATTCGTTTACAAGATATATCCTCCCAAAGTTGGGTGGTTTTGGGTGGTGTTTGTGTGTTATAGGTGTATGTTAGGTGGTATTTACACACAAACACCATATAAGTGTTTTTTGATAAAAGAATCACCCTGTATAAATTAACTTTTTTTTGTCAAAAGTTTACAACATCTTAATTTCAAACAAAAATCAAGATTATTTTATTTTTGTTATAGCATGCATAATAGAATGCAATGTTGCTGTATCCCTCAAAAAGTAATTCTAACAATTTAATTGTATGCATCTAAGTTATAAATAAGTAACTAAGTAATGCATTTTATAAAATATAATATACGTATGAAAATCTAAAAACCATGTGTTTTTCTTAAAATTGACAAAATATGCATTTTAAATTTTCGATCTTTAAACTCAGCATTGTTTACTAAAAATCGATAGTAAAATATAGAACAACATGCTACTCTAACGAAATATTCAAGCCCTGGTTATCACATTTAATATTGAGTATACTTTTGAGTTAATTATCTTAGAATTGCACTTAAACCTTGTTTTCGGTTTTTATGTGGTTTATGATTGATTGTCGTATAGATAATAGTCGTATTCATTGTTTTGGACTTAAGTCGATACAAACTGATAATTTAATGTCGTAAAAATAATTGGATAAAAAAATTATTATCAAACGAGTGAAACAAGCGTTGGAGCTGATATAAAATCAACCACAGAACAAAAATTTACTTTTTAATTTTTATTTCCAAAGTTCCTAATTTACCGGGTATATACTATTTTATGAAAAATAAACTAAGTTTCCACAAAATATAATACCCTAAAAATGTCCACCAATTACATATGTTTAAGGGGAGGAGGCATTTTATACACCCACAGGCCACGATATATTACCGTTATAAGGATTCACCAAGGCTGGTGAAATTTACATCGTCAAAACTCTATAAATACGTCTCCTGCAGCAAGATAACATGTAATAGTTTCAGAACGACCGTGATGGTATAATGACAACGTACGGATGTTGGATGCCAGCACTCTAGTGAATACCACAAGTATTGGATGTCTATAATACAAGGTGTGTGCATAATGACATTATACTAGTTGAGCTTGGTGATGGGGTGGCACGCGCGCGCGACGAGCCAATTTCACGGGCCACCGCGCGCCGGCCATGCAATAACAATAACGGTGGCGATGTTTCTTTTCAGAGTTTTTTTCATACTCATATACATAATCGACGGGGACGCCCGTGGCAATATTCACAAGTGTGCACGATCGCAATCGTCATCATCCTTCCCTGTAGATCTCAACCCGTCTTTCCGTACTTTTCGTCCCGCATCGATCTTTTGACGATGTATACAATATACATTAATATAGTACTGTCAAGCTTACAGTTATTTTATTATTGTTATTATTGGTTAATACAGATATTAAGTAAGTCGTCAAAGTTAGCTTTTTTTTTATTAATCTCGCTCAAGTCAAAAGTCAGTATAACATTGTATAAAACATAGTTAACGCAATCCAGCAATACCTATGTACTCAGTATGTAGTTTAAAATATGTTATTATTTGATGAAATAAAAAAAAATTATATTTCAATTGCTGAATAATTTAAAAGTTAATTTTCTAGATTTGGAACGAAAGTCTGAGCTCGAACAAATACATTTGTTTACCACGGGCATGCATTTTAAAAATGTTTAACAAATGATTTAGGCACAAAATGAAATCTTAACTAACACGTTAGGAAGTACCTACATATTTAAACTGGACGAAAAACATAAATTTAAATTCATACATGTATATTAATATTATACTATTACTCGTATATTGCTATCGATTACAGTGAAAATTTTCGAGACTTATTTTTTAGTTTGTGTGCAAGATAATTACGAATAAAAATATAAAATAATCTATGAACAATAATTTTTCCTTATCTAATGTTTAGCAGATAACTATTTATAGTTAACGTTATATACACAACTGCACCCAAACAGCATTAAAAAAATAAATATTTCTTAACTACTGTAAAAATATTTTTAGGCAAATAATATAGATGTTAAAATAATTTAAAAAGTTACGTAAATAATTAGAAAATAACTTAGCTATATTCTTTAGCCAAGAAGTTAATATTTAGAAAACATTTTAATTATATATTTTCAAAAAACATTTTCATAGAAACTTTTTTAAATATTTACTCAACATTATTATGAAACCATACATCATAGTATTTGGTTATCATGAGAAGAAAATATTTACACAATATTATTAGTTAAATCTTTATTATTCAATAATTTTAAAATGATTGAATAATAAAACACCAACTGCTATATGGGTGGTCTTGAAACCATGTCAACGTTATTCACTGATTCACAAAAACCAATTTACGATTTCAATCAAGTCATCAACTCTACCCTGTACCCCCAAATTATTTTGATTTCATGCTTAAGCCAAATACTACACGGGAATACCTACAAAAGTTAGTTTAAAAATACTTGTTAATTATACAGTAAATACCTATTTGTAATTTTTTTAAATATTCTTTAATGTCATCGTGGGAGCGGGTATAATATGTACGTCGTACGATCATCAATGGCAGAGGTGGTGTGCAGACTATTCTTGAAGGGTCGTCTATTATATTATTATGTGTATTATATTATATTATGAACGTCGGACGAGGACCGAGATAACTTATACGAACGGTAGGCAAAAAATCGGCATCAGAGTGTAGGCATATCGCCTGCACGTATCACTATATAGCACACACGCACCGCAATCGTCGTCTTTTCTCCGGTGCATTATTATTATTATTATATCGTACACGCTTAGTAATCCTCTTTTTCGCGCTCGCGACAAGGCGCTGCCACCACTAACGCTCCTATCTCAGACTCACAGCAACTCGGAATCCACCGCCACATCACCACCAGACGTCTTCCACCATCATCCCCGGTAACCGACGCCACCGTCAATCGTCTTCGATCTCACGCGTGTGGTATTCTCGTATTTTATAATATACAGACCATTTCTCTTATCACAAATTTGACATAAATATCTTTAAAAAGGCTGTCTGCATGTAGCCATGGCCTGGTGGTGGGTGGAGCCATGTGGTGCGAACTCAACACCTTCAATTTTTGAGTCTATGAAGACAATATCAGGACCTTATAATACAATGTGGTTAATATTTTGTAACGTATTTATTTATATTTTAAATGACTATACCACTCAAGTGTAGTTAATAACAATAATTATAAATAACATTATAATGTATCATATCGTTAAATATTTAAATTACCGAGAAGATCATAAACTTTGTATGTGTGATATATACCTATACCTATGTCGTAGGCATATAGTCAAATCAGGCATTTTACTAAATATCTAGGCAAATTAATCGGGAATTAAATTTTTAAGCGAATTTATAAATTGCCTAGACATTTAATCAAATGTTCATTCGTTTAATCAAATACTTATTCCAAATCAGGCCCATAATAAAATTGAAACTTTTTGTATTATTTCAAAAATTAAACTATATTTTCTTATAAATTATTTTTATTCTATTAAAAAAAATAGGTACAATTAAAACAGTATGTATGGTTATTAGAGATATTTTTAATTGCATGTCTTCTAGGACTATAGATTTAAAACTTAAATTATAAACAAATATAGATAATTACTAATTAGATATGAGAGTATAAAAAAAATTATAGTACAACAAATCGAAAAAAAATTATATTATTTTTTAGTTAATTTTTAATGACTGCTTGTAATTTTACATATTATTGCTTGGTGAAATTTGCTGGGATATAAAAGAATATAATAAATAATTAATAAAAAAATTAGTTTCATTTTTATTATCTGCCTGACTTGAAATAGGCATTTAATTAAACGACTAGGAATTCAACTAAATGTCTTGGTGGATAGTAAAATCGCTCTTAGCAAGAAAAATAATGCAATTATAAACAAAAATTAAAATACAATAATAATTATAGGTACTATCTATATTTTTATTGCATTGTATTTATAGTGTGTCTCTCGATGATTTGACATATGTAATAACTTAAGTTGATTCATTATTAAATTGTTTTTTATGTATATAATTCATAGACACTTTCACTAAATTTTTAACATATTATTTTTATTTTTAATACTGAAAATAAAAAACTTAAAAATTGATAAACATTTTATTGAATAAAATAAATTAAAAATAGTCTATTTGGTAATCTGATGATAAAAACAATCTTTATGGTAAAAAGATTTATCTTAGTCGAGTAGTTTATTTTTTTAAATTTTTTTGAAATTCAAAATTTTTGGTTACATTAATTTGTAACATAATATCTTTTTGAAAAATACGATTTTTGAGAATTTTCTAATATGGGTATATTTCTTAAATTATTTACTTATCATAAAATATTAACAATTTTTGTCATACGTTTAATGAGCTTAATTTTTTTTTTCGGATTTTAAGACACTGCAGTATATAGGTATCATAATATCTAATAATTTATTTTTCTATTAGTAATATGGTATAAATATCTAGGTAATATCCAAAAATTAATACAAATATTTTGTAAACTATATTAAGTATAGTAATTGATAATTTATAAGTAACAATTGTTTGTTCAAAGTATCAACGATTAATATTTATTGAATATAAAATCGTTAAATAAGATTGAGAAATCATTAACTTCTGTGTGAATATCCAATTTTATCAAAATTTGTATTTTAAATACCGATTTGTGAAATTACCAATCACTTTTTTGATAATCCATGTACCTAAGCATAACTTATACAGAACCATGTGTTTTTTTTTTTTGTACCTATGTCTATTGTCTACATCACGTATTAACGTATGTATATAAACTACTTTAATCTTCAACTTTGAGGGTGGTATATGGTAATAAGTTTAATCTTGTAGTTTCTTTTGAGAAGCCATCATTTGAAATGAATAGTGATTTTAAAAATAATTGGGAAATACGAAAACTAATCGATGACGAAAAGGCATGGTTGTACCTATGTGAAACCAGTTATCAACTAAAATTATGAAATAAGAATAACCATAGATAAATACTTGTCATTTTTATGAAATGTTTTTGTAACACTTTCTTATATGATTTAAGTTCCAAAATATTTTTTTGAGCCATTAATAGAAATTTATTTTAAAACTTTCAATTTGTTTAGTTTTTTTTATGAATGTTGATAAAAATATATTTCATTCAGTCAAAAAATTTAAAATAAAGTACAGTATTTATACCATATTTATATTACTGGAAATTATTACAAGAGAAAAAATTATTGTTACTCCATAAATATTTTTAACGAGTGTCTGAAGTTTAAACTTTGATGAAATTGATACATAGATACGTGTAAACTAAAGATTTCTCATCAAACGCTTTTAGTTTTTTCTTTGTGATTCTAAAATTATTATTTATAGTATAGAAACTTAAAACTTTTGAATTTTTCATTAATTATCATTTTCTATATAGATACAATGAAATTTTCAAAATAAATAATAATAAATTCAATTTAAGTCCATTTAAAAAAAATAGACATTTAAAACTTCTTTTATTATTTTATAAAAATATTAAAGACTGAGGTCCATTTCCTCAGCATCCCCTACTTCGAATTTCGAGTTGAAATCTATACCAATCGTTTGTACTCCAATTAAAATTGTTTGTACCTCAACGGTTTTTAAACTATCCTTACTTAGATTTCGGGGTGTCGGTGAAACGGTAGCACTCCACCTTCAAATTTTATGTTGAAAACCATACCAATCGTTTGTACCTGTTTGTACCTCGATGTAGTATATTATAGTAAAATAATTACAATTATAAATTATTATAATATACAAT
Source organism: Diuraphis noxia (assembly GCF_037042655.1). NCBI lineage: Eukaryota > Metazoa > Arthropoda > Insecta > Hemiptera > Aphididae > Diuraphis > Diuraphis noxia. The sequence goes on along the minus strand of NW_028301711.1, from coordinate 41,857,874 downwards.
TTATGATTTATTATATTACCTATATTATACTAGTATATCTTACAATATACTTAGTTATACTGGTTGGACTGTGTTTGCTTATAGAATCTTATTTGTATATATTGATTCATTATCCATAAATCCAGCACAATTAAACAACTATTTTCTAGAGTAGTCCTTGTTACAGAATCATTAATTTACTAATATTACACTGGAAGGCGGGCGGGTGCGCACATTTTCACTAGTACCAAATCTTCATAGCTAACACACGCTCAGTGATTCTTTGAATCATCGAATTTGCAATAAAACGACAAGACCGAGTTAAAATAACAAAGGACCCAAAGGATATTGTACAACATAAACGCACCTAGTGATTTCCTTTGATCGTCGGCTCCTTCTCTGCCCTGTAGCGAGATGAACCTCCGTATAAATACGGGTTCCGAATAAACTCTCCACACCCCAACTAATTACATTACACTATACCAGTTTGACGTCCCCAATCTGTTAGACTTTTACGGGTCGTAATTCCACACAATTACATTGCCACCGTCTGGAATTCCGCAACTCGAAAGTGTATTCTAAAGTTTACTTTTAAACTTAATTTTATAACTTATACGAAATATACTTAATGTGTATGTATGAAATTTATATACGTGTTCCAAACCAACCCCTTCCCCTCCAACACAAACAGTTAATAACCATAGTTGCCGGGCTTAGGATTAATAAAAAAATAATACTAATCAAATTTACTTAGAATTCAAGACTCAGTGATGTAATAATTCAAAAAAAAAATTTTTATTTATTTATTTATTTATTAGGTAATACAACTAGGACCCCTGCCAATAGTTATATTAAAATTAATAAATTAAATAGGAGTGAGTTAATATTATTGGGTTTTGAATCGTTCTTTACATTTATGAGAGCTGGAGAATATGATAGCAGATACGTATAGGTATTATAAAATGTCTAAATTCTCTCGTGGTCATAATTCGAGGATATGATCAAATACACCGTAATAATAAAATATTTATAAATTAATTATAAAAATTAACTTACATAAGATTATAATGCTCGTGCACCTTACCTTATTCGCTGCTGTATTAGATTTATTCAGGTAACTTAATAAGGTTAAAAAAGGGTTTAAACACTCAAATCGGAATAAATACAACATTGATACATTTTCGTTAAAAATGAAAAAAAAGTCAGTTATTGCTCTCAGGATCCGGTTGTGGTTGATTTGACTGGTGCTCTTGCACTCATGAATGGTGCTCATGCACTGGAGGTTGGTACTCATGCACTCGTGAATGGTGCTAATGCACTGATAAAAGGTACTCATGCACTTATGAAAGGATATGACGTGATTAAGCCAGCAAGAGTCGCAGGCGGTTCCATCAAAGGCCTCTACGTTTTCAAATATTTACAGTTATCCTTGGTGGCAGACACCCTCATTGGACCATCCATTGTCTCCGGCGACACACGAAATAGCTCACACGTGCGGCGCCACATTGTCATAACTACATAATATGAGTTCCTACGTGATTAGACATAAATAAATCGTTACTATTATCAGTGATTAATAATATTTATTGGGTTTTAGCGGTTATCTGCGTGCGACAACTTGACCGTTAATTATTTTATTGAATATTTAAATAGCATATAAACATGATATATGAGCAATTTTCACTGAGTATATCATTACAGCAGTATTATTACAAAAACAGTAGAAATATTAAAAAATAATCACAAAATTAAATAACATACGTTAATGACTGTCGAAGCAGTGGTAGTGATGAATGATGATACATAATATATATGATTGCAATTATAAATAAAACAAGTAATCCGACATTTTCTTGTGTATGTAATAATTAATATTATAATTATTATACTATTAAAGTGCATGTAGTCATGAAGTAACACGAGAATTTATTAGTTATATAATTACTGATTTATTAAATTAAACACTATATAAATTAATATACAAACACTGATATTATAATATTATTTATTTATTTATTTATTTATTTATATAAAAATCAACAGGCCAAAGCCCTTTAACAAAGAAAGAAAAACAATAAAATATAAGAATTGACACAATATGAAAACTGATAGACATGTGATAATACAAAAAACAATTTTACAATACGATAAGAAATACAAAGATAACATTAAGTATATAAAACAAAACAAAGAAATAATAATTAGGCACTATGTTTTAAAAATATCAAAGTTTTAGATTTAAATACTTGACAAGACAATAAAAAAAAATCCAAGACTGTGGAGATTCTATTGGCATTAAAAATAGCTCTTGAGAAAAAATAATTTTTTCCACTATTTGTTTTAAAATTAGGTATATGGAACAAATCAGAATTTCGCGTATATCTATTAGGTATTCTAAATCCAATTAAACTTAAAATAGCTGGGCAGTTTACATTATTATTTAAAATATCATAAACAAACATTATATCTATAAGATCACGTCTAATGTTGAGAGGGTCAATACCTATAGCGTCTTGAACCAGCAGAAACGAGTCTCTGGAAATCGTACAATGAGTAATAAAGGCAACTCTTTTCAGAAATTTATACTGTATATTATTAAGCTCATTTGAATAAGTTGAAAAGTTATTATACCAAATTAAAGAGCCAAATTCTAGGTTTGATCTAACTAAAGAAGTATACAAATTTTTTAAACAAATTTAGATTTCTAAAGTCTTTAGTATTCCTAGTAATAAAAACCAACATTTTATACGCTTTATTTATAATAGCTTTATGATTTATTTTGAACGACAGATCACATTCAAAACATCTTTTAAGAGGATGGTTATCAATTAGATAATTATGGAAAACAGGACTTTTAGTACGTGAAAATGATGAGGGGATCTGATTAAACCTATATGACGCTCTGTTATAAAACTTAAAGTAGTAACGCTCGTGTCGTCCTCTCTTTCCACTCGACTTGACTCGACTCGACTCGACTTGACTCGACTCGACTCGACTGACGACCACCAACCCGGCCCGTTGCAACGGTCCGTCCGGGGCCTTCGGTATGTACTGACCCAGCCTCAGTCATGTAGACCATCGTGAGAACCAAAATGGTCACACACTGGTTTTACTCTGACTTCTGAGTCAACACTTTTAAGCGTTTATATGCAAGCCTCCCGTACATACTACATACTTGCCTATACATACACACTTACACGTATATAACATACCCCCCGCATTAAACTGGAGCAGTCCCTACGACTTAATTTTTACTTTTACAAATCTCTTAAACTACGGGTACACCTAGTTACAATACCGCCACATGGTGTCTGGAATGCTTACACTAACTTAATTTTACATTTAACTTAAGGGCGATACATTTTTATTTTTATTTTTACAAAATTATAGGTTATCTTGATCATTATTTGAAAGGTTGTCTGGTACTTCCAAACTGTACATTTTTACAACTTTATTTCTGAACCTTATAACTATGATACTTATAAATACTAATAAAAAAGGTTATTGATATATAAAGAATGGTAATGTGAAATTCTATTTTAAATATGGACAATGATTCAACGGTTTTAGGCTCAAGTTTACTCGATTCAATTGATTTATAGGCTAAAGAGTTAAAATCCTTTTATTTTTAACATTTTATTAACATTTTATATGTGACATTACTGAGCGAAGAGTTTTTGTTAACAATGATTTTATATTAAGCTTTCGATTTCCTTGTATTATATCTTTCGCTTTCGCACTATCTTTCGTTATCGTTACTCAATGCTAGGTAGTCGACTTCAGGGGGAATAAGGGCTATAGTATTTTTATCGTATTGGATGGATAGTGAAATAGGGTGATACATATGGTATACTCCTCAGCACATGTTAAGGGTATTCCTATAACGAAAACCAAGTAGTGGTCCCGGTGAATGATTGGTAAGTTCGAAATTCTGTTTTAATTTCTAATGGCAATGCTGTTCCCATTGGTAGATTCATTATAATTTATCTTAATTCCATAACATTGTATGCATTTTTCTATTGTCTGTTGTCTGTACAATAAAGTTTTTATTTTTTCGATATCACTTATACAAAAAAAATTCTTGTTGTTTCATAATACATTAATTTTGTGTTTTTTAAGCATGAAAACTTTTTTTGTAGTTCTGATATCGAAAAAATAAAAACGATATTGCACAGACAAAATTCTCCTTTTTATGTGGTGAAAATTTCGTTTTTAGTTATAAGTTATAACTGTAGCTTTCTTGGTTCTTTCCCACGCGAAACAGTTTTTACAATGTTACGCACTTGTAAGATGGAGACAACACATATGGATGTAGCGTCCTCTTAACTCACGCTGGATATCGGCCAATGACCTAACCCATGACACACCACGACCTGATCGGTAACGCTCAAATAAAATTTATAAGTACTAATATTTGATAATCTATATATTAGGAGTTTAATATTCTAGTTATAATAATAATTAATAATATATAATATATATATATATATATATATATACTGAATGTGTACTAGAATTTTTTGAGTATTTCAACGTGGTATCTACTGCCTATGAATGGTCTCCGCAAATAAAATTAACATACTTGACGCTGTATTAAAAAAATTCCGCATATCAATTTTACAAGACATTATCAATTGATAAATTGAATCCGATTTTTGATGAAGTACCTAGAACGAATATTTAAGGAAATATTTACATCACCTGCTAGGAATCGTATGTTAAGAAACAAATTACGAAATAAAAAATACAGAAAATCAACAGAAACAATATCGGAGTTCTTAGTAGATATTTTATATTTAATTATTCAAACTAATTATACCATTTCTGAGACAGAGAAAATTGATATAATATTAGAGGCACTAACGCCGGAATACTATAACACAGTAACTATTATGAATACAACTATAAAGACAACTTAGAAAATAATTTAAAGAAAATAGAAAATTCAAAATTAATGAACACAGATTTTCAAAATATAAATTCTTTAAGTATAGACACTTTAAAGAAAGAAAATGAGTTTTTAAAATCTAAATTAAATAGTATTAACAATATTGATGGTAATAGGAATTTCAACCAGAAAAATAAATTTAATAATAACATGCATAAATGGAATAGTACATTATCAGGGTCTTCAAAATAATCCGAACGATACATTCAATAATAATATTATGCGCAATTACGACCCATATAATAATAACAGCAATTTTAATAGTCAAAATTATAATTCAAATAATTCATTCATTCCAAACAATTATTTTAGTAATCAAAACTGTCATCCAAATAATAATTATAGGACAAATAACGAAATTCTTCCGAACCAATATATTGATAATAATTATTACTTAATCGAAAAAATACATTTAACCCTCTAAACAATTTTAATGGTAATAATGGCCATACAGAACCAAAGTGAAATGATAGGTATAAGAATGTGCCTAACCAAAAAAATCAGTCACAGAAATATCATAAAAATAATGCATATAATAATAATCAAGGTGCATATTTCAATGAACATAATGTAGGCCGAAATTGTCAATATCCATCGCATAATACAAATAGTAACAGAGGCAAAATGTAAATGTAAATAATGTGATGAATCAGCACGCTATTGGTCAGACACCCAATAATAATGCACGTAATTCGAATAAAACATATAATAACAATCAAAAAAACTTTATAAGCAAGAGAGAGTGGTTAGACTACATCTGTGCCAACAAAAAAATTCTACCAAAATTATCCAAGAAAATTCTAGTTTAACATTGTTAGAATCAATAATTTGCGGGGAAACATAAAAACGACGAACCCACAATCCCCACACAATAGTTAAAATACTTATGACATAATAATATGCATAATATAATTGATATTAATACAAAAAGTGACTTAGATGATTGTAATATAAATAGTCAATTCAATGAAAATAAAACACCAGAAGTGAGTGACTATAATATTTAAAACGAATTCAAAAATAAAAATTTAGTAATAATTGCTGAACAGCAGAAAAGTAATGACAACTCAATAAAAAAATATATAAAAACATGTAATCCAGTAATCCAACTTCGCTTCCGGCAGCATTCGAACCAGGTCAAAGACTCGAGATGGTAAGCAAAATTAAAAATGTAGCATATAATTTTGTTGTAGACACGGGAGCCACCGCGTCTATAATTAATGCTGACAATTTACCATTAGGAATCACTCCAAAGGCAATCCATTGCGTAAAGCTAATTACGGCAAACGGTTCAAATTTAAAATTACTTGGTATTATTGAAACGATAGTCATTTTTGAAAATATTAAATTTCCTATTAAATACATGGTAGTAGGGAACTTAGTAGGACCTAGTTTAATAGACATGTATGGATTACTTAAATTTATATCAAGCAAAAATAAATTTTATTGATAAACAAATAATTTTAACAGGTGATAAAGGTTTAGTGGTTTTAGAATTCGATAAAAAAACTTTTAACTTCAGATAATATTAAATTGAAAATTGAAAAAATAGTTAATGAAACTACATTAAATAAGGATAGAGATAATAACAATAAAATTTAAAAAATGAGAAAATTATTTTTAATTCAGCCGAGGTTACGTGAAATTGTTAAATGTAGTCGTAAGTTGATTAAGGTCCTTGGAGACGGATTTTGTAGTATATATGCGTTGACATTAATGCTTGAAAATGAAAATATTTATATAACAGCAGAAACCATATCCCATTTTACTTGATCTGAATTTACATGAAAAACCAATTTGGTTAGAGAGCGAGGACTTATCAGCAGTAGCTAATTTTATAATTTTAATTTAATAATTATATGTCCAAATTTCGAAAATTCTAATAAAACTGCAGGTGTGTGGTTCTATAAACCAGGTAGGAAATTAATTTCTAGTAGTGTATTTTGAAAATAATCATTGGACACCAGGATGTTATGACAAAAATAATGATAATCCAAACCTAGAAGAGACACGAGTTACTTTTACGCATGATTTTCGTTCTCTTCATACTTCTCGTGCCTAACTAAGGGAAAGGAAAATGTTAGAATCAATTAACAAGATACCCAAAATCAAAGTAATAGAAAATGGGGGGGGGGCTGTATGTAAACTGTGGCAAAAAAAAATTGAACATTATACAATCTGCGACAAAACCATTAAGACACATTATACAAAGCTACAAACTGCGGCAATTTATTTTATATACCTAGGTACCGAAGTTATTATATACTACTCATATTATATACGATATACCTTCCTATATGTACCTATAATATACCTACGTATATCGTTTAATTAATTACATATGTTATGTTATTTATCTTTCTTACAAATTAGTAAATAAATACTAAATCCAAATGTATTTTTTAGTTTAACAAAACATACTGAATATCGGCTCCTTTGCGTTTGATATACTAGATAGTACCTGTTTACTAGTTTAATACTTTGTTCAACGTCGTGGAGTTTACAATAATGTTTAGCCAGAATGGCAAACAATTAACAGTGTTAGATAATTTTAAATTCAAGTTTAAATATGAAGCGAAGATAAGTGGTAATAAAACATGGAAATGCACTAATAAAACATGCAAAGCCAGATTGGTCTTCAACAAGAATAAAACTCTACTATAAGAAAAATCAGTTCTGGACTATAGTTACGAATCAGATTCTAAAATTGAACATCAAGCCGTAAGTAATAATATCAAATGAAAAAAGTCTGAAAATGATATAAAAGATACGCCATTTAAAATAATTAGAAAAGAACTTCATAGTTTAGGAAATGATACACAATTAATCACTAATAATATTTCATATATTCGTAGAAATTTATATAATAAAAAGGCTTATAACAAGGCGACTGAATTTATTATTGGTGAATTTAATTAGGTATAGTAAAAATATTAAAATCCTAGGTTTCGCCGACTAATGTTGGCAAATCTCGTTTGTAGAAGTCCGAACTACAAAAATCATTCGGGGTTTGACCAAACGATGTTTTGTATCCTAGGTTTTACCGAAATCAATTGGTAAATGTCCGAAAATGTCCGAAGAGTGTTACTACGATGATCAACGAAGAATGTGTCATAAGCTATCGTTTTTAAAATTTTAATTTAATCTTTAGTATAAAAAATATTTACTCTACTCTTTTATACTACATAATAATTAATCGTTTGTTTTAATTTTCATAATTTAATGATCTGTTAAAATGTTTACAATAGTTCCAGTTATTCAAATGTGATAATAGATACGTTGTAAATAGAGAAGATAATTTTTGACAACTACCAAGGAAGTGGATCGGGTATTTATTATGTACCAATTTATAAAATGAGAGTATATTCTAGTGAATTTAACTTACTAACACATGTAAATATTTCTGTTTTCATCAAGAAATTTGATGAAATAAATAATCTAATGAACTACAATGATATTATATTGTGTTCAGTCAACAAACATAACGTTTCAAATATATGCAGTAAATTTAATTAAACGTTAAAAATAACTAAAACGGAACTATTTAAATTCTTTACAATATGGAGTAAGAATAAAGAGGGGCTTAATAAATGCAATAGTAGAATTCGAAAACTTGGCTTTCGGAGTAGTGGGAGACAATGGCTATCAATAATTACAAAAGTTTTATCAATAAATATTGACAGTAATTCATTTATAGAAGGTTTTATGAAAATGACAAAAGTGACTACTACATTTTCAATTAATATCAATTGTAAATTTTACTATTATATGTATTCCAGAGATTTATACATTATTTCAGATATGGCATAGGCCAATAGAGTTAATAAATTTACAATTTATGTTTATCCAATCCAATAATCCATACCTAGCAATTTCATCTAATAACCAACATTTTATATCATATTCTAACGTTGAATACAATAAATGCACCCTTTGGGTAACCATAAAATATTGTACTTTAGATATGTCAGTTTATTTGGGATCATACCCGTTGTGCGAAATACAACTTCTTAAATTAACAAATAATACGAAACTTCCGAAACAATGCACTATGCACCATATATATCATAATAATGATTACTTGGAAAAATTAAAAACAAAAAAACACATTTTATATTGGGTAGCTACGGAAAAATAAACCACCTTAGTTTGTTCTACGTCAAAAATATGTAATATTTTAAAAAGGACAGGGACTGTTAGGCTACCAAATTCATGATTGTTATATACACCAACAGTGATACTTAGATCATCTGTAAAGGAAATCAAAAGTATAAATATATCAGTTAATTATAATTAGTGGGCATATTTTATATAACCTACCTAGTGTAAAAAAAATAGTACTGCATTTCGATATAAATAGCGAGCTACCTGAAAACCAACAATACCAGTTGAAAAAAATTATTAGATACCTAATTGCAGTGATTGTTTCGTTTAAAATCCTATGGACCTTAGTTTTATAGATATTGGATATGTTCCGATTCCAACTATGTCAGTTGATCCTATTAGTCTACCACTTTATAGATTATCATTAAACGAACGACGTGAACTCTAAAGACAGGTCGATGAGTAACTACAAGCTGGGTTAATCATACCATTGTTATGATTAAGAGTATCGATAACATTAGGTGATAGGAACGGATGTAGTATGTTGTAAATTGTTATTGGTCGTTGTAATCATGATATCATTAACTTATGTCATATATTGTAAACAGTCATGGATATAATATCAATTTAGTCATGTACCTATGTATTATAGGTGGAATTGTTTTAGCAACTAAGATATTAGTACCTATAGGTCATGCCTGTAAAGCGATATGTGCTGAGGTGACATAAACTGTACTATATAACACCACCACACCCACAGGCAAGAGCCCCATAGTCGTCGAGGAAATCGACGGAGACGTAGATACAACACTGCAAACATTATATGTTAACATGATTTATTCTATTTCAATATGATCCTTGGATCTTAGATATCATACAACGATTGTACGGCGTCAAGAGCGACTATCAGAGTAAGGGACTAAGGGCGAAGTGTGTTTTTCTTTTTGACTGTTATATAATATACATTAATAAAAGTGTTTCCGACCAATAAAATTATATGTTTTGTTTGAGTAGTCACACAATTCTGCCGTACTCCTTGAATCTGATCTGTAACCGGTTAATTTATGGTAGTTGACGATTTAAGGTTTAAACAGTGAAGGTATAGTCCTATGTTAATTGTATTCTTTCAAATCTGATCTGTAACCAGTTAATTTATGGTCGTTGAGGATTGAAATTCTAAACAGTAACGTAGCGATATCGTCTTTCTTGAGAGCCAAATTGTAACCGGTTAATTTATGGTCTTTTGGTAACTCAAGTGTCGGTATAGGTATATCATCGAAAAGTGCATATACGACAAGTAGTTATTAAACATTTAGAATTATGCAAGAAATTAGTTATTGTAAATTAGTATAAACATAGTACAATCCCAAAACTGCAGTAAAGCACTTTTTACGAGTATATAGGAGGAATCGTCCTAGTTTGATTTAGATATAATGAAGAAGAATGATAATTGAAGGCAGTTGGGAATGGAACGTGCATCACATTGTCTGTATATGCTCAATTAATAAAAACTACTGATAACTTATTAGAACGTGTTTGTTTTTAAAAAAAAATCTAACTTAAATTCAAACTCTACAAGTACGAAACTACGGTCAACCAACTTGAAACATCGTCTAATTCTTCGTACGCTAGTCCAGCCTTTTTAGTAAATAAAGCCGACGGAACAAAAATATTGGTCATTGATTACAGACAGTTAAATAAACAAGTACCGTATTATACCGGTATTATATCAGTATTATACCGTATAAAACCTTGCAGTTCCTTAAATTATAGGAAATTTAACAACGGTTATAACCCTATTGTTAATTATGAAATACGAATTATTTTTAAATGGATTATTCGAAAAAATGGGTAAAAAGTCAGAAAACGTTTAAAAAATACATAATACAAGAATTATTTTAGATAATGAATTCCCTAAATTAATATTTAGTCAGCTACCATGATGTAGGTACCATATGCCCATATACCTAGTCACTAGAAATAACTTAAATTTAAAAAATTTACTTACAATTCATATTTTATAGCAAATTATATTCTTAAAATATCAAATAAACTTCAAAATAAATTAGGATTTGAGTGATTTTATTATCTGCCAACTAGCATAATATATCTACTAACTTTTTTGTTCCACATTTTTTTCTTCTTGTTGTATGCAAAAGTTTGACAACAATAAATACATTCATGGCAATCTAATTTGCCTCTTTTCTATAAATGCTTTTTAAAATATTTGTCTACAACTTGTTTTTGCTTCGATGGCCTACCCATTTTTAAGCTTAAAAGTTCAGACTATCAAAACAAGAACCTAGGTAATTAGCAACCGCAAGAGCCAAGAAGACAAAACTGAATGAATAATGATTATTATTTAATATTTATTAACCTAGAATAAAATGATAATATGATTAATATCAGAATATCTGAACATTCAATAACGTTAATAACAATAACATATTATAGTTTGATAAAGTCGATAAGGATAAAGTTACACTGCTATGGATATTTTTAGAATTAAGACACAGCGGCCAACGGGTAAACATGTTACAATGATAAATAATAATAGTTTTATCTTTGATCGCGATATTAGCTAAAAATATTTTTTTATATATATATACCGTCTGTATAAAATAATTTTATACAATGTGCATAATACCTTGTATAATACAGTTTTATACCACTGTATAATACAAACTCACATCTCTTTGGATATGCATTAAGACTTTTTAAATATTTAATTAGGAAAAACTGGCACGCATAAATTAGCATTTATTACACCGTGTGGATTGTACGAATGGACACGCTTTCCTTTTGGGTATAAGAATTCACCGCGTCAATTTTCAGAAGCCGTTACCAAAACACTATTTAGGCTTCTATATTTGAGTACTATTAACTATGTAGATGTCATACTTAATTACGCAACATTATTATTAAGAACATTAAAAAAATTATTATTGAGAATCAGAGAAACTGGCTTCAAATTAAAACCTTAAAAATGCGAATTTAGTTATTTTGAGTTAAAAATATTGAAATAAATTAATAGAGAAGGTATTAAATCAAATCCAACGGGATTGGATACAATTAAAAAATGTCCAATACCTAAAACTATAAAACGAGTTTGAAGCTTTCTGGGATTAAGTAATTTTTTAGAAAGTTTATTCCACGTTTAGCAGAATTAATTACGCCGCTAAACAAATCTTACACAAGGTTCTTATCCAAAAAAAAGTTCACCAGTAAAATGGTTAGAGGAACATCAAAAAGCATTTGAAGAAGTAAAAAATAAACTTACTAATTCTCCATTATTAAAACGTTTTTATCCTAGTGTAACATATCACATATATGTGACACTGTTACATGTTACTAAATTATAAATATAAGCATAAATAAGAATAAGAATAAGGAAGAAGGCTTATATACACAGTATAGTTTTCCGTCCACAAATACACAAACAACTGTTAACATATATAAGAGACACACAATGTTAAGTTCGTTAGTTCTGGGTCCAGTATAGCTACCCACAAGCCAACGAACTCTGGAAGACCATACTGTGAGTAAGCCTTTCGATATTTTTGTAGTTATTAAGTATTGCGTATTTTATGAATATTGTTATGTGCTTAATGAATATTGTGTATGTATTTAATAAGTATGGTGTTATAATAAAAAACATATCAACTAGAGCTTAATATTTGATCTATCTTTCCTGAAGCTCCCGAGTTACGGTTAAAATATAATTCATAGGGCTCTGAAAACCCTCACTGAATTATCTAAATATAACAGGTTCCTTAACCCCGTTACATTTTGGTGGAGGCGCTGTATCGACCAACATCTGTAACTAGGTCAAATATTAGGTTTGAGTGTTGATTTTATTATAGCACGGTAGGTATATTTAATTGATATTGAGTGGATGAAATCATTTAGGGACCTACATATGATAAAGTGTTGTTAGTTTTAGGAAGGTTATGTGGGAATATCTACTTTGGTAAATAGAAACCGAGGTTAAAGATACTTTTTTTTTGGAGAATTATTATTAAATAAAGACTTAAAGGTGATAATAAACAGAGGATAAAGTATAGCTAGTTTTAGATAGGGAAATGGTATTGGTAAAAACAGAAATAAAAAAATCTAAATTTGATTTTTTATATCAGGTACCATTTAAAATAATAAAGAAAATTTCAGACGTGGTATATCTGGTTGAAATAATTTAAAATTCAAAATTAATTAATGACTATAAACATGTAAGTCAAATTAAAAAATTTAGAGATAGTATTACTTAAGATACAGGAAGATGAGGCATTACTATTTTTAAAATATAGTACATAAGAGAATAGGATAGGTTAAGCAAAAAAAAAAAAAAAACCGACCGAACAGAAAATGTTTGTCAGCAGAAAGTATGAAAACAAAATAATGTAATAAGAATTTCTTATAAATTATAGTGAACTCATGGTACAGTTAGTAGTTGCACACTAGGATTATAAGTGGTTGACAGTTATTTGATAACTATAAATTGTGTTATTCAAGTTGCACAGTTATTGAAGGAACCAATAATTTAAAAAGGTATTTATATTATATAAATTATTATTATTATTATTGTTTAGTAACATATATTATAGTAGTTAGAGATTAAAAGTACCTACCAAAAGGTAATCTTTAATAAAATAGAATTATGGGGAACTGTAACATGGTTAAGATTGTTTGTGTAGTAGTAGCACTTTATACTTTACAGGCAGAAACAATGGAGAATATTAGAATTATAAGTAATACCGGAATATATTTTGAAGATCTTTCATCTCTTAAAATTATAACGGTAAATTGGAATATTATAACGTATTGCAATTTAACAAGTTTTGATAGTATGTATGTGGCGGTAAATAATTATGTAAATTCAATTTTTAACATTTGCGAGAAAATAAAATATAGGGGTGAGGAGGTTAATTCCACATGTGTAGAATTTAAAATTATTAATAGTCAGGCGTTGGGAAAAATTAGAGATGATAAAAATACGCTAGAACAATACCTGGCAACGGATGAAAATTCAAGGAAAAAAAGAGATTTTTACTTTGGGGCAATAGGGAAAATTCAGAAGACATTGTTTGGAGTATTAACTGAGGAGGAGGGGGAAGAGTTCACAAACAAGATCAAAAAATTGGAAGACAGGCAGTTAAGAATTATGCTAATAGAAAAGGAGCAATCAATAGTATTTAAAAATACTATTAATAGTGTGTCACAATCTCTGGTGGATTTCCAGAACTTTAGAAATTCGGTGGGGGGAAAAATTAGTAGCATTTCGAGGGAATTACAGTACCAGAACGATACGGTTAAAATATTTCAGGTAGAAGAGGTCATACTAAAACGTGCTACAACTATAAATACTATAGTCAAACAACTTTCTATTGAAACAGACATTTTGTTGAGTGTAATAAGTAGCGCACATAAAGGAATAGTCAGTTCACACTTAATCCATTCAACGGAGCTATTGGAACAATTGACAAGTATAAAAAATATGTTACCATCAAACACAATATTTCCTTTGGACATATATATAAATAGTTTTTTTTTAATTTATCAAAATTAGTCTAGTTAATATCATCTACCGAAAAAATGTCTTAATTTATACGCTTGGTGTCCCAGTGGTAGAAAAATTGATTTTCAGATTGTACAGAATAATTAATCTATCGGTACAAACTAAAAGGAACAATTTTGTTTATGTACAAAACACTGCTGATTATATAATTATAGACAGCAATATGCAATATTATGCATTTTTGTCACAGGTAGAGTTGGATCAATGTAAGGGAGGGAAACATGGGTACATGTGTGAGTTAACAATACCAATATTGACGGTTACGAACGATTTCGAATTTTTAATGTTTACTCAAGGTGGGGTACCTAAAACATGTCAAATAAAAGGGGTTAAATTATTTAGATAAATTTGGTACAAATTAAAGCTGACAAACACTTGGTTGTATGCAACTCATGAATCGATAAAACTTGTTATCAATTATCAAGAAAAAATGTCAGAGATAATAATAGAAAGAACAGGCGTACTTAAATTAGATCCACAGTGCAAAGTACATACAAAAAATTCGGTTATTTTTGCAACCCAGGACAAAAACAAAAATATAACTAATGATTTCGTACCAACATTTCATTTACTCAATCAAATACAGTTTGATTTAAGAGAAAATGCAAAGTTATTATGGAACTACAGTGCTGTAAACGAAAAGATTCCTCAATATTTTTCAGAATTAAAAAATAATGCTAGAACTCTTGAAGAAATAGATCAGGAAATTACCGATAATTTAAAAAATAAAACACAAAAACAAACTAATTTGACCCACCATCCACTCATATATAGTATAGGAATCATAGGAGTATTATTATAGTAGTCATACTCGCGGTAGTAGGGAAACTATGGCAAAAATGAAAAAAAGATAATAAAAAAAAATTAAAAATAAAGAGTTTTCAGTGACATATCAGATCAATCTGCCAGAAAATACAGTAGTTGATAATACTAAGTAAAAATTATTAACGTGATATGAATATAAAATGTATTTACTTGTTCATATACGTACTTAAAGAATTGTCAATGAAAAAAAAGATGTTTATATATATATATATTAGTTAAAGTAAAAATAATGAGTTTTGAATGTATATTTTAGGTATGAAAATATATATTTTATTTGTCACATACCTATCAAATATAATATGTTAAGGTATAAATATTGTAATATTGAATTTATATCCTTGTAAGTTTAAAAATTATGTTTTGTTATAAGAAAATAAGATATTATATGTGAAAAATGTATTTGTAGTAAGGGGATATAATAGTAATGTAATAATATAAAAATGATTAACGGGATGAAATATGTAAAAAGGAGGAAAAAAATTGTATATTATGTAAAATTTAATTCTATTAAATGCATAGTAGGTACTTGTTTGTATAAGCTGCCGGAATACCTACATGCCGAACACGGAACGAGCGGTACGATATTATGTAAAATCAGATCACTAGTCAACGTCAGACAGTAATGATGGATCAAGTACAATGCTCTCCAGTTAAAGGTGTAATACTGTATGAATGGAGCATATAGTAAATAACACATATAAATACACCATGTAAATTATGAAATTACCTAAATATATATATAGGTATACCAAATTTATATCAGCTCTGAAAACCCTCACTGAATTATCTATAAATATAACAGGTTCCTCAACCCCGTTACACTAGTTTAAAAATAGTCATATAGACTGATGCTAGTAATATAGGAATTTCCGGAACCATTTTATAAAAAAAGTCCGGATGATGAATATTCACATCCCGTTTCGTATATTTTACGACGCCTTAACCACTTTGAAGAAAAATACAGACATTGAGCTTTTACCAATAGTTTACGTCATGGAACAATTTTGTACTTACACGTATGTACAACATGTTTAAATTTGGCCATGTGCCTCTTATTTACTAAATTAGTCGACTTTGATTATAATATAATAAAATATCGGAAAGGTCTATTAAATCAAGCTTGTGACGCAATGTCACGAAATCCCGTATTCAACCACTACACTTTAGACCAGGAGTTACAAAAGGATAACGATTTAACTATTTCTCTTATACAAACAATTAATATGCAAATTGAACGGAATAATGATACAATGTTAAATAAAATTATACAAGCAATAGAAAATCCAGAAATTTCAGATAATATTTGGATTAGAAAGCCTAAAAATTATTTTTAAACTAAGATAAAATGTACAAATACGGAACCAACGATCAAATAATAAATTTAATAGCGATTCTAAAAAACACATTAAGGAAATTATATATAATTTCCATGACCACCTTTTAGCAGGACATTTAGGTATAGATAAAACGTATAAAAGAATAATGAAATATATTTTTGGCCTACATTTTATTAAGACCTTCGAAAATATGTTCCATCGTATTTAAGTTGTCAAAAAAAGAAAAGCGTATTAAACACCCACAAGTGGACATATGCAAACTTCACCTAAAATTTCCGGACGACCGTTTGAACGATTTAGTATCGACTTCATAGGACCAATTACCTCTAGTAGCAATGATTGCATATATATTCTGGTGGGGACATATTGTGCAACAAGTATTTAGTTGTGACAAAACCTTATAAAAAATCCGACGGAAAAACAACAGTAATTTTTTTAGTAGACATTATTGCATAATACGGAGCTATCACAGAAGTTCATTCTGAATGAATTGAAATTTCATTCATTCATTTTACAAATAATTTAGTTAGGAATAATCGTATGTGAAGACAGAAAGAGGGTCAGAGTGTGGTGACCGTGTAACTCGGTTACCACTGAACGCCAAACTTAATAAAAGTGCTGTAGTATGTTGTAGACAGTCGTCACTGTAATATATACATAATATAAGTGGGAATATTTATATTTGTAAATTGTTAAAGTAGGTCAAGCCAATGAAACAAGATGTGCTGAGGCATCAATATAATTTACAATATAACACCGCGGTCGAGTCCAGTCCAAGGGCGGCTGAGTGATTCGGCTAGCCCGTAATATCGCGTTTTGTACCTTTTCCATCAGATTGAGCTTTCACGGTGGGAAGATAACGAGGAATTGGGTCCATCATTTTGGTGATTTACACACTCGAGATGCCAGTCAACAAAAAAAATGAGAATAAAATAAAAAAATTAAAGCAATCTATAAGAAAAGTCAAATTCAATATAGACAGATTAACGAATAACGAAAAGCCATTCAACATTAACAAACATCGGCGACAACTAAAAAAGAATAATACAAAAACAAAAATAATAGAGGAAAAGATAAGAAAAAGTTTAGACTAAATTGTCTAACAGATTTCGTAAAAATTTGAACTATAAACGCTTAAAAAAAAATTGTGACTAACGATTTTTAATTTTTTTTATTTAGCTACAATAAGAACAACTCATAAGGAACCTTGTATTAAATTTTCAAGTTTTATTGGTCATCCAAAATTTTTCAACTGACACTTCCAAAAAAAATTCTCAAAAAATCGAAAATTTCAGTTGTCTATAAATAACTCAAAACTGTATATAGATATCACTAACATAAACATTTGGTGAAAATGTCAAGTATTTATAGTGATTAGTTTTTGAATTACAACCATATAAAAAAATCGATTTGGTCGAAAACTGGTTTTGCGTAAAAAATTCCCGTTTGTCTGTCGTTTTTTTTTTTTTTGTTTTTCTCGATTTTTTTGAAAACTGCTGGAAAATGTTTACTTTTACATCGGAAACCACCCCCAAAGTTTGAAATTGAAGCATTTTTTCGTCTAGTTATGCTGTACACAGACACAAAAAAAAAAATAAAAAAATAAAAACACACACATTATTGTAAAATCAATACATTCAACACTTCGTGCAGAATCTAAAATAGTGTGAATAAAAATAAAGATATCTTATATATATTTAATATTTTAATGCATAATAGCTATACCTCTTATCTTTAATTCAAAAATTAATTAATTCAGTTTTTTTTTCTGTCTATAAAAATTACGAGGTTTTTGGAAATGTATAAGTTTTATTTAACTCATAAATATATCGAAAATATTTAATCGAATGGAACTTTTAACATATATCTGTATCATAATTAATTACATAGTACATACGTAACTATCAGTATTGTGAAATTATAACTCAATATAATACCTTTATTGACCTAATAATCAAAACTGAATATTTTTTTTCCCATTAATGCTGCATTGTTTTTTTTTTTTGAATTTTTTTTTGGTGTTTACGGTTTTATAATAATTGATGTCTATATTTTCGTTAAGTTTAAATTTTAAATTTTAAGACCTAGCAAAAATTGTTATTATTATTATTATTATTTTTTTGTCGCAACATATTTATAATTTCAATATGAAACATTCAGTTCAATCGATTGTTAAATTTTTGGTGTGTAAGCAAATAGTTGTAATTACACATTATTATGTATTTATTATAGTATATAATTTTTAATAACACCGTTTTTTTGCATATTTAACAACATTTTGTTATTAATATACCTGCGAGAATACTGTAAAATTTAACTTCTATTGAATAATATTGTTTTTTTTTTTATAATTTGTATTCATCTTGTTATATATTTCCTTTTGCCCTATGGCTGACTTGGGTTTTATAGTTTTATTTATCAATTATATGAAGATTTGCATACCTAGGTTTACATATTGTTTTTTTTTTAAGCCTTGGCATTGATAATTGTAATATGATTAAATGCATGTGACGAAGTAATAGATCAAGCGATTCAAATAAAAAATAATCGTCCATCGCCGAAACACCAATACACAACAATGTTCGACCAATCTAAGGACGAGAACGAAGACTACTACATTTATATTCAACGACCACTTCTTTGGGAGAAAACCATCAACTTCTATTTAATTATATGTACAAAACCCATATGATTTAAATTTCATTCTCGACTGAAATAATTATTTAAAAATATGAGGACATATTTTGTATTACATAGAGGTGTGTTGTGTAATGCATAATATTTACAAAACATATTACAATTCAATCTATAAACCAGTTTAAGTAAACAATCATAATATGTAACAGGAAATTTTAACAATAACTATTAGCATAATTTTAAGCATAGTCAGTAAGAATAATTTAACTAGGTCAAACTTAATATCGATATTATCGATAGTGCGACTGCTGTAAAATTGATATTTAAGGAATATAATATATGAAGACAGAAAGAGGGTCAGATTGTGGTGACCGTGTGACTCGGTTACCAGTGGACGCCAAACTTAATAAAAGTGCTTATTATTAATATTTGTTCGATTATTTGTATCCGTCGGTGATCGGTGATCTGATGGGTTTATTATCGAAACCACTATTTGTCCATCCTTTACATGATTTACAATGTTTCCCAATAAAATCCCTCTGTTCTGCGCATTTAAGTTGTTCTATATTCTTCGTCCTTCAAAATAGGTCCGAGAGTTTCTGAACATGGTTGGTTGATTTATTTTGGTTATAATTTCTGAGGTTCTGGAGGCTCTGAATGATTTAGAAATTATATCGATAATGTAGAGGTTCTGAAGTTAATGTTTATTTCATTGTCCTGGAGGAATGTGGCGCTCAAGATCCCTGCTTCTGATATCGTAAAATTGTCATGTGTGACCTGAAACATGGTAGTCGAGTCTTTCATTCCAAGTTGGATTCTTAAGGCGACTGATCCTATGGTAAACACTGGTTTCGAATTGACACCAAGTCACCAAGCTTGTAGATGGTGGTTTCGTCCACCAGAATATTTTTTTTAACTCTGAAAGCTTTATCATGTTGACATCACTACCAGTATAAAAGCGTTGAATACCTGATTGTGTAACCGTCTGCCAATGTCTGTTTCATTTGTATAATCTCGCCCTTTCATTGTTGCACCGATTAAGTCATGTAGTATTTGCTCCATTTTATTATAATATTCTTGCACCCCTTCGTCAGGACTCATTCTACAATATTTTTCCGGAACTCCTTGTAGGTCGTTATATCCGTATACCTCATCGACCACAATGTTCTTCCCGACAGCTTTATTATCAATCCTTGGACTAACATCTCTATCTATTGCGGTTTGATCATCCTGACTGTTAAACCGCATGCTCTTAGGAAATGATATGCTTGGTCGGAGCTGTTCCATCAAAGTTCGGTACTACTCACATTGCCGCTTCGACGCTTAATCCAACCTTGCGTGCTTCCAACTTAAAATCTGAGGCTACAGAATTTTGCTGGTCTTCCAATTTTTATTATTTGGATGCTCCGGATGTTCTGTGTTTTGTCGATATTCTGAATCCGTGTTTTTTGGATGCTCTGAATTTTCTATATTTGTCATTCAATATTTTAGGAAATACTTGGTTGACCCTAAAAGTTCATCAGTTTGTTCTATTGTATTTCTTTCTCTCCGTAAGACACTACTTGGCTCTTAAAATTCTCCACTAGAGGGATCACTACTAGAGCTATTTAAATCTATGAATTCTAAATTAATGCTATTACTTGACCCTGGGTCCGACATGCACTAACAAAAAGTCTCAATTATTAATTAAAACAAATAGGTTGAAGTAAATTATTATTAATTTTCGAAAGATAATTCAAGCAATTAAACCCAGATATCAATTCCAATTATTTAAAATTGGTTCCCCTTTTTTTTTTATAAAATATAATATGTATACTATAATAGTTCAGTCGACCAGAGTAATTATAAATAAAACTTACGCAACGACGTTTAATAAATACCGATACATTACGATTACATTGATACTTGATTGTTATTGTTTACTGCTTGATAACATTTCCGTTGATAACAGTGCAACGGTGATAGTGTACTCGTCCCACTGACCCGTGACTCGTTCGGTGACGTCGTCCTTGCACCACTCGTGCGGCGGCGGTACGTACCGGAACGAAGACTGCAGCTCCCTGACGGCGACCACGACGATATATTATTATCTGTCACGGCGGCGGCGACGATAATATAATATGATAGCGACGAGTACTGACGAACAGAAACGGACTCCTCCCAGACGCACGGGATGCTATTTCGTTATTCTACGTATGAACACTATGAACGGGTTGCCTCCACGTCGGCTAAGACGCGACACTGTGTACGTTACGGTGGGATACGGGACGATGTCGGCGACACGTTTGTTCGGCGATATAATGACACTGAATATATGTATAATGTTTATACACTATATATATATGTATAATTTCATACTCCGTCGGGCGGATGTAACGATGCGCAGCTACGACACTACTGGCGGTGGAGCGTATATGTTACCGATAAATACTTTATTATACTATATGCATATACCTATTACCTTTGGTTACCCATGACCCGATTATTGAACGAGTTTCTGTAGATTCTCTGTATTGGTTTTCTGGTGCCAAAACCGATTGAACTCAGACGGCGGTAGTCCACGTAGGTTATTTAGTGTTCTCCGAGATTGCGTTGTCGCAAAATAAATTACGACAATTTTTCCCTTCTAGAAATTCCACCGCTATACATTGTCATATGGCATTCAAAACTTAGCCCTTGGTATTGGTATAAAATGAAGTAACACGAGAATCGACAATTGAGTAAATATATAATTACTGATTTATTAAATTAAACACTGCAGTAGAAATGAATGTACGAACACTGATATTATAATATTATAATGAGAGGATCTGATTAAAACTATATGACGTTCTGTTTTAAAACTTAAAGGATGCTCTGTGGAGAAACGCTCGTGTTCTCTCTTTCCACTCGAATCAACTCGACTGACGACCACCGACCGGACCCATCGCAACGGTCCGTCCGAGGCCTTCGGTATGTGGCTGACCTAGCCATTTTAGTCACGTAGACTATCGTGAGAACTGAAATAGTCACACACTCGTTTCATCCTGAGTCAACACTTTTGAGTGTTTATAATATGCAAGCCCCCCATGCATACTACATTCATACATATATACATACATACATATTGTCTATACATACACACTCACACATTATACAACACTATATTAAAATACGTAAAATGTAAATAAATATATAATTTGCACAAAATCAAAAAACTAAATAAATTGTGTTCAAGATATGTTGAAATATATTATACAGAGGTGGACTGGCCAGGTGGGATAGTGGGAACAGTCCTACTGGGCCGCCGGCTTCCCAAGGCCGTTCGGGCCGAACTATGTAAATTTTAAACTTTAACTAAAATAAAATAATTATGATTTTCAAAATAAATCTATTTGTACCAATATTATAATTTTTAATTTGGATTTTAGATAATATAAAATGGTTATAAATGAAAGTTTTCAACAAAAAAGAAATTAAAAATTTAATTCAGCCTAGTTCAGTGGTACTTACTTCTATTTGAAACTTTTGATAACAAGGTAATAAGGATAATAATTTAATTTCAACTCGGGACACATGTTTGTTATTGTACAATTTTGTTGCTGTGTGAATTCATATTAGTGAAATTAGTATGGTAAGCTATATCATCCAAAAATAACAATTAATAGTTTAGTGCGTACACTGTACAGAATTATCGACTGTTGTCTTGCTGACTGGCGACTGTGACAAAGTACCTACCTACAAATACTTCATCGACAATCGACAAACTTATCCGTTTTTAGACATAAATTGTAGAGCATCATTCCTTGTATTTACGTTTATTGTTTTTATTACCGCTAGCAAATTAACATTTTTATGTAATATGAGTTCTAAAAAAACAAAAGGGGGAACCACCAAAGAACGCGAGAAAAAAAATCGAATTAAAATTTACAGCTCAATCGTGTCAAAAAATTTTAAATGCAAAGAAAACAAATTCTAGTGGCGATATACTGAATTATGTGCTTCATATGATTTTTTTCTTACCTTATCAGTCACTGAAATTAATTGTGAGAGAACTTTTAGCAAACTAAAGTTTGTTAAAACGATACTTAAGACTAATATGAATCAAGATAATTAAGAAGCATGTGAAAACTTGATGATGTCCAAGTTTCAATTTTTTTTTTATTTAAAGTAAGAAACAGTCCGTGGCAGCTGTGACAATTGAATGCAATAATACGTTTTTGTTATTATATGTACATAATTACATTAATAGTTGACTAATCATAAACAAACAAACAAAAAAAGCGGGTAAGTCGAGGATGTCGCTCTACTGTACATTAGGCTATAGTGTAATGGATGGGATCAAATTTCAATGCAATGATACTTGATAGGTATCATTGTATACGAAAAACGATTCTGAACGGAGATGATTTGTCAGTCTAGGATATATTATATTTAAATATTGTCATATATTCTATTTTGAAACAAATATTTTATTTTTCAATTAAGACGCATTTTGCATATGGCATGGTTAATCAATTAGTGTAGTTATCATGTAGTTATCATAATTCATAATACCTTATATTATCATAGATATACACATACCTGATTTGAGGATAAATCGTTATCATTACGCGATTTCATAAAAATTTAAAACTCAAACGCTCTAAACATTTTTGCTATAATGACGCTTCAAATTTTCTCTATAGCTATTTGAAGCAAAACTTATGGAAAACTTAGTGTTGAATTTTATAACCTTAGATAAAAATACAAACTATATTATGAATTTTGAACTACAAAATAATATGCAAATATTCATGGTTTTGACGAATTGTTGTCAATATTTGAAATTCAAATGCTTAGAAAAATTTAATTTGCATTTTCGGTGGACATTTTTTTTGTGATAAAGATTGAAAAACTTGTAAGGAATCTTATATTAAATTTTTAAATCTTAGTTTAAAAAAGAAATTTTTTTATTAATTTCTAGCTTAAAATAATTTGTGAATTTTTGTGATTTTTATGTATTTTGTCAAAATTCAAACTTTTAATGCTTATAAAAAAAAATTGTAACTATGCATTTATTTTATTTTTCAACTGCTATTGTAATAATATGTTAAGAGCCTTGTATTAAATTTTCAAGATTTTCTACCTAAAAAAAAATTTTTATCGATTTTAATTTAAAAAAAAACTAATAATGATTGAAAATTGCTTATACCTATAAATAGTTCAACTTTAGTCAAATTTTTTTTTAAATTTCTTGGTGGATAGAACATAGGTACTTATATAAACATTCGCCGAAAATTTCATGTATCAATGGTCATTCGTTTTAATGTTACATAAAAAATCAAAATCGATTTTGTCGAAAACTGATTGTACGTAAAATTTCCTGTTTTTCCGTTAATTTTTAGTTTGTTTATCCCGATTATTTAGAAAAATATTAAGAATTTTTTACTTTTGATCCCCCAAAGTATCAACAAGATTCACTTTCTGATTTAACAAGGTACTGAAGCTAAAAGTCGAAGCATTTTTACTGCCCCAAAACGTAATGATAAACACAAAAAAAAATATTCATGGTTTTTGTCGAATTTTTGTCAATATTTGAACTTCAAATGCTAGTAAAAAAAAATTGTGCCAATGTATTCTTATAATTTTTTATTCACTATAAGAATAACTTATGAGGAACTTTGTATTAAATTTTCAACCTTTTTATAGGGCCAAAAAAATTTTATCGACACTTCAAAAAAATGTTTTCAGACAAATAGAAAATTTCAGTCGTCTATAAATATCTCAAAAAAGTCAAAATATTTTGAAAATTAAATCATGTAAAGAAAATGCCAATCTAAATAACTGATAAAATTTTCAAGTATTTACGACTTATACTTTTTGAATAATAACAAATATTTAAAATCGTTTCAGGATAAATCGTTATCGTTACGCTATTTCGTAAAAATTTAAAATTTAAACGCACTTAAAATTTTTCCTATAATGATGCTTCGAGTTTTATCTATAGCTACTTGAAGGAAAACATATTGAAAACTTAGTGTTGTATTTTTAATCCTTAGTTATAAAGGCAAAAAATTTTATGATTTTTCAACTTCAAAATTACTTGCAAATATTCGCGTTTTTGACAGATTTCGTAAAAATTTGAACTATAAACGCTTATAAAAAAAAAATTGTGACTAACGATTTTTAATTTTTCTATAATGCACCAAGGATATTCACTTCGGAAACCACCCCCAAAGTTTGAAATTGAAGCATTATTTCGACTAGTTATGCTGTACACAAACACAAAAAAAAAACACACATCATTGTAAAATCAATACATTCATCACTTCGTTCAGAATCTAAAAAGAAATACAAAGACAATGTTGGGTATTCTGAATAAATTGCATATTCTATTGTCTATTGATGACTTAAAAGCTAGTTCTAATGTTATGTCCAAAATGTTTTCATTGTAAAAAAATAATAAATTATTTGATTTTTATTAAATATTATAATTAAAAATAATGTTTTTTCTCAACTTAATAGTTATTATAATGCAAAATATAAGTGAAGTTATTTTTAAGTATCTACCAGTTTTATAGCTTTATTTGTTACCAAAACGTTAGTCGCAATACATTTTTTACCTGTACATGACACTCTGCAGATGGTCAAAATTTTAAAATACACATGTGTATTGTGTATTATGTATAATAATAATATAATAAGTTAATAGTGTTTTTGTAGATTAGACTTTAAAAAATTATAGTGTTATTCACAGTCATTAAAAACAAAAAAAAAATGGAATAAGTTAATATGCAACAGCTTTTTGTAAATAATAAGGATTTAAAAACTTGTAGATAGCCTACAACGTTTAATATGATGTATGTTTGACGACAAAATATAAGTACATGAAATCTCATATATTTTACCTATTTAATACTTAATATTTATATCATAACAATATTAACAACAAAATAATATATATGTAATATGTATATATATATATATATAGCTGGGCTACACCTTTCACCACTGTTTGGGCCGGGAACTCCGTATTCCTACTGGGCCGGACCCCCCCCCCCCAGTACGCCTCTGAATATATAGACTATAAAATACAAAAAAAAATATGTTTCTTATCACAAAATTAAATTACCTGTTTATCTTATCACTATTTAATGATCATTTAAAAGATTTCTTATTCTATTCATGCCTGCAGCAGTGAAAATAGAAATATTGAATGATTTTGAGTTTGAAGATATTTTGAACATTGTTAAAAACTCATCTAATATCTAATTGTATATCAAAATTACCATCGTAAACATAAATACATAATTTTAAGATAATTTGTCACATTTTTATTTATTAGTGCTTCTGATTTACACAATTATACCAATGTATTGATATATTTTATATTTTTCTTTTAATCAACAAGGAAAAAAAAAATCCTAAATCCTTATTCATTTAAAATTTGAAGGAAGAAATGTCATCGAGAAAAATGTAACAATTTATTAATATGTATTATGTTGAATCAATAATGTAGGTAAATGGACCGGTTGCTTACAGAGAATTGTTACACTAAATCCTCCTAGTCCAACTCTGATTGCATACTGTGCACAGACGGATGGTTATATGATTATGATGCACATAACAATCATTACTTTAGTTTTCATCGTTTTTATATTTATTATTTCATTTCGACTCTCGCCTTGCGTCTATCCAATGTCTATATATGACTACGTCGTTCTTCTCGTCACACACATGCACTATATACAATATACATGTATAAATAGTAATCGTATACCTAATATATATATATATATATATATATATATTATATCAGCTAAACAACGTAAAGCCCGGCAAAACAATCACATATATTATGTACCACACCAGCCGATCCTGCGTGCATATTACTGCATAATATTAGTAAAGTAGTATAGTTGAAATTATTCTCACGGGCAGGGATACCTATATACGTACCTCTAGAGACAATCGACCAGAGGGTCACCGTCATAATCATTGTTTCGTCTGCATTCGTTCACATTCATTGTGACCAGCTTCTATTTTATACATGTATATAATAGGTAGGTATATGTAAGTATACCAACATTATATTTTCTACTTAAATAAATGTATACATCACCGTTGCTTGTATACTAAACGACGGTGTATACAATGCCGTATATTATAGACCACCTTCGGTATAAATATATATACGTCATATATTATATTCAACAGCGCAGTCAAAAGGAGGTTCACGTAATCCAAGGGAATAAGTAAACTGTAAAAAAAATTTTTAAATAAACACAAATTATTTCGGTTTTCATATACCTCATCGTATTTATATTATTAGTGTGTGTGCTAGGACACAATAGATACAGAACAACAGAGGGGCGCGGGAGAAATATGCTATCTACCCTGCAAACCATAAACACCGTCAAAATTTAATTTTGATATTTCAAAGGGTTCTATAAGAATACTTGATAAGGAACCGTGTATTTCAAGCTTCTGCTAATCAAATTGAAAACATTATACATTTTTAACTAAGAATAGATACCGAAAGTTACTTAGATCCTACTTATATTGTAATGCGATTGTATACATACTGTGGATTACGGTCACCTGTATAATATAACTATATATGCTGACTACTGAGTGCTGACTATGATGTATTATGTAGGGTGACCTTACGTTGCATTTAAAATGGGATTGTTCTGTTTTTTAGCATCATGTCTCATCCTTGCCTCGAACAATATAATTTGAACCCACCAGAGTTTTTTGTCTTGTTCTATGAAAAATTGTGCCGTTTTATTCCTGGTATCTCCATATTATACTTATTTTATATTGTATAGAAATTTGTAAAATTTCCTGGCTGTAATAAAAACTATATATATTTTTAATTCAAAATGAGTTAAATTCTCTAATAGTACCATGGACAAATTTAAGTTACAAAATGTTTAGAAAAAAATAAAGTACTCAAGTTATAAGTACGAGTAATAACCATAAGCATAATATTTCGAGGTCGTTATAGTGAGAGACCGACAGACAACCGGTCTGGTGGACGACGAATACGACGATGGCGATAACATATTTTGTCAGACCGTTGCCGTCGTCGACGTAATAATTACCGTGAAAAACTATATTCGTTATTATATTATGATTTAAAATTTTATTATTAATCGTTGTAAACTTTATTTTAATTTTAAACTAATTACTACATTATAATGATTATTACATCGATTAGGTACATCTTACCTCTATTAATAACTAATACTGATATAGTATAATAAATTACATCTAATGATACTTGGTATTTAGGATTTACAATTATTATATAACATATTTTCATGAATGCATTTTTCTATCTACTGCATTCTGCAGGATCATATCGTAGTACTGAAAATTTTATAGTTGGGATATTTTACCAATTGATAATATTTTAATAAATCTAATTTCTATCTTGGCCTTTATTTCTGAAAGTGTTTTTTATTTTGATATTTTTACCTAGTTGAATAATTTACCTATCTCAGTAGCTCTAACCTTTTTCATTCTACACCCCTTTGTCAAATTCAAGGGCACCGCGAGGGGGGTGCAAGGGGGTGCAATTGCACCCCCCTGGCTTTAAAAATAAAAATTGTATGGTATTGAAAAGATTTTTTTTGCATACCTAATTTGTTACTTTTGACCCCCCAAAGTACCAACTAGATTCACTTTCTGATCGAACGAGGCACTGAAATCAAAAATCGAAGCATTTTTACTGCCCCAAAACGTGATGACAGACACAAAAAAAAAAAAAAAAAACATCCATCATGGTAAAATCAATACATTCATCGCTTCGCTCAGAATCTAAAACAATAGGTACCTACCTAGTTTATGAGCTTAACTCTTTCAGTCCATCTCTTTTGTGGTGTATTATAGAAAAATATTATTATTATTATTATTATTATTGAACTAATATTATAATCTGATAATTATCGAAAATTGTTTCTCGGTAAATGGTCGGCATTCGGTCGAACCGCGACGATCCGGGTAAACGTCGCGTAATTAATTGGTTATCGGCATTTGGCGTTCTCGCACTCGCAGGCACATGTCAGGTTAAGTTCTATTAGGAAAAAGTATTCAGTTACTCTTCGTGTAAAAAAATACCTCGGCTGTAACAAAATTGTGGGACTTAGGTTGGTGTGATTTTAATTCTGTAAAAATCCTAACAAAATTTAAAACCTCCTCTAAAGAACGGACGAAGAATTTTTTTATAAATATTAATTTATTTAATACATATGATTGAACGAAAATGTTGTAAAAACTGAAATTTGTATGATATTATAATACTGTCAAAAGTTAAAACTTAAAAAAATTACTCCGACGGTTCTACAGAGGAGATGTTAAGAAATGTTATTATTTTTACAGCATTAAAATCGAACCATCCGAAGTCTCACAATTTTGTCATAGCGGGACTTCTCAAAACGATTTTTTTTTTTATCGACTGGAACCGCCTTAATGACTTATATTAATACTTTATAATAAATTGTATATTATACCTTTTATGAATGACTGAATGAGTTGGATACATAATGAATCTGATTTGATTATGTTTACGTGAAATGCAATACCAGGCCGTATACATAATACATACACGTCGTACAC
This sequence comes from Diuraphis noxia, assembly GCF_037042655.1. Classification (NCBI taxonomy): domain Eukaryota; kingdom Metazoa; phylum Arthropoda; class Insecta; order Hemiptera; family Aphididae; genus Diuraphis; species Diuraphis noxia. The sequence continues at coordinate 41,827,888 of NW_028301711.1, read as the reverse complement.
TAGGCACTGGGCAGCTGCGGTTCCCTCCGTTGCCTACACCAGAGGCACCTTCGCTTGTCGTATTAGTTCTGGCAATAATCATTGATGATGTATTGATGTGTATTTGACTATTTTCCCCGTTTCGCGCTAATTTATACAACGTGTTAGAAATTGTTAACTATTTTAACAATAGTTAAAATTTTAAACTATGACCTCGAGTGGGTAAAGATGTGTACCTACCTGGCTACCTATACCAATTAAAATAATGCAACAAAAAAAATAATCGAATAAACATAATAATATAATAAATAAATAAAAATATAAAAACATGTAAATCATATTACATGCCAATACATAAAAATATTTCATAAAAAAACTACCTACTGATATTCCAACAAAAACACTAGTCGAACAGTTCGACTCGAACTCCGTGTGAAACCCAGTGTGAAACTTACTAAGTCAAAAAAAAGTAAAAACTTATGAGACTTGGGCAGTTGAGCATCATAAAAATGTGATATCATTAAGAAATGAAAAGTAAATTAAATTTATTATAAATTTATTCTATCTAAATGATTTGTTTACTTACTTTGCGAGGATTAATTATATTTATAAATTATTAATTAATACCATTAAGACCTTTTTACAAAACAAATTAAGTAGCATTTGTAATGGAAATTTATTAAATTGTATAGTTGCGAATGGATATGTTTATTTATCGAAATAAATTCTAAAGTAAACAAATTTTTGAGATAGAATACATTTATTTAAAATTGAATTACACAAGCATATTTTATTCATGATAGGTACCTCACACATCTTTACAGTGTTGTACATTCAATTGTCTTATGGGGGGGATTAAATAATATTATTTATACATGTTTATCAGAGTGCTCCAGCTCCACCCAATGCAATATATTTTATCAAAGACGAAAGACCATTGTTGTTAAAAGAGTTCACACTCATTTTTGTAATAATTGATATATAATATTGATATAATTTGAAATACGAGTCACGAACTCACGACTGTACACTAAACACTGTCATGAGTAGGTACAAGGTACACTGAATAATTAGATTACGACACTGAACATCTGACGTTTGGACAATCGTGTATATTATTATAATAATATATATATATATTAATAAACAAAAGATAAGGGATAAAGTTATAAATTAAAATAATATTTCGACGAGGCCATATGCGCCATGCGGGTACACCATTACAAAAATAGACACACACACACACGGGCGCAGCACAGAGACAAGTTACTAATAATGATAAACAATATTTTAATATCTACACAAAAATAGTTTTCATGTAAATAATAAACATTTATTTGTATCTCTACCTCCTCGGACGAAAAATTAATATTTTTGTGATTCCATTATAACTTACAAAATCCTTAATTTTATATACATGATGACATTCACAAGACATTTTTGTATATTTTTTTTTTGGCCTTGGGGGGGATTTATCCCGACCCCCCCCCCATTTGTACGCCACTTCATCTTTATGATGCACAAGTCTTAATAGTCTTATAAGTGACTATTTTTTTTTTTTACTTAGATGGCTATTTTTTACACGGAGTTCGACGAAGTGTTTTTGTTGGGTGTATATATTATGGAAAACAATTATTTGAATATTGATATGTTTACAAAAATAGTATAAAGTAAAGTTATTCATAAATAGCTTACCTATTGGCTATTTTAAACAACATAATCATGTGTTTTAACTTTAAAGTAGGTAATACCTATTAGTTATACTAGTTATACAGAATGTCATCTGAGGGTTTAAATATGTGTATAGAACATGTCAAAGCAATTGATGCATTTTAAGGCCCTGGGACGGTATGTGTCGTTTTATGAATATTCAAATTTTCTGTTTGTGAAAATCTTTCATCAGGGATGTCACGGTTTTACGACTTATCTACAATATGTATCCTATCCAGGAAAGGCCGCAAGCAACATATTTTGTATATTCTATCTCACCACCAGGCACTAATGTACCTTAGTACTATTGTATTATTAACCATGTATGACAGATATTATCGTCTAATTTATCTACCTATTTATATTATATTCGTTTTAATTAGTAGATTTAAAACAATTCATCGTTTTTCCGCGGTTTTAGAACCCACACCCAGTATCACACGTCGGTTATCAAATGATAACTCCGCTTATGATAGCACACGCAGATAATCTATGATAACGCAATATTGTTTATCATTCGAAATTTCCCTCCGATTTGTACACACGTAATAACAACAACTTGTACAATTTTTCTTTTTGTTAGTAGTTAAATATTATTTTACTGTAATGTCAAATAGGTTCTGTAAATGGTATTTAAATACTCAATATTTGTTTTAAGTATTTGGTATTGGTAATATTCACTATTTTAGTACGCACGAATGTTTTTTTTAAAACTACGCTGACTTCTAAAACAACAGATTATATCGATACAATATTCTACGGCATAGACCAAAAATTGCTAAAAACCAACCTCCGAGACGTCCAGTCGCCATCGTTGCCCACGCACGTCTTTGTCAAAGTTGGTCGTTTGGCAGCTTTAAAGATGAGCGGTGACAAAATTAAAAGCTTAGTGGAACTCGCCAACAATAGACTGAACAGCAGCGAAGATTTTGAACAGTTTCAATCATTCGTCACCCGAGAGCTTGACTTGGATACCGTTAGTACCTATAGTTATTTATATTATTTATTTTTTGTCGATCGTATCTTTTTATATCTATACACAATAATATAATATACCAAGCAAGCGGCATGTTGTGTAAATAACTCAACTGGTAATTAAGATTACGACATCCATGAAACTTGTAAATATACATTCATTAAATTACTTTGGGTTTTGTTGATGTATTATTGATTTTAAAATGAATATAAAATAACTGAAAAAAAAACTTTGTAAGTACCTGATTAAAATTCATTAATTTTTAATATTAGCTTAGCTTGGCATTTTAATTTAATTTAATTTCTAAAATTGTTTAAATTTATAATCATTTTATTTATATTTATAAGTAGGTATTTAAAAATTGAATGATTTTATAGGTGTTTATTAAAATTTATTGATTTTATATTGCAGATAGTCCTTGTAAACTTTATAGTTTTTATTCTACCACTCTGTTGATTAATAATTGTTGTCATTAAATTCATAGTCTAAAATACCACATTATCTATTTTGTTAGAGATATATTATGCAGTTTTGTTTAATATTATAGTAGGTATCTAATTTAATGATAAGTTATAAATGATGATTATAATATAAACTAGATTTTGTAGTCACTAAATGGCATACCTAAATACTTATATTAAAAATAATTAATCTTAATCTGAATGTCTATATTGAAATGTAATAAAAAAATTACAAATGATATTAAACTACTATTTTATCACCATGTTATTACTTATTTTTTGTATCTAATAATCAAATATAATTTTAGATTTATATGTTACAGATACATTCATTAATAGATGAAAAGATTGAACGTGAAGATGGACCCAAAGTATTGGAGTATATTTTAGTTGGGCTTTCTGTTAAACCTGATTCCCAAAAAATCATTGAAAACGTATGTACCTTTATCTGTCCTTTAATGTGGCTATCATAATAGGTATCTTCATTAATAATACATTATATATACCTATAGAAAAAATAATATTTTGGCAAGGGCGCCCACGGGAAATCAGCTCAGTGGGTTCAAATTGAAATGCATGTTATATATTTTACATATATTTACATTATTATATAAACATAACTACAAATTTAATGCAAAAAAAGTATAATAATATAAATTATACCTAATACAATGCATAGGTACCTAACCTATTATAAATTATTAATAATATTATATGAATTATGAATTAAATAGTAATTATAAACGTCTGACATTTAGTCCAAAATGATTCATAACATCGATTTTTAGATTTTCAAAAAATAATTTATCGTCAAATCTATTTTTGTGATTGTAAATTAGAGCCAAACTGCTTAACCTCATATTGAACATTGTAGATCTTATCCATAAATAATGAAAATGATTTTAAATTTTCATCAGAGAATCTATCACTTTTATTATTATGGAATCTAAGTAGGGAATAAATAAAGATTGTCTAAAAATGTCATTAATATTATTACTTGGATAATTATCTCTTTGTGTTTGTCTGAATATATTACAATATAACATAATAATTTTTTTGTTTATTAAAAAATCTCAGTGGGTGCAGTAGCACCCACTGGCCTCTCTCTGCGGGAGCCCCTGTATTTTGGATAGTAGTTGGACATCTTATAGATAGCATATTGAACTATTAATATTTTAGCATTTTATGTTTATGAATTGGTATATTACATATTTTGTACATATATAACAATTTTTCATTACAGGTTTATGAATATGTATTAAATGCGATTAATAATGCTGAAATACCAGAAAAAATGAAAGTATGTTTGATCAGTCGCTTATCATTAGAATTAAACAAACTATCTACAAAGCAATTAATCAAATTTATAAATATGTGTAAAAAAGACATAGAGGAATCAAATGAAAACTGTGTTCAGAGGTAATAATACTTGTATTATTGAAATTTTGTTTTGTGCAAGACATGTTATTTTTATTTCAGCTGGAAAGAATTGTTTCCTCATATTTTAAAAATAGTATCGGAAATCAAACTAATAAGAACTGAGGAATTAGAAATGACAGGTGCTGATTACAAAGAAATGATCATTACTGACATTTGTCGTTTCAAAGTTCAACCCAACATCTCAGTAGCTCTTGCACTGATGTTTAGGTATTTTTCAATTTACATACACATGCAACAACTTTAGACATATTTTTAATTCCACTATGATCAATTTAATTATAGAGGAACACTATTAACCGAGAAAGAACATGAACTAGTGATCAAAACATTATGCTCTTACTTCGGTCAAATGAAACCTCTTGAAATCCCACCTATTCTTCAACAGATATTACATTTTTGTTCAAGTGGAGATTTTTTAACTCTTTTTTGTACACTTCAAAAGTATTTTGACGATAAGTACCATTTAGATCAAAGTAATGATGAAAACTATGCACTTGAAATAGGTAATATTAATATGTATTAACTGTCATCAATGATAAAATGTATATATTAATTTTAAGTTCCAATTATTTACATTTAATATTATTAAATTGGACTTTCAGAAACCTCTGAGAAAAAAGAATTTTTAGAAGCTGAAAGTACAGTATTATTTCTTTTAGAAGACTTTGCTAAGGTGCATTCTTCATTTGTTAATGATATAACTAAGTACATAAAAAATAGCATTGGTGCTCCTAACATGGTTTTTGGTCCATTCATGTTATCATTTTTACTAACCATGTCTTGCTGTGCACCTTTTGAAGTTAATGTAAGAAGATTTATATACTTCTACACTTTGATAAATGAATCATATTTGTACATATTTCATTGGTTTTAGGTTATTGATTTGGTAAAAAAACTTGTAGTGCAGTCATTAGTAGAAGTAGAAAATACTCAACGCTCATATTGGTTAAAACTCAATTACACAGATATTTATGATGTTTACACACAATTTCAAGTCTTTATAAAAAGCGAGTATGTTTTAAAAATCACAATTTTTTTTTTTAATTTAATAATAACCGCTTTTTTATTTAGAATATCAAGTTATGAAAAAATATTTAAAGGTCTTGTCAATTTGGGATTATCATTTCTTGGAACTACTTCCTCTGTATTTAAAAGTAAGTTATTTCCTACTTAATTTTAATTAGTTTATCTATGTATTCAGTTTTAACATGGTTGTTTTATATTACAGAAAACGCTGAGATCATAAACACAGTTCATCAGCTTGGTTTGTTCATTATAGTATCATTGGTTCAAAAGCGATCATTTATCACCGGTAGTGTTTTACGAAAATTGACCAATTTTATTACATCTAACCCTGAGTCTAATCAATATTTAGGTACTCGGAAACATGATTTGACTTTCCACACTACATATTTTTAAATTAATAATTATGTTTGTCTTTTATGTCTTAGAGTGTTTACATAAGCTGTGTAAGAACCAAAAATTAAATGTTATTGAAAATAATACTGAAATATTGAAGTTGTTCAAAGAAATTCCAATTGGTATGACTGATAAAGTAACTTGTGCAGTCATGCCTGTGCTTAAGACATCAACATTTTTACGCGATAATATTATCATGATATTACGAAAAGAGCTCATATCAAAGTATGTACATTTTAAAAATGATATATTATTTATTATTAACCTATTGAATATGTACTTTGAGTTTTATCTGTTCTGTTATAAGTGAATTAATACTTAAATTGAGACATACTATTCTATATCTTTTGTATTCTCATAATTTAAAGCAATACTAGAATAACATTTTATGATACTTTTTATTTAAATTGTTTATAATAATTGAATATGTTCGCTCCTTTTCTGTGTCTTGTAGAAAATGAATTTTTCATTTTTCGTTATACTATGGTAAAAGCGCATTCATAAAAAAAAAAAAATTAAAATTAATCTAGTACTTTACTAATTAAATACAATAAATTGTAAATCCATTTCTATAAAACTAAAAATAGAGAATAAGGAATTTAAATTTATTGGCTAAATTTTTCTTTTGCATTTTGTGATTTTCATATCAACAAGAGTTAAAAGGTTTTTAATCAAGTATAGTGACGAGTGTTATATTGTTAAGAGTATTGTAATTGGAGTTTTTCTTCATAGTAAAGATTACTATTGTTATTGTTAATAATAAATACACTGTTGGTGTATCTTATCGGTCAATTTTTTTTATTGTTTATTTTTTGTTCTCAAATATTAATTAATTTGTTTTTTTTAAACAATTTGTTTATATATAATATAGTTTTGTAGTAATGTATATAGGTAATTCTAACTATTTTTAATATTCATATTATATAAATTAGAAATACTGTCTGAATAAAGATAATTATTATAGAATATTATATGGAAAAGTGCTCTCTAAATAAAATCAATAAATAAATAGAGCTAAAAAATATATAATAATTCAATTTGTACATTAATAATTATAGAGAATATCAGTTAAGACATAGTGCAGTTTTGGGATTCGTTGAAATATTATGTAGTGTTCATTTGGACAGTTTCACTACTTTAAGTCAGAATACAAACAGCCAGGATTCATGGCCCGGATTATTTACTCAGGTAACTTAAAAGTTACTTTATTTTTTATTATCTTAATTATTTTCAGCTACCAACATAAATAAGTTATAAGACTGTATAAATAGACTAATTCTTCAACTCAAAAACTTAAAATGAAGAACTGGGTTTCTTTTTTTGTAATATGTTAAACATTGTTTAAATTTTTGTGCAACTAATTCGTGCTCCAATATCTTTTTATTTATTTTTTTAAAGTTGTATTGGGTATATCTGGATATAATAAATTGTAAAAATTAATACCTATTAATGTTTATTACAGTTAGTCATAAACATTTTTGAAAAGAAGTAATAACTTTTCTTCATTGGTATTTACTCTTTAATATTTTTAAAAATGAGTCATCTTATGAATTACAAATAATAACAAAATCTGTAAAAGAATCAAAATATTTAATGTTGTAGCTTAAGAATATACTGAAAGTACTTCATAAATATTATAAAATAAATTAATTGATTCAGTGAAATAAAAAATTGCTTTGAGTTAAATTTGATAGCCTACTTTCATTTTCAATAATGGAATTTGAATTTTCATTATTTTCATAACTAATTTACTATTTTTTAACCATATAACCCTATACTTATTTTCTTAGCATATCTACATTTAAGCTTTGTAAAAAAATACTGGTTTGTTGGACTTGAAAATTGTTGAAGTATATACCCTATTTTTTTAATATTAATGATTATAGATGGTTCTTGATCGTGATTCTGTGGACATTCATTCTGCTATTGATTCTGAAGATACTTCAGAAAACAATAAAACAATTTGTTTGGAAATTTTGGACTCACTTAAAACTTGTTTTTACCAAAAATCAGAAATCAAACAATCACTTTATAGAGGATTGATTAGAGTGACTTCACACAACAGTGAATTGTGTGTTTGCGTCAATAGTTTGTTATTGGACCACATGAGTTTATGGTGTAATAGACTTGTAGTTGCAGAAAACAAAAAATCATTAAAATTTGACAAGTCAATAGTCATAGGAAAAGATAATAAGCCTGTAATACATGTGAGTTAATCACAATTTCTTATGTTCTTAAATTATATGATACATTATTTTTAGGAACCGTTAGATGAGTTGATTTTACTAGCTCAACATGTACTGGTTACAAATATGAAGCTTAATGATAACATAGAGTATGCAAAAATTGAGGAATTAAAACAATTACTCTGTCAACTAGTGAATTTCTATAGTGAATGTAATACAGATGAAATAAAAGTGGTCTGTAATATTCGTGTTTTGTTAGTATGAATGAAATATTATAAATTGTTTAATTTGTTTATTTTAGAATGAAAACGATTGTTTACTAGATATAATGTGTGATATAAAAGAACATATGGATGTTACCAAACAAGTCTTGTGTGTTTACCAAGCATTTATGGTTTATATTGTAAATTCATGGTGTAGTTCTGACCAAGATAAAGAATGCTGTGAAAAACTACAGAAATTATTTTCTAAATACAATAATATTTTAGAAGCCATTATGGTAACTTTCTTTTTTCTCATTTGAAGAAAATGTCATTCATGTTTTGCTGTTTTAGGCATCAGATAAAACTAATAAGAAGAAGGATAAAGGAAATAAAAAAAATAAAACTGAAACAACTGGAACAACAACAAAATTTGTTGAACCTGCTATTCACTTAGAATTTAATTTACTGTACAAGTTTCTTTCTTTACTTACGTAAGATATACTTCATATTTTTCAATCAAAATATTCTATCGGGTTAGTAATTGTTTTAAATTTTATTTTTTAGTAAAAATGTCAATTGGGCATCTGAAATAAATGTTGTATCATTAAAACAAAATGCAAGATTATGGGAATTTGTGTTAAAACTGGTACAAACACATTTGTTGGAAGTGAAAAATTTGCTTTCGCGTGACATAAAACCTCGTAATTTGTACGAAAATATATGTAAATTGACAAAGTAAGAGTTTTAGCTATCATATTATTTGTGCGTGTATTTATTATTTATCAAACTTATGTTGATAGATTGCTTTACGACTATTTTCTATTTGATGTTCGTGAAAAAATTAAATTCAGTCAAACGGTTCTTGAATTGGGATTGGATTGTTATTTACAATCAATTAAACTCGTCAATTCTTATTATAAGAATTTGAGTAAATTTTTCTCTGACTCCAGTAAGTGGATATACAAATATTGCCAATATTTATATTTTTTAAAATAATTTTTGATTATATTATTAATGATTAGACAAAGACGATTCAAATGACGGATCAGAAGAAATATTCAGTGTGCTGCGTAATATGAGATTATATTTGGATGAAATATTACAAATGAATCAAATCGATGACGTTAGTAACCAACTAGAAGATAATGATGACAAAGAAACGTATGATCTAGTTGAATCTCATCTAATTGGATGTGTGTCTGTTGTATGTCATGGCATCAAAAATAATAAGGATGCCAAAGTCAAAAATGTAATTATAATTAATATTTATGTAATTAAATGATAATTTAACATATTTTCTTTATAGATATTAACTTGGCTATCTATGGTTGCTGAAAAGTATTCATTTTCTAATTCAAACAACTCCAAAGAATTCTTAACTCTCATGCTAGAGATGCATTCAGCGAACCAAGAAGACCCTATAATGTTAGCTACTACAATCAAAAATTTGTGCCATTCATTTGGTCGAATAAGTAAAGTGAGTAATTTGTTTGAAGATAGTAAAAAGCATTTAATTTAGTAATATTGGTTGACTGCAAGAGAAGTTAAGAAATTTGTATTCACTCCATAAAAGTGAATGTTATTATACCAAATTAAATATAGGGTAAAGTAATAATAACAAAGCCTAAAGATAAAATTACACATACCTTTTTGCATAATATAATATGTGAAAGAAGTAGTGTATTAACTTACCTTAACATCTTACTAAAAATAATATTATTTTTGTTCTTATCTGAAAAATGTTTAAAATCATAAAAATTAAAAACCATATTATTAAACATGATTCCTATAAAAAAAATATATAATATTATCTTTTGAGTTATTAAATAAACTCATTTGAGTTTATTTTTTAAAAGAATATTATTATCAAAAGGCTTTTATTTTTAGTTGATTATGGAATGTTTATTGTTAACCAAGTGTTTTGATTTGTCATGTTTCAATAGTCCCATAAATCCAACCAGTCACAAATGCGGCCATTGAAATTAATAACAACTTGGAACAGAGCAATGATATGTCCTGTCTTGTGTCAAAGCCTGTGTAATGAGTTAAACTATGTCATGCAATGCTTATCTCGAATCAAGGCTGAGCTGAATGCATCACAAAGAAAAATTAAGATTATTTGTCAAGACCGACTGAAATCACGAGAAAAAGCCATCTGTCATCGTATTGTTTTAGTGGTGTTGTCTGTAACTTCATTTACGAGATCAGTTATCCCATTAGGCCAATGTACAGAGTCTGTTTTCAATTTATTGTATCAAGTCTATAAGACCATAAATGTGGTTACCAAACATTTTCTGTCACGTTCCACCATACATGAACCGGTTTACAAGCAAGCTTTGTTGAGTAGACTCTTGTTTTTAAAATTTTTGACAGAGTGATAATGTTAAAATTGCTTTTGTAGATTGGGAAAATTGTCCGAAATTGTCAATGATCAACTGTCGCCAAATGTTTCTAAGTTTATCATGTTCATAGAAGTAAAAAACCTTTAATTGATCTATATTTCATCAACAATGTTAAAAATTAATTACTAATTTATATTTCAGTATGATAGACCATTGACAGATAAGGAGAAAAAGTCTGTTCAATTAAAAAATCAAACTCGTCGTCAAGCATCTTATATTCCCAGAGTGGTCACTGAATTGGAACTATTTGTGAACCTAATTACTAAATTGGGGAAAAAATGCAAGGTTATTATTTTACTGATCTTTTATCGTTATTACTATTTTCTAGTCAGTAGTTTTGATTATATTACATAAATATAATAATAAAATGAGTTGTTAAACTATGTTGAATAAACAGGATCAGAGCTTGTTAAATAATCTCAAACTAACTGCTACCCGTGACTTCAGGCTCAATGTACAAAAAGTTCAGGATATGCTTAGCAAACAAAATAATTCAGATGTAAGTAGAAATAAATTTGAGTAATTAATGAAGGACTGTATTTTGAATGTTGCTGTATTATTGATATAGGAAAGCGATGAAGAAATCATTTGTAACAAAAGACCTAATGAAGTTGAAGAGCAACCACCTAAGAAGAAAAGAAGGTCTGGTTCAAATACATCTGTGGCAATTGGTGGAGAAACATCAACTAACTAATTTATTATTTTTAAATTGATATTTTCTTATTAAAACAGAACTATATTTTTTACTTCTCCAGAATATACCATGCATTCATTTTTTTTTTCTGTGAATAATTAATTTATGTTTATGATTTATATAATAAGTTAAGATTAAACTTGGTGTTTATTACTACTTTATCTTTAATTTATTTTTTGTATTGAGCTTTATTTTTGTCATTAATGAATTATATTTATGTTGTTATCAATATAATATCTATTACCGGCAGTGTTGAATCCGGTATTATACAGGGTGTGATTGATTTATCACTCAAAAATCGAATTTAGGACGAATAGCTTATGAGTTATATTAGTTATAAGTATTTAAAGTTTAGACAAGCGGAGTAGTTGACAAACATTTTGCGGGGTAACCCTGTACCACTCCACTCTGTCAATCTAAACTTTAAATAATTATAACTCAATAATTACTAGCCCTAAATTCAATTTTTATGAATCAAAATACTTAGAAAAATATTCTGCTTTGGAATATGAAATTAAAACTCTATGTTGTCATTCAAAAAAGTAAAAAACTTAAAAAATGATAAGGATAAAAAATATTTAAAAATATAATTTTTAATAAAAACGTTGGTTTTTAATAACTTGAAACTATGTAAAAAAATATTTTGAAAAAAGTCAATACTTTTTTAAATAATGAGTGTTGTTTGATAAAAGAATCACACTGTATAGAAATCCTAGGTATTCTATAGAATGCCAAAAATGAGCAGGAAAAGTATAAAATATATACAATAACTAGATATTCTATAGAGTAACTAACCTCGAGCAGTAAAAGTATATAATTGATACAAAACTTCACATTAGTGAAATAAATGATTATTGCTTATCATGACGATCATCTTATTGCATGTGTTTGTAGTGTTGTCGTGATGAGATATATCATATAAATGTATGAATGTTTCTATACCGAATTCAGTAAAAGTCGGAAAATTCGAAAAATACAGTTTATATATCAAATGAAAAATATCGACAATTATTAGGTATACGAGTTGCTGTTGCTTAAATATGTTAAAAAGAAAAAGAAGACATATCGTGATTACTGGTTGCTTCAAAGGTATTAATTTTTTTTTTAATGCTGTTTTATGTAGGTCGATACTAATAGTAAAAAATATTATGTTTGGTATGTCAAAAAGTTTTTTTTCAAAAGATTAATAATTTATCTTATATTTTTATAATATAAATATTTTATAATATTACTTTAATTAACAATTGAAAATTGTCAATTTTTTTTATGAATTTCTAGCATAAAATAATTTGCGAATTTTTATGATTTTTATGTATGTTGTCAAAATTTAAACTTTGAATGCTTTTAAAAAAAAAGTTGTGACTATATATATATATATATATGTATATATATATTTTATTTTTCAAGCTTTTCTACCCAACAAATAAATTGTTATCTATATATTTCATAGAAAAAAAAAACTAAAAACGTTAAAAAATTTAAATCTCAGTTACAACTCAAAACAAATCTAAATATTTTGAAAATTGTGTCAAATATGGAAAATGCCTATATAAACATTCAGTGAAAATTTCAAGTATCTTCGGTCATTTGTTTTAGAGTAACCTACACCAAAATAAAAAAATTGCTAAATGTGAAATCCAGTGATCCAATGTTGTAAAAATTTAAATTTAAATTGCTCATAAAAATTTAATTTGAATTTTCGTTGGATATTTTTTTTTTGTGATAATGATTGACAACTTATAAGGAATCTTGTATTAAATTTTCAAATCTTTGGTGTTAAAAAGAAAATTTTTTATGAATTTTTAATAATGAACGAAAATTGCATTTACCTATGAATAGTTCAACTCTTCAACTTCAGTCAAAATTTTTGAAAATTGCATGGTGGATAGAATATACTTATATAAACATTTGGTGAAAATTTCATGTAATGTATGGTAATTTGTTTTAGTTTCATCAAAAACCAAAATCGAAAATTGATTGTGCGTAAAATTCCCATACTAGTACTAAGATAGAGAATCTTATTTTAACATTAATCAGCTCAACGAATGTTCTTGATGAAAGTAATGCAACTTTACTTCTAGTCTTATCTAACTTCACCTTAATGTCTTTAAGGATCTGACCCACTATGACCATTAGATAATCACCACCCGTCTCTTAATATTAGGTACTATTATTGATTATAATCAGTTTAATCTACTAACGTCAACCGTTTATTTTTATGATTTTAATTTTTGTAATGATATTACAATTAATGATATTAATATTGCTAGATTTTTAACATTTTTAATTGCATTGTTTAAATATGTAATTATGATGGAAAGGAAATAATAAAAAAATTAGAAATTGCATTGAATAAAATAAATGTTGATGGGTACCTATAGTGTATATTTAACTAAAACTAAATTGTACGGATTTATATTTAAAGTTTAGTATTAAAAACATTTTACTGAAATCAATCAGCTATACAATTTTGTTAACTGTTTATTTTTTGTTGTTTAGTCAGTGTGAATGACTTTCCTATGCGTGCCAACTTTTTAATCTAGAATCGTGTTCAATGGTGATCTTACAATAAGATACTCAATCTGCATAAGATTATCTGTGAAACTTTGCATGAGATACTCGTAGTCTTTCACGGTATCATAGGTGATGAGAGGATAGCCTATTCAACAAAGATGAAAAAGCTGAGGAGTGTAGGTAATCTGCAGGGAGGTTCGTGACAATTCCTAAAGGAAGCTATGTTTATCAGTGAGGACAAATGTAATGTCCATACATGAATGTTATGAAGAAAAGATGTGAAATGGTAAAAGCGACGACCATATTATTCCCTCGTTACTCGAAAGCATAGTGGACGGACGATACAGTACTTCAGCAACTAGTATCTATTCCAAATGTGGTTTTTTTTTGTCGGAGGAGCTGTTGTTAAAGGTGACTAGAGTACTGAGAAGTAAATAAACGATTATAACATCCCTGACGAAGTTTTCAAAGAGTTAGTGAGGTCAAGAATCTTTCCAAGGTTGTGACAACATAGGCGAACACTCAGTAAAACGTGTTTATCTATCAATCAGAACTAAAAAAAAAAAATGTATTTAATATGTATTATATATTAAGCGCACCTCATTTTTACATTACTACAGACTCCAGGTAGCACCACATAAACCCGAGGCGATTATTCCAACCAAAACATAAGTGTACTGGATGCTGATATTTACGATGGGTGGACATCTAAGTTGAGTTATATATCAAATATCTATATGTTTGAAGTCAGATTTCGGTGACTGTATGGCATTTCAAGAATGTAATGACTACCGCTGTCATAAGTAGACTGATGCCCTATGTCAAAAGTCTGTTAACCTGTAGGAGGAAACTACTTATGTCAGTATTCAACAGCAATTTACCATACACTGGATTTCAGTGGTGTCTAAAACAGGTAAAAACCGATTATCCCTTACTCAAACAAATAAGAACGCATCAGAGTGGCTAATGCTACAGAACCGTTTCAGACATTTTTGGTTTGGGGAGGATGCTTTCATTTCACCTGCTGGTCAATGAACACCAGCGTATTAACGAGTTGAGGTAGGTCGACTGCTTGACTCTGGAAGTAATCATAAGGCAGGAGCACTGAACATCGCAATAGTGTAGATGTAGATGCTTGCGGACGATGAAAGCGGCGTTCCAGACATCATTTTAGGTTCACTGCCGGAGCTTCTTCTAGATAAGTAACGACAAGAAGGAATCTAGGGTGCAACAGAGACCCACAGACAGGTATTTGACAGGATGGTGAGGGCTATACTGGGCGAAAATGAGGAAGCTGATCTTGCACGGCGAAAAATTATTATACATAATAATATAAGAACAACATGGTAAAATAATACAAAATTAAATTTAAAATATCTAATAATCTAATAGTGTTTTTCTCTGAGTTAAATCTTCTATGACGTTATCTTTGTTAACTTTAATTTCGGTTTGAATATTCAATGCTACTAATCCATTTAGTGTATTCTCTGCTATTGAGTTCGTAATGTTTGATTATTTTTAATGTTGGAAATTACCTCTCAGGCCTCAGCTTCACAAGATGTCACGGGTAACGGTAAAATAATTTTCAATACCTTATAAACTTTACAATATACATTTTTATTACAATAATTACTGATTACTTAAATAAAAATAACAATTTTTAAATTATTATATTAAATGCTCTTTCTGGGGTTTATGTTTTTGAAAATATTTGATTTTTTCGTTATTTTAAAGCTTTTGTTGACTTTGACATTGGACTAACTGATAACTAAATATGAAATAACTTATAGAGATGTTCTATACATTTGAAGGCTTGAACAAGACTATTCGTTATATGGACTAGATTTCTCGATCATTGTTTTCGTTAACTTGAACTTTAACAAAAAGTTTTATTGTGATTTTAGAAGATCGCTTATTCATTTTATACAATTTCTGTTTATAATAATCTCCGAATAACTGAAATGATGTAATACAATTTTAGGTACAGACTTCAGACGATCAAGCAAGGTAAGCAATTGTAATTAGATACTTGTGATTTTCTTTGTCGTATTCTCCAGTTTCCGTTTAATCGCAATATCTGATAAATAATAATTATAGAAATTTGTACATGGTTGTAACATAGATATGAGATATCTTTACGATAATATCACAGAATAGATGAAATAATTTAATAATAATTTCATCTATTCTGTGGTCTAGGCATCCAAAACCGGTGCGTACGAATTGCGTCCTGAATAAAAAGGTATAAAAAGGTATAATACTAATTGCGTCCCGGATTTTTCTCGAGAACGGTTGAATTGCGTCCTCAATATGGGCAGAATACTCGGATACAACATACAACTATAAAAACTACTAATAGTTGTGAAGCTTTTCAATTGAAGCTCAACAATGTGTAATGCACATCCAAACATTTTTCAATTTATAAATATTCTGAAAAGATCACAAACTAATATTTTAATATTTATATAAAACAACGGGGCACTCATTCAAAGAGTCGTACAATCTCGATGATTAATAGAGAACAATTTTTAAAACAAGCAATGGCAGATTTTCGATCAAAAAAAAATAGTAGATTTGAATTCATAAAAAAGTTATCTTTTAAATTTTTACCAATATACGCTAATATTTTTATACAGTTATTATTATACAATTTTTCCACTACAATTTATATTTCTATATTTTTTAATAATTATTTTATACATTTAAAATTACAAATGCAATAAATAATATAAAAATCAAAAACAATATTTTTAACCTACCTATACAGTAGTAATTATTATGTAAATATTATTAAAGACAGTTCTAAGTCAGTATAAAAATGAGAAGAGAAATATTATTTAGTTTTTAAAATATACGAGACGTATTTGATATGCACAAAAAAATCGGGACGCAACTAGTACAACTCCAAAAAATAACTGGAACGCAATTAGTATGACCCTAGAAAATACCTGGGACGCAATTCGGAAGGAATTGGTTCCGCGGGACGCAATTCGTATGCAGCCTCCAAAACATCACCTTGATTGCGTCATTGATCACAATGTTCAGTTACAATTAAACGAAAAATAATATATTACATAATATATGTATCTTCAAATAAAATTCATAAATCATGACAGCTTATTATATTATTGACTGCGATTGGGATTGAAAAGGCGAAATAAATAAAACAAGACATTTTTATTTAATATTATATATTACATTACGTATAGATATAATATATATATATATATATATATATATAAATACTTTAGGAAAATCTTGGTGGCACTTTTAATATAATATAGCACACGCAATACATAAATTGGTCTACACCTTTATCTGGTTTTGTAATAGGTATATAGACGAACATATTATAACACCTTTTTTTAAATTATAATATAAAATTATTCAACATCATTATCATAACAGTATTTGGCGAATTTCTTCTTAATATTTACGGGAATAATAATGGAGAAAAATATAAAATAAAAATCACATTAGGTATTTACAAAAAATGTATAACAACAATATTTTTTACTCATTCACTTTTTCCGTTTTTGTTGTTTATCTGCTCGTTAAAATATTATAGTAACAATTGAACATCCAAAATTTGTTTAATAAAAATTATATAATAATATATTATAATAGTATATCAAAGGTGAATAAGGCAATTATGATAAAAAATGGAAAACATTGCTTACATAATAATAGTATAAATGTATAATAATATATTCGTTACATGCTTATATCCTACAGAAATTATATTGTAATTTTTAATATAATTGCGCGTAAACGTTAGTTATGACGGTGGGAAATAGGGGGGGGGGGAGTGTAAAAACTTGAAATGGACAATATATTATATTGGGGGAGTGGAAATAAAAATGTATAGCATATAATTTCATCATCGTCCGAAGCAGCTCACCCCATGCTGTACCCCACCTGTATAGGTATGAAATATTAAAAAATATATAACTACCTATACGCCAAGCGTCAGTAAATCTGATTTTATAGACGAGTGTCCAAGAAATGAGTGGTCGACTCGCGTGAGAACTTAGAGTAATATTTATCTCATAGAATTCGACTAAGTTATTATGTATAATATTTGGTCCGTATTATGTCGACATTTGAATGCGTATTCTTGGGTGGTGTTCGAAGAGAAAATTAAAATGTCGTTAACGTTCGTTGTTGCTACATTCCACGCTTCGAATTATAGCATTAGTCAATACACACATTATAATATACAATTTAATTGAGTAAATTTTAGCTATGATTCTATAAAATTACCTAAATAAAACTTATACATCAATTAAAATAATTTTATGATAAATTTTATTTATAGATATTATTTAACTTAGATTGTAATAACGACAAACTAGATAATATAGAATAATTATGTAAATTGATTTAAATAGAAAAACAAAATTTATAAAATCGTGACTATATATTATTATAAGAATATTATCAATGGTTATATTTTACTATAAGAATTAACTGTCATTATAACAACTGGGAAATTTACTAGTTTATAGGTATACTTAGCTAGTACTAGGTAGTAAATTGTTTTTAACAATCATACGATCTATGGAGTTAAGTTATTGTAGTCAGTACATTATTTGTGTATAAGTGGTTAATAATGGTCAGCTAAGTCGTTCGACAAAGTCTGTTGTTCTAATTTAACCTTAGTTTGGTTGAATAATAGGTACACTATAGGTATTAGAAAAATATACCTAACCAACTATTACAATAAATTCCGTTGTAATATAATATATTATTATTACAACAGGGTTTGTCTACATAAAATTAAATTTACACCATGCGAATCGCTTTTTTAGCATTGAATTTCCATCATAAAAAAAAAATATATCTTATACAACTGCGCAGTTACAGTTCACAAAACACTCGATATACTTATTATAATAAAATTGTTACATTATATTCCTAACAACGCAGAGTGGTCGACGACGAACTCGAACATAAGCTTCGTGGAAACGAAATAATGGACACTGTTGTTGATGTTATGACAATGACAATCTACACGTATTCTTATGCGGTTTTGTCCGATCAATCGCCGTTTTTCTGCTGCCGACAATCGGACGTCCGTCGGTCTTCGGATCATGTCTGAAGTTCAATCGCCGGCGCCGGTTTGTGCAGTATGCTCACCGGTCTCGAACTCGAACCGTTCAGACCGTTTTTGCGGCCGCCACCGCCACCACCTTCGCGTTTTTTGAACGCCTGCGGCGACTGAAGCACTTCCGTATACTCACGGATCAGGTTCGCCACTTGGAACGCCTGTAACAAGATAAGAGTAATATTATTATTAATAATTATAATTAGGTGGTGGGAGGATTTTACAAAAACAAGAAAAATGACTTAAAAAATATATATTTTTTAAACATTAAAAACAAACACAATTTAATGGATTTTTAAATACAAAATAGTTAAAAATATGTTAAATAAAAACTTAATTTCATGCGATTAATCGACGCGTTTCTAGAAATAAGTACGCACGTGATTAATCACATAATAAGTAGGTAAGCCACTTAATAAATAAAATAAATTATAAAATAAAAATATGAATTTATTTTTGTTTTTACAGTGAAACCTCCTTTAACGGGCACCTCTCAATAGCGGGCAACTCCAAATAACAGAATTAATTTTGGGAACGGTGAAATGTGTACTCACTGTATTTCCCCTCTTAATAGCGGACACCTCAACATATCGGACGTCATTTAAGCGACCGAGAGTGTCCGGTATTTAGAGGTTTCACTGTATATGAAATATCAATTTTTAATATTTATCTAAAACAATATTCATAATATTATTAATAATAATATTTTATTTTATTTTATACCACCATATATATTATAGGCTAGCACGAAATATTTTGAGAAATCATGTATTACTTCTATACATTTATATACTTCTCTTCTAATACTATGCAAAGCCCTCCCCCCCCCCCCCCATCAAACCATAGTTCATATCCAATTTATATATTCGAGTATTTTTGGAACCTATTCGCGTCAATGTTGGCTACTGTAAATGGGAAAAAAAACTTGGCTATTACCAGGTGATTGTGACCAAAAAAAGGATTCATATAAAAACACGTCACCTGTGAAGTAGTCAATATTATTTTGCTCTGTTTTTTGTCACTGCCCGTGATGATCATCAGACAGTTAACGGCTGGACTGTAACTCAAGATACTATCGTATTCGTACGAGCACAACGCATTTCGAGACCGGTGTTCCAGTAGATGCAACCCGGCTTGATCCACAGCCAACCACAAGACACGTGGCCAATTTGAGGTGAAAGATTGCTAAAAACCAAATATATCTGTTAATATTTTAGAATGTCCAACACTCCTACAATAAGCTACAACCCATCTCGTTATAAAAATTATTTTTGTTCTTACAACATACAAAATATAACACTTAATTAGGCCTAGATAGGTTTATTAGATAACGCTTCATGGTTTGATTTATTTTTAGCGTAGGTATAAGTATAAGTTATGTTAGTTATGTCAAAAACTTATAATACATACATACTTATATAATGACCTATATATTGTTTCATAAACTTCATTTTAATGCATATTTTAAATGTAAACATAAGATGATAATATGCATAGGCATGTTTTCAGTAAGTCATTGCATCAAACATGATTTATTTCATTTTAACATTTAAAAAAATTTAGTTTAAAAAAAAAAATATTTTTATAAATTAACTTTTTTGTACAAACATTTCCATTGTATGTCTAACAAATTTTTTTATGTCATATATCTTGACGAAATTCAATACAATGCATGCAAATTATGGTTCTCAAACAATAGTCAATATTATACTAACCATAACGTCAAAAATAGTAGCTCTGTGCAGTGGCCAGCTTTTGATTAAGTTTAAGAATGCTTTCTTGGCCTCAGCTGAAGTCATTCCTCTCAAACTCTGGTGGTGCATCGCAACATCCTCGTTTGGTATATTGGTGACTAGTCTCGACGGGAGGCAGTGACACGAAACTTGTCGGTATTCCAGTACGGTGTCTTCGCAGTCTCCTAATTCTACTTGAGCTTGTAAAGAGGTTAACATAACCTAAAACCACAATACAAAAATAACAATACCCGTTAGGTTAGGCTTCAGTATCATAAACTTAAGTAAAATAGTAGCTGAAATTCTATTTAGAGACTCTTAGACTCTTATGAACATAGTTTTATAGTTTATTTTAATGGTTACATTAATTTATATGCAGAATTAATGTGGTAAAGTGAACCTACGTGATCCAACAATCAATGTACGATCTACCTTATTTTTTCTGCAATATTTATTTTTAAGCTTTTATTTGGGCATATCACCAACACGCTAACTCCCATTATCCATTAAATACAAATAAAAAAATTAAAAATTAATTATTTAAAATTCTAATTTTCACTCATGTCCATTCGTCGTAAAAAAAGACAAAAATACGAACCGCTTCGTTATCGGTCACCGGGAATCGATCACACCGGAGGCCATGTAGCACCTGATGATACAACAGTTCTTTTTCGACCGGATCATCTAGGTCCATGTACTGGTCGAGGAATAGGTGTTTTTTGAATAGGAATATGTGGCTGTGCTTTCGGATGGGCTTGGACGTGTTTGCAGTTCCAGTGTTGGCGTTTCTGTATCTTTCCCACTTCGACATGACGTCGGCTAGTTTTTCTTCAGCCACTAAACTCCTCTCGGAATTGCCCAACACCTCGTAGATCGCATATCCTATAATAATAAAATAAAATAGTTATTATTGTAAACTATATGTACCTAAAATTTATCCACGTACCACGTGCTGTAACACGAAATTTCATTTAATACGTATTTTTTTAGATTTAAAATAATGAATAAAGGAAACTTTGGCAAATAAAAATATAAATTTACCTAAGTTATATATTTGGTAGGTAATTTAAAAATGGGTTTTTTTAAAACAATAATTGAATCAATATTTGTTAACAGATTCTCAAATAATACATAATGAATGTTTTAAAATAAACTTCGAATGTCAAAAAAAAAAAAAATAATAATAATATATAATATATGTCTATTTAATTTTTAAATTTTCTGTTATTTTTGTATTTATTTGTATGATTTTTCTATAGTTTCTTAGATCGCAAAACATATTAACCCTAATTATTCTAAATATTTTCAAATTATTTCACTATTCTCATCACTTTGGTGTTACTAACCCATCGCTGTTTTTCTAAGTCCAATTTTATTCTTAACGATTTCCACTACGTCTTTAGCCGTTGAAGATGGGTGAAACTCAATGGCATGGTATTGTCCGTCCATGAAATGAAATCGGGCGTAAATTAACCTCCTGTTTATCGTGCACAATATTTCTTCTCTAGACGGCGGCCACTGTCGTCTCCTCGTTCCTTGGGTTTTCGATACGCACTATAAAATTGATATATATATATAAAAAAATGTATAGTGAGCACATAAGTTTCTTTCTATATTTTTTAACGTAACACAAGTTGGATTTGTTTTCTACATATAATTTAAAGTTAAAAGAGGGATATACCTGCCATAATATATCCATTAAAATGGTTTTGTGTGGGACAAACTAATACCAAAGTTAATTTTTTGTTTTCATTTGTTTATTATAAAATACTATTGAGTATTAATATCATTAAATTAAAAACTTCACAAAAAAAGTTTTCTTCTACTTTATAATGCAGTAAAAATTTGGTGAATCTGCTATAAGAGCTACATTAATAATTTTGTCACGAAAGAAACCGTTTTTCCATATAACCTCGTTATTACGTAAAAATCATTGTAGGTATTCACAATGAATAACCGATTTCAAAATATTTTGAATTGGTATTTAAAACATATTCAAGATTTAAAATCGTTACACTTCTCAACTACTTCATTAATATGACCTACTCCAAACTTCTTAAATCACGACTATCTTTGATTGTTTAGTGTGAGTATTTTCATGCACAATATTATAACCAACGGAATCAATAAAATTGTTAAATTTATGAATCATAAAAAATCGTTACACACTCATTAAATTATTGCATCCATATTCCACATCTTTGTTTGGACATATATAGATATAGTCTACAAAAAAATTCTACCAAAGACCACACTGGATCTATACCTTTCGATTTCCACACACTCACCTTTTCCGCGAACCTGGCGTACTTTCCTTCCTCGGTCACACAATCGCCGGCGCACTTCCGTAGGTGTGCAATCAAATATTTTCGAATGTTACGTTGCGGTGGCAAGATGACTGAGCACGTAAGTGACAACAGAGCCCAATGCCTGAGGTTGACTCTAGAGTTTGGATCTGGATGTTCGGTGGTCTGCTTAATCAGTTGCAGGTACAATTCGCAGAGCAACGATTCCTTGCGCATTGATCTCTCCATGACGTTTTGTATTAGGGTGACGTGTTCGTCTTCAGCTCGTCGGACGACTTCTCCTATTGCAAATTAAAAATAAAAAACTGCTGAGTGATATCTAATTCTCATACAATTTAAGAAGCCGATATTAAGTTGTATCGTGTCATGAAATTCTTAGACGTGTTCTTTGTTATAGGCATGGTAAAAATAGTGGTGGAAGACATTGTAGGTGGGATTCTTTGACATTAAAAACGTTACGATTATTATGGAAGATGATGTTTTAAAATTTACGAGTCATACAGTTCAGTCAGATATCTGTAATTATAATTATGACTGAATTCCTTCCAATAATACAAGTATATTATGCCTGATTATTGTAAGTTTATTATATACAATTGCGAATGCGCAGTAACTCAAATTTAGTTTTAACTCTAATATTTAGAATCTATATCAAATTGAACACTATTACTCATGATCTGGTACATAAGCTATTATATTGATATCATATATATTTTATTTGTATTGTTATCTCGTCTAGGTTATGTATTGCTAATGATATGAAATGATTATACAGCATATGATAGCTTTTCCAGGAGTAGATCCAAAATCTGTGTATGGAAGAGATACATACCCTTAAAAACATTTTTACTATGCTGATTTTTATTAATTAACGAAAAAATGAACGGGAAGGGAATTCACCTCCAGTGCTTTCTCCTGAATCCTCAGTACTAGGTAATGGGTAATGAAATAAGTAACTCGGAGTAATCAACGAAAACAAAAGTCAAATTTAATACCAAAAATTTTTTTGTAAAGACATTGAACGAATAA
Organism: Diuraphis noxia; assembly: GCF_037042655.1. Classification (NCBI taxonomy): domain Eukaryota; kingdom Metazoa; phylum Arthropoda; class Insecta; order Hemiptera; family Aphididae; genus Diuraphis; species Diuraphis noxia. Next base: position 41,803,729 of record NW_028301711.1, on the reverse strand, counting down.
GTAAAAGCAAAATAAATTAACTAAATTACATTTTATCAAAAACTCTTCATAATTTAAAATATATCAAAATTAATTTATAGTTTTATTAACATATTATATATGTTAAAAATTTTAATTTTTAAACTTAAGTAAAATTATGTTCGATGCGATATTTGAATTAATAAGAGAAAATCCAATTGTAAATAACATATAAATAGGAACCATTTTTAACCATACTGGTGTATTATATAATGTGTATTCAATTAACATTGATTTTATGACATATTTTATACCTATTTAAGTAGATGAATTGGGAAGAAAAAATGTTTATACTTGCTTTGATTATTTATTATTGTGATTTTTTTGGATGAATCATTTGTAAATTTGAGTTCACAGGACTCAACTATAAAATATCCTAAAGTTTTATTCGTATAGCAGCTCCATGAAATTTCCCCCTGAGATCAAATATGTCAATGCAGTTATCATTATCATTACCATTTTGACCTAATCCAGCATATTTTAATATGATCTGAAACATTTGCAAAGCTATTTGTTCGTCTTGTTCAGATAACCGGCTGAGACTTTGGGAAATTGTCTGTCTACTGAATGACCAATAAGAGCCAGAGAATCCCTTGTATGTTTCTCCGTGTTCGGACAATGATCCTATGTGTTCAGCCCATAATTTTTCCAATTTGTGTTTGCTCAATCTAAACAAAATTGTTATAAATTAAAAACACACTTATGTTAATTGATTTCTACTGATGCATTGATGCGATGTGTAAACTAGATAGTTTTAACACTGACCTGCGCAAAGTGTTCTTTAAGAAACTACCAGAGGTGTCCTGAGGCTTATTCAACATGTCTGAATCGATTAAATTTCGCCGGCAGTTGATCACGTTGTGATACAGTCGAATGCGATCGTCGTTCGTAATTGCTTTAACCTGTGAAGTTAAATTAAAATCGTTAATGTACAAAGTACAATTTTCAAAACTTTGGCAGTACTGTGAATTTATGTGTTTGAATTTCAAATTAATTTTGAATAGAATTCGTCTAATTTGATATACATAAATTTTATTTTCATTAATTAACCCGTGGCAACATAGGCCATTGGTTGTGGGAAGGGTACTGTAGGTTTTTGGGTTAGGTAGGTTTGTTGGTATACATGAGTAGTTTTTGGCAGAATTTTGAATTGGGCACCAGTAGGTTTCTGCTACGCCCGGGCGGGGGGGGGGGGCTCTCTCATCAGACAGCAGGAACTGCTTGGAAAGCGATGCCGCCTATGGCTGGGATATGAACTGGCGATGGTGCGCATCACAACTGACAGGCCACTACACCCCACAATTATATTTTGATATGCAAAGTTCTGTATTGTGTGGCTATCTTAAAAAGCTTACCGTACAGATATGACTAAAAACATAATTGAAAATTATGTTATATGATTTTAAATATGAAATTGCAGTTGTATTTTTTTTTTTAGTTTACCTGTTGAATTTATTTGAATAACAGTTAATGAATATTAAAATTATTGATATTTCAAAATTCTAATATGAAAATATATTTAAAATGTTTGCAATTTTTTGCGCAACAAATTTCCTAGTAACTTCATAGTATTTTAGTGCATTGATTTCAAAGCCTCGATTATAAGTATGTAATAGAAATGTATTCGCTTCATACCGGTGCTTCGTTTTCGATTATCCAACCGGCCAGCCCTGGACAATAACTCACAATGAGCGAACCGATTTCGGATTTCTGTTGTGTTTCGAAGACGAAACACTTATGCGCGGAGGCGTTGTCGTTTTGATGTCTCATTAAATTAATGGTCAGGAAACAATCACTGGGGTCCAAAAATATTGATTCGACGTCGGTATACCTGAACTCGTACATAACGAATTTGTCTTCCGGCTTAATCAACATAAGTCCTTCGCAGTTAACACCGAGTATTAGAGTGTTTCCTGTACGAAACGATAAGACAAATATTAACAAAAAATGTCAACGCCAAGTGATAATAATTTAAACTTACCGTACGACCAGTAACCTCTGTAGGTGACGTGGAACATCGTGGTGCCATACAATGGATATTGCATTACACACGACAAGTACAAGACCTTTGCCATTAGCTCCGATCTACCAGCGCCATATTGTTGATGAGCTTGCGCCAGTATCGGGACCTGTAATAATATCAGATCATATCGTCAAAGTTATAATATTAACTGTTATTATTTATTAGCAGATTAGCACCAAGTAGGTACTGAAGGACGAATCAGATGCATGCATAATACGCGTGCGATGGTAAAGTTCATGTGCAAGACATATGAAAAGTAAAAAGTAAAAAAAAAAAACATTAAGTTTTATAACAGTAAAAAATCATATTAACAAGAAGTCAAGTTGTATCAACGAAAACAACACTACACCGGCAACTTTAAAAATTCGTAATTGCAGGAAAATATATCACTCTAGCGGCAATTAAGTTTGGTGAGCTGGTGAAAATCTTTTGAGCAGGGCCCACATAAGCACTAAAAATAACTAAAATATTCCTTAAAGAACGAAGAGGACGTAAAAAATAATAGCAAAAATTAACATTTTTCAAGATAAGATGTTTAAAAACGAACCATGTAATACAACTACACAACCTAAAATAAGTCATAATTGTATTCTATTTGATTGAAAAACTTAACGGACTACTTAAAATAGATTTTCATTTATTTAATAAAAATGTGGGTAATTACTATTTTCCTATAGATTTAAATAAAATAGACGAAAAACTTTTTTTTTCTTTTTCATACCACATAATATAAAGTAGATACATGAAAATACAAAATACAACGTTATATTATGCAATTAGCAGAAAATAGCACTAAAACTGAAACAATAGCACCAAAAACTTAAAATTTTATATTTGGAGTCCCTAATGGATAAATTAAAGGTGTAGCTCACTTTTCTATTTTTATCTGTATCCTATAACAATTAACAAATGTCATATGCTTATGAACTTAACGTAAGTTGATTTTTACGACATTAGTGCAACCATTTAAGACGCTCGGAACAATTTATCGTTAACTACCTGCACAACACCTTGTACATAGGTAAGTATGTTTTCACCAGCGATGTATCTTGCGAGAACTCAATATTCTCCAAAAATCAATAACACGTATATAGGTACCTACCCAAGTATCAGAACTCCTTATTCTGCTTATCCTAAATGGTATGTAGTTTTCGACATCTGCGTAATACTCCAAAGTTGACTCTTTGGGATCGCCGAGTGACACTTGACACTGAAGTCCAGCCAACTGGAGAGCAACTTTTTCACTGACCGGAAAATCGTCACACTAATCAACAAAAACAAAAATTTTGTTATTAATTAATTAGTAATAAAAAATAAAATTTTAAAATGTTCATGCATACGTAGCATTCAAAAATTCCAACGATTGTTTACCTTTACTACACAGTAGACGGCCTGTGCGTACAACAGGTTCACTTCGATCGGGTCCTGTGAAATTTCTCTGGAATGCCGGAACAGTCGACGTTTGAATATAAAACGGTTTTCGCCACTGGTCAAAGTCGTGTTGCTGGACCGCCGGCTAAGAGAGGGAAAGCTACTACTCGATTGAGTAGTCTGTTTGATTTGTTGTTTTCTGTGAACCAAAATAAGTAAATAATAGTTTGATCCTGGAATAAGTAATATTATATTAAACGGTATAAACTTTTTGAGTAAACGAATAAGCATTTTATTGGTATATTGAAATTTCATAGCAAAGCAATTATTTTTTTAAATGTATAAAACAATTTTTGATACTTGAATCTAAAAAAAAAATAATAATTATAATAACGAACTTATAATTTTAATCATACGATTTTTAAATTTAACAAAATGACACGTGATGGGGATGGTTGAATTACAAAATATGTTTGAAATACACTTTGGGCAAAAACATGTAGGTAATGTTTGAATTGCATTCAATTTTTATATTCCGATTCCATAATACATAAATCATAAAATTTGTTAGCTTTACTTGAAAATTGCAATATGTATGGCATCACTAATAATGTAATTAGACTATATAAATTATAATTAGGTAGTTAATAAAAATCGTAAATACATATTTTCATATAACTTTTTTAAATTTAAAGCTGTTCCTAATTTTATTATTATAATAAAAACAATACACTTTAAGTATTAAAAATCCAAAATATTCTTCCGATCGTTGACTGATATTCGTAATTGTAAGTGCAGTTCAACCTTATCGAGAAAGGGTATGGAATTTCTTAAAATGCGGTATACGTACGATTGCCAAGCGGCGATGATGTCGTACAGGTAATAATGAGCACGGACATGTTCTTCGCCATCTGACCGACTCTGGTATATCGACCAACCGTCAATCGACCTCAAACACAATTTGTCCGCTAGCTTGTAAACTGCATCACTGGCCGTGTCCGTTGGATGGATGTCAATCGCTTTGGTTCGGCCGTCCAAGAAGAAAAATCTGCAGACGATCGTACCGAGTCTCCGCATAGCCTGCAGTATAAAAAGAGATTTTTTAGTTCGAACATTTTGAAATCAATATATTTATCAAATAACTTAGACGTATATTTCAATGTTTTTCAATTAAGTGGAGGATATATGTTTTTGAATATGAATAATTGCATTAGTTCTAAATTACTGGTGACTAGATAAATAATTGGATTTGTAATACCATATGGGTATCAAGAATTATGATTAATGTAATTTTTTTGAAGGACAGTGCTTTAAAATTGCCTCGTAGTGGCAAGTTTGTCTATACGACTATATACGATGAAAATTCAAACCCTTTTCAAAGATAAAATCATTGACAAGAGCATTTCAAGCTGGTTTTCACTTCATCTTCGGAGTGTACTTACCGCGATTTCAACTGTTGACGGTGGGTACTGTCGACACGACACTTTCGTGTTTTTACAATTATCGAGACACCATTGGACGTATTGTTTGAGTTTTCCTTCACACTGCAAATTCTTCCGCAAAAAGCTCACGAAGTACTAAACAATGCGAATACAATGCTGTATAATATAATTTGTGTATATTTTATAGGTATTAACTTTGGCTACAACTAAATTGTGCAAATTTTAAAACTTTACAATTCTAAACGATTAAGCTCGCGAGTCATGATTGTTCATAAAATATTATAGAAATATTTGGTAGACAAATATGATATACATATCGAATTAAAAATAGATTTAACAACCCTTCTTTGTTTAAATATTTTTCAATAGTTATATACTATTCATATATAATATATTTATTATATATAAGCAGAAATTAAGTTAAAAATTAATAATTTCAATCGGAAACAAAGTAATTACAAAATACATACGAGTATAATACGTAACATGAATTACCAAGTTGTTACACACATTAAAATGAAGTCACACATAATTCTGTATGTGCAAAAAAAGTTGCCTTAGTACAATTATAGGGAGGGGCTAAGCTGTTCAAAAATCATACAAACCCATTCCAAAATATTTCTGAAATTTCTATAACCATAAACTTCTTATTTTACGCAGCAAACATAATATAATGAAATCAATTTTTGTATTTTTTACATAAGGTATAACAACTGTAACTATAAATACGATTTTCAAAACTGACAATAACATTAATATTGAAAATGCATTCATAAAACTTAAAATAGAATTTCAAATTTTATAAATTAATTGATTATTTATGAAAGAGGTTTAGTCCAAAATGTAAAATTAAAAAAATCTAAATAGATATTATAGCACTGTATGATAGAAATTCTATATACATAAAAAGATCTATCATAATTTGACTTCTTTATAAATGAATAATTCATCTATCTATACTATAATCACAGAAAATATTTTTATAAAAAAACCTTGAATTTATCTGAAAAATTTTGATCACCACCTTTCATAAATAAACGATTCAAGTTATATTTAAAAGATATTGTAATCAAAGTATTACATGTACAATTATGTTTTTACAAATCTTATTAATTATTCCTATTATAATAACAACGGTTGGTGATGATTTCTGTCCTTTACGGATACGCAATAATCAATATTGTAACCATATAATTGTGTCCTGTGTTGGACAATTTTTGGGTACAATGAGTTGGAAAGACAATGTATCGTTTTACTATAATAACGTTGTGCAAGTTCAAATGCGTTGTGGAAAAAAAATTTGCACAACAGTAACCATTTAAAACAAAAATGTACTTACTTTGTAGAGTAGCTTGCTGGGCTGAAACGCAACGATCGCGAGACAAATGAGCAGCCACACTCTCTCAGTAGACTCAGTGTTAGGATTGTTCGTTGCTTGTCGCATGCACTGTACAAAAATTTCGTCTCGCAATTCTTCGCGGTTAATCCCTGCGCCAATTATCGACTGGATGATTTGTACTTCGGTATCTTGTTTTATATCACCTCTGGTATATTTACAGAGGTCCTATAAATCATTAAAGCACACGTGATAAACTCAATTCAAACGAAAATGATAGGAATATTTCAATATATCATAAACGAAATTAATCGTATGATAAAGTTGCATAAGATTTAATTTACTGTTTGATTCATAGTATACAATGTATATACATACCTACTGATTAGGCGTTTATTAAATATATATTAGAAAAAATAAATTTAAATATTTAAATATACATGAATTCTAATTTACTAATTGAAATAAGTATATGATATAGTTTTTTTTTAATTAACTTCTTTGATAAAATACTAGCATAAGACTGAATAATTGGATAGATGAATCAGTGCAAAAAGAAATAGGTAAAAACATTCTGGGGCGTGCCTAAAAATTATTTTCGCGTAAGGTGGGGGAGGGGGTTAATATAAAACTTCAATTATATACAAATATTAAGCAGTACTCTTTTACTAAATTCGTTACGTATAAAATATACATATATTATTCTATTACTTTAGTATGATATAATTAAGGCAATTACGCTATAGCTATTATGACTAAATTAAGTATTATGTTACTAATATTTTGATTCGTTCTTATTAATTTACTATAAATTGTTAACATGGTACCTATGTATTAACTATTAATTTAAAATACACTAAATAGGTATGAAAAAGATAATATAGATATATTTAAAAAATATTCTACGCAAAGTATGTGATGTAATTTTAACGAGAATATTACTACTAAACTTACCCTAAATATTGATATGGCTATCGTTATATTATCCGGATCGTACATGTGTATGTGTGATGTCGGAATAGTTGACCCACGGTGGAACGAAACCATTTCGTACATGGGTATCTTTTCCATTGACTTGCTTTTCCTCTTCAGCGTGGCTATTATCGTTCCTGTGGGGTACAGGAAACATCGATTGCAATTATTACCGGTAAAGTAGTATAACACGGATGGATAATAAGATGGGAATAATAAAGAAAGTTTTTCGAACCTTCCGGTGAACGCTCATGAGCATTGAAATAATTTTCAGCGAATTCAAGGATATCGTGATAGTTGTCGTGCAGCGGTTCAACATTCAATTTCTCTTGAATGTTTTCCATTTCTTGTAGTTTCTTTTCCACTCTGAATTTCCTCCTCTGATCGCGTTCTGTGTCTTCAACAAATCCATTATTGTGTTTCCAATTTGCGCCCTATAAACAACAGACAAATTATTACTTATCATTACACGGATTTACGACTTTTTTTTAAAATTATCAATTAACTCTTAAACAATAGTTATGAAAAACTATACAAATCCATAAAATTTTAAATGTCTATAAATAGCAAAAATAAATTTATTTTTCAAAAATTATAGTATATTATATAAATATTTGGAGAAAATATCAAATCTCCACGGTTGTTTTGAACTACAAAGAACAAAACATCATCGATTTTTCCGTAAACGGGTTTTGCGTAAGTAGTTACCCACTCCAATTTTTTGTAATAATATTTTTGTTTTCCACATTACTTTGAAAAATGCTGAGACATTTTTACCTTTCAAAGTTTGAGCAAGTTAAAATTTTCTATCAAAGACCTACTTCGAAGATAAAGATTGGTTCATTGTTTTCAATTATTATCATACGAGTGCTTTAGACACAAAAGAATAAGCACACACATAGATATCATTGTAAAAAACAACTAGTTTATTGATATGGTCAGAATCTATGACTGACTCACCCCCGTTCCGGAAGTCCTGGAGCTAGGCCTGCTCTGCCGGGGTGATGACAGGGCAGCTGCAGCGGTAGCGGCTGGACTAATAGATCTGTTTGCGTTATCGATCGCCACTGGACTTTTGGCTCTGATCAGTTTGTGTGGTGGCGTGGGTAGGGGCGGCGGCGACACGTTATCTTCATCCCTGGGTAAAACTGCCTCGTAAATCGGTTCATCATTGGCTTTCGTCGGCTGCTGGTTAAACGGTGGCGGAGGTGGTGGTGGATGCGATGGCTCCGGTAACACCATCTGTAGTGCATTTGCTGATGACGATTTCTCTAGCCCTCTGCTCTCAAGTTCCATTTCGACGATTTCTATTTCTCGCTGGATTACGCTCTCCAACTGAAAATTCGCAAAACATGACGCAAATGCTTGTTAAATACACGATTTAGTATACGGTTCAATAGAACCGTAAGAATAAAAAAGTATAAAGTGCGTTTGAGTTATTTAAAATCATGTGATTTGAAAACAATCAGTATCTATATTATATTTATAGCATCGTAAATATTCAACGGTGTTGTATACAATTTGAGTATTAAATATTTATTATTATGAAATTAGTGTTCAAGGTACAGTACTTTTAATTACTCAATGTTTTGGCAACTTAAGATAAAATTATCAACAAATAAGTTATTTTTAATCATAGATCAGATTATTAATTATTATTTATGCTTTACACAAAAGTATATACTTAATATTAAAATCTGCATGAACTTTAATTTTTATAAAAAAAATCTAAAAATTAAGTACTTACAACATTATAAGTACCTATTAAAATTAAAATAATAAGTTATTAAAAGTATTTTTATGTACCTAACCTATTCAGTGCTTCCTTAAAAAAAATATATGATATTATTAATTACAAATGGTCATTCAAATAGTTTACAACACTAAATATCATATATATTAACATATTTTGTAGACGTCGAACGTGTTAATTAAAGCGAAGAAATATTAGTCATTTAGTTAGAGTGCCAACAATAAATAGCCATAATACTAGCGATAAAAATAGGTGTGATTAAACGATTGAAATAATTAAATTGAAAAACAAGAACCTCTTTAGTTAATCTTACATACGTTGTGAAAATATTTTCCTCACCTGTGTGATATAATATCATGTACAATTTGTTCACTAGAAAGTGACATGATAAATTTTCAACACAATAGTTTATACATATACCTACATTTTACCACTTTTATCGAAAAAGAAAATTGTAATATAAATATATAATCTAACGAAAATTGTGTTAACCATATGAATACGTGATTGTATGAGGTATAACTCAGTGAGTCTGAAGAAATAAATCGAGTGCAAATTACCTCATCGAAATCGCTTACTATTTCCTTCATACGGTCTCCTACAGTGTCTATGGTGCGCCCGGACTGGACATCAGATAAAAACGCAAATAAGTTGTCCAAGTCCACGGACTCGTGCGCAGGATCTACTTGAAGCCTTGAGTTTAATTGTTCCGCCAATTTTGCAAATTCTATTTCGGATATCCTAAAAATCAATCATGGTTATGACTTACACACTCCGATAGATTGTACTTCAATATATAAATAATACTGTTCGTAAATACGCTTACTTCTCGTCTTTCTCGATTTGCAATTCATTTAACTGTTCATTCTCTTGATACTTTTCTTTGACCTCTTCGGCTTTGCGTTTTTCTTCTTCTACTCGTTCTCGTTTCCGCATTTCTTCTTCTACTCTTCTCATCTCACGCAAGGCCGCGGCAACCTATAAAATAAGAAACAAGTAACGGTGGTATTAATGTATTATTACTGCCAATTGAATATTTTCTTTTCCTCAGTAGTTTGTGATTTAATAACGTTGTGTATTACCTCTCGTGCAAAAACGCCTCTTAAATGCGACTGGATAACGATCGCAGCTCTACGTTTCTTCAAAAACACTAAACGTTGTTTCCAACTTTTGAACGCTGTTTGTACAATTATCACCGCGGTACGTGTTTTGATGTAATCTGAAGAATATTTATCAAAATAGTTTATATAGATTCAAACGCAAAAATAATACATGATGATATTGTCTACCTTTCCTGACGAAGTATCCTCTCCATGTTCGTTGAATTATCGTGGCCATCAAGTTGAGCATTACTTTCCGTTGATCTTCGAGTGGTTCGTGTGCTTTGTTCCGAAGAAATACCTTCGATTTACCTATCTGACACTCTTCCGAAGGAATGTTTTGCAGCGTCAAGAACGCTCTGTAAAAAAAAACACAACATAAACAAAATCATAGACTTAGTTATAATAATATTACCGTTAATAATGAAAACAAAAACAACGTTTCGATATACTTACTTAACGGCTGAACGCTCTTCATCGGGTAGTTTTTTTCTCACCAAACAACGATAACGGCTAAGAAACTCGTGAAACGACAGATGTATGGGATATCCCTCCTTGCGAATTCTAATTATATCCAACATTCCCAAGTACTTCAACTGGTCCAATACTAACTTTTCGTTGTAATGATTTGGCGCTTTTATCGTGTTCGGCTTAATGCATCTCACGTACCTATAGTGCAAAAATAATTAAACTAACTTGATAAATTTTATTCATGACTAAATAATCCAAAGTCACGTACCATGGATTAGTGGATTGTAAGACATCTACCAACGCTTGCAATTGATGCCTAAATGTATCACTAACAGTTGGTCGACCTTTGGTGGTTCCTCTAGTGGATGTTGAGTTGGCACTGCCCATTCGTGACACGGTAGATCCAAGTAAATCCTTAAAAATAAACATATTAATGCTTTTGAACGGCAATTTTTAAGGGACGGGAGCAACGCGCTCCAGGTAATACCAACCTGATATTTGATAAGTTCGCGCACAAAGACGTTTGTCGAACGCGTCATGAAATCAAAAAACACATCTTGCTGAACATCACGATTCTTGTCGACAAAACCACTAGCAGTGTACGTTACGGATCCAGCATAGTGCATGATACTGAATTCCGATTCCCATTTCCGACGATCGTCTCCTTTCACGAAATTTGGATGACCTTCGAATTCCGTGTGCAAATTCATCAGGTATGTAGTGTCCGATCCCTGCAGTTAACCATTACAGTTATTCAACAATACTAAGTAAATATAAAAGTTTTTCTATAAAAAAATAATACCTTAGGCATATGACACTGTTCGGTCAGCAACTTTAGAATACAACGAGGTGGTTTCTCGATCAGTTCTAGGCACGTCGTGTTATCAGTGAACTGAATGTGAGAAAATTTGATTTCTTCTTGACGATACTTAAGGAAATAAAATAAAACCGTTTTCAAATTTGATATATTAAAATATATAAAATTATAAAGATACGTGTTATTTATTGACTATTATCATCTATTCGGACGAGTTTGAATATTACATTACATTATTTATTATACGTACGATTTCTTGTTCCAATGCAAAAACGTAGTGATTGAAAAATTTATGCAGCTTCTCATTAGTATAATTTATACACAGTTGTTCGAACGAATTGATGGTGAAATTTTCGAAGCCGAATATGTCAAGAACGCCGAGGAATCTGGACGTATCTTGTCCAGGATTAGTGCAGGTATTGATGTGGTTCACGAGCCATGCGAAAGTTCGCGAGTACAGCGCTTTAGCCATTGCATGTCGATTTTCGATCGCCTAAAAATATATAATAAATACCGTTTTATAAAATGTATTTCCAGTTTGACAGTTTTTGATTTGATATCAATCGTAATATTAATAAAACAAATTTAAATTAAAAAAAAAAAAAACATTTTTAATGTAGTTCTTGAGGAGCATATTGCATAACAGTTCACGAAATTGACTGCTTTTCTTTTTTAATATTATATAAAGCACGAGGTGTTATTATAATATGGGTATTTATCATTTTTCCAACGTTTTTATCAATGTAAATAAGTCGAAGTGACAAAGATCTATATTGAAATAACCAACCTGTGCACTTCAATATTTGATATTTTGACTTAAAATTATGTAATTATTTTTATCGTCAAAGTACGTATATAAACACACTATTAGTCGATATTATAATTTATTAATACAAGCCAAAAAGTGCTTCGATGGGCCACATAACAGATTGTGTATTAAAAAAATGCCCTTAATTACCCATATGGCGTTTTCAAAACTTCTATGATTCACTTATCTCATTTAAAAATTGGACGAGTTAAAAATACGAACGTTAAGTAAAGTTAAAAGCATATTATTTTATATTTTCATTAAGTGGTATGGCTATGCCCGGAGGGCCAATAACAATAAGAAAGATAAGATAAACATTTTCGATTATTGTCGGTTAACGAATAATGATCTGAATTTTTAAATGAAGAAGCGTGTCGTGCATACAATAATAAACTACAGGTCCGGATTTTGATGAAAAAGTTTTGATGACTTTTTTAATCGTTAACAGTGCTTTCAAAAACATGTTTACGTAGCATACAAATCTATTTAAAAAATATTTTTCTAACGTCATTGTGTTGTAAATGTATACCTTATACATAAAAAATATGGTTTATGTGCAAAGTTCATTTTAAGTTAATTTACAAGTTAAGAGGCATTATTTTTAAACCGTCGGGAATTTCGAAAGTGCTTATTTAGCATCAACATCTGGATCTTAAATTAGTTTTATATTTGTTGTATTTTTCATTAGTAAATTTACAACTCATCCAATGATCATCATGATGCAAATTTTGGCACCATCGATGACTTATATTTATATGTTTATTATCATTTACGTACTTCTGGTAATTTTAGAGGTATTTCAGTGATGTTTCCGCGCACATTTATCTGTCTGAGCAATGCCACGTGGACCACGTCTTCTTTCTGAAGTCCTAGTAGGTGAGACACGACTGATAGTATTTCGTGGTCGTTTTCGGTCAGTTGACATTTTTCTCCATCGACGTCCTGTGAGTTAGGATAAAATATGTAAGTATGAAATAAAAAGTCAAAATCACAAATAACAAAATTTATATCTGTAAGAGAGCTATAAAATGTATTCTTCTAGATAGATTCTGTTATACATCAATCAGTTCCTACTGAGAAAAAAAGATTTCAAGTAGGTAAATAAATTGAAAATATAACAATTTACAACTAATGCTAGACTCGTTTTTGTGACCTAAGTCTCAAATTTGTATATAATTATATATTTTTTTTCTGGTTGATAGTTTTATTAACTCTAAATCTATACCTCAAGATCATGCCAAAGATATTACTTAACTTCTAAGTGCATATATTAAAAAAAAAAAAAGTTTTCTCAACCATTTCAAAATGTTAACTAGTTTGGAGAACTTTAAATTGTACGGTTATATTACAGCTTTGGAATACACGAGCAATATTATAATATATGCATTTTGTCATCTTATATGATAAGCAGCTAATTCAGTAAATATTTTATGATAAACAAAAGAAAAGAAAATTAAACTGTGGGTCTTAGCCTAATTTATTTAAGTGAAACGACCATTTTTAGTGATTACTATAAAAGTTTTGAAAATTATAAGAACTACCGATATTTACTATTTATGTTATTTCCTTAACTGAAGTCTTAAATAACATATTGTGTTATAATAATATGTATTGGGAGCCCAGAAGACAAAGGTTATGAATTTTTGAATTTCAAAAATTAAAACACCTAAAGATAAAAGTCTTAAACGTTATTTTTTAATTTTTTTTTTTATATACCCATATAGTTTTTGGAAAGCATATATAATATATTATATTATTAATTGTAGGTATATTTCATCATTTTATTTGCATACTACTTAAGTGTACAATATTTTAATATTATTTAGTAATGTTTACCTACGATTTTAAGTCCGACTCGTATAGAACAATATTGTTATATTTTAGTGGTTAAGTGTTATTTTTCAACGAAAGCCAACTCAACCGCTTTAATATTCCACTAAATTCTGAGAACTATATTACCTACCTAATTGTTTTATGGAGCTAGGTATATCATATTGTATAATACAATTTATGATATTAATGGTGTATATTTACCCGGAAAACCGTGTTTCCCAGCCACAAGATGGCTGATAAAACGCAGAAAATACCATCGACCATGTTGAGTGGTATGCGGAGCACGTTGAACGCCAAACGCAGCGCATCGAATTTGTGTACGTCCGAAACGCCGTCAATGATTATGCAGCCCGACTGGTTCAGGTAGTTGTAGAACTCGGGTGGTTTCAATTTGTACAGCTCCACCAAGTCCTTATTATGCTGTCGATAACATAACGAATAAACATAATATATATTATTATTGTCCGGTCAATCAAAAGAATATCATTTTTTTTTTTGTTTTATGAAAATAATTTTTAAATTTTCAACTTAAGTCACACAAAAATGTATTGGGTACCTATTCGTAAATAATGTTATTAATATAACACCCTCAAGAGGTAAAATGTTTATTGAATTTGTATTACCTATGTATTAAGTGCATTTAACAAAAACAGTCAGAATAAAAATGCCTTATTAGTATATATTGAATAAATAAAATGTAATTTTAAATTTATACGAAAGACACTTAGCCGATATACTAATAAGTAATATGAATAGCTAAAGTATTGATAAAACGTTATTTTCATATATTTACACAATATAGGGTTATTATCTTAACAGCGAACACTCGTAATTTCGATTTGTATTAAATCTTTTGGACATTCAAAATACGATTATATATTTGCAGATCTCTTTTAATATTATATATCACCCTTATTAATTTCGTTTTTCTGATGTAAAATTCAAAACACGAACGATTCAAAAATAAATATTTAAATGTTAAAAATGTTAAAAATGTATTATGACGTATTATGCACATATTTAAAAAATAATGAGTATAAAGCATGCAGTGCACGCCACTGAAAATATTTTCTCAGTATTCTAAATAACGAAAAATTTGTTTTAAAAGGTTTATTTGCATTTAGTTTTAATATTTCTAGGTATTTTTCTTAGTATTTTTTTTTTCACTAAAACCGTCCCAAAAGTACGAATTTATCTTGGTTGTTATTTGGCCCTACTTTGTAATAAAAAAAACCCCATCGTTAAAATATTTAGGGAGGTAATCACTAATTATTGTGTTTTTATCAAACAGTTAAAAATTATTAAAATTTAAAAATTTAAAATTGATTATTGAATAATTTCTCTTAGAGCAATAAAAATAATAATAAGTGATTCAAAAGACGTCAGAAAATAGTTGTAATTTTTGGTTGCAATATTATAGTATCAGTATCTATGCATTCCATTATTCTAATGGGTACTTTTGGTATATTATATTATATTACATTCTAACTGGTACTTATCCGAAAACGACTTACCCTAGCGCCTTCGGCGAGCTGATAAAACACGTGATAGTTCCGTTCGCCGGCACTTTGGAACGTAATTCTCGACTGTTCAAGCAGGTAATCTTGTATAATGCATCCTTTAATCATCCATTTTCCATCGAAGCACACCTGCATGAACTTTCCAAAGCGGCTAGAATTGTCGTTCCTTGCAGTTTTCGCGTTACCTAACAAAAAATACAAAATATAAAAAATATTGGCTAATCATAACTATTATTGTTGTCATATGTCACAATATCCAAAATACAAAATTATTATATTATACAGTTCTTAAGTATTGCGTTTTATGGAAACCCACTTTTTGCAAAATGTGTAATAACTAATAAGTATCATTTATTTCATGAGTGAAATTCATATATATATATTATAATTGGTAAAACAACAGTTAGTTTTTAATTTTTAAAACTATAGTTTTAATTTAAATAATATCTGGAACAAAAAAATTTTATTTCATAAAATATAAATACTGGACGTTTATATCTTTTGAAAAACTAACAACGTTTTCCTTACCGGTCGTCGATATAGAGGATTTAAATGAGTTAATAATTTTATTAAAGCCAATTTTATGTACTTTAGATTATTTATTGCAATGCCAAGTTAAATTTACTATTTATAGTTTATACCAATATTAATTTCACTCAAATACCACCTTGAATCGTTAGAAAGAAAAAAGTAAGGCATTTGTCTTCTATGATACCTATCTACATTAAGAGGGTGCTACACACATATTTTATTTCTCCGTCTTACAAGTAGGTTACATAGCAAATAACGTTTAACTCCGTTAGTTTTTTTTTTTTTTTATTAAATAATTTATTTATAATACTATATAATATAATTTTTTCCCCCTAAACGTATTTTCGAAAACTAACCATCATCTTTACCTACCTCACGACACGATATTACTTCGTTCGGTTAAAAAAAAAAAACTTAACACAGGTGCCAGTGAGATGTCATAATTTTCAAAATAACCTCTTTCTATAATCATTAGTTTTTCATGATATGAAACATACAAGTTGTTTACGCTATGATAAAGTTTCGATAAATATAGATATTTTCAATTCCTAATCTATAAATATATCGAATCGTAATACATTCATCATTCATACCTCCATACGCATCTGTACTTTACTTAATGACATTGAATTACTTATACCTAATCTTCAGTAGCAAACGACTTAAAAATTTAAAATTAAAACAGTTGACATATTATTATTTCGACTTTCGAGCATGGGATATAGCCATAATTAATTTTGTTTTTCGTATGTGATGAATACCGTCTTAGTATCAACCTACGTGCAACGTCGATTCCAAAACATTGATAATTTGATTATAGGTTCAATTATAAGACATTAATTAATGGTTGTATTTCATTAATTAGAGACATAGACCGGAAAGTCTGCATACTCGCTGATGCATTGCCGTGTAATTGGCCCAATGAGAAAATTTAACTTAATAACCGTCACAGTATTTAACTGAATCCGATTAGAAGTCGTGAACAACCGTTGTAAATCCTCACTTTTCATGTTTCAAAAATATAAATTACAAGAAAAATCCTACTCGTAAAGCACATTCAGGAACAAATTTTAGTTTTTACTAATTAATCATTTACAACAGTCAGTTGTTTTAATTTTTAGTCATTTTCATGACCGATATTATTACTATTATTTATATTTAGATATCAAAGAATGTTGGACATATTATGTTTTCATTTGAAAAATGACACAATTTTTTTTATTATTTGTGCCTGCTCATGATGTATCAAGTGTTTAGGTTTATTTAAAACCATTTTGGATATTCTATTGTAAATCAACTTTTATTCTTTTAAAATTCTTCATAATAGTAAACAATATGATGTTGTCTACTTCAGTTTTCTTATTGTTTTCAAAGATCTCCCTCCCCTCGAACATCCCTCCATAATATGCATGTACTGTATAAGAGCCAGCGACTCCACATTACCTATGTAATATTTTTACAGGTCGTGTAAACTATATAATATGTAATTATATAATAATATTATAATATCGTAGATACACTGGTTCTATAAATAATAATATACACACCAAACGACTCCAAAATTGTGTTGGCTTCGAGTATCTGCTGTTCGACCCACGTGCTCACGTTGCTGGTCACCGAGCACAAATATTGCAAAATGAATTTGGTCGTTTCCGTCTTTCCTGCTCCACTTTCGCCTGATATCACGCACGATTGGTCTATGTCTCCGGTCTGCAAACTGTTATAGGCTGCTTCGGCCACGGCGAACACGTGTGGTTCCAACACACCAATTTTTGATCCATGATATTGAAACACGTAGTCCTATAGTAAAAATAATAATCTATTAATAATATAAAATAAAACGACGATTAATACGATTATTTCGTCTTGTTAACGTTGCGACGCGTCGTCGAGTTGTTTGACGACGCATAATTACTACCTATGATAAGTTAAAACAATCAGGTACTTATAGGAAGTAAAATATTATAAAACAGGGAATAAGTAAAGTATATTATACTAAGTAGGTACAGACAGTGATTTGCAGTCGAATTAATAACAATAACCTTATTTTTGATTTCAACAGTTTCGTTTACGTGTGTAGTCCCATCCTGTTAAGCACCTATCATGTAACAATAAAAATATTCGTATGTAAACACATTTACCAGTCTTATATTACCAGAATACCTGATATTAAAATTCGGGCGAAATCATTTTTGAGCACTTTGTAATAACTATTTTAAGCCAGTACACTATTTTAGTCGTGCAAAATTCAAAAACATTTTATCACATCTGTTATATCATTGAAGGTACGCCAAATCCTGAGTGTAGTCAACGCCTCGTCTCACAAATGTGCTATAACCATAGGTAATACATTTTTATTTCTAGTATTTTTCAACACCAATCGAAATAATTCCCGAATATCCTTTTTTCCGAATGGATTACTTTCCAAATAGTAAGCATTTTCTGAATACAATTATTTTTTAAATACAATATCATACATTTTTGTTCATAATAAGTTATAATTATTATTATTTTGACAATAGGATTATATTTAATATTTATATTGGTCACATTGTTTTTACAAATATAATGTCTATAATACATTGTCTGTATTTTTTACTGTTGTAATCAGTATTGTATGTAATACTATTTTCAAACTTACAAATAAAAATAACTAAAAAATAAGAAAATTATCTAGGGTTTTAATAACATTTAATTTTTTAAGCAAATTATAATAGGTTAGTATTTATATAAAATATTACAATTCAAAAATTCAAAAATTCACATAACTCACTTAAAAAGTTAAAACAATTCAAGTGTCGTTAAAAACTCATTAGAAGACACACATAATATAATGGTATGCTATTTATATTTGATAGGTACATTGACATTATAGTAGGTACCAAACGTAAATATTTTTTATTTTATCAGTTTTCAATGTTCTAAATGTTTCAGTCAGTACTGTGTTCATAATACTATAATACATAGTGTATTAGTGTCAACTGCAAAAACTTTTGTTTACCAATATAAGTAAATGTCTAGTACCTGCTTAATGAAATGTATACAATTATTTAGGTGGTATTTTTAGTTACCACTGCAATTTGCCAATATACAAAAAAGTTCATTAACGAAATAACTTATTAAAAAAGGTTTATAGTTTGCATAACTCAGTTATATTTTGCATATCCTCAAATATTATTACTAGTATAATATAAATGTACAACCAATTTACGTTTTGGATCTTGAATGAAAACTTCAAAGTGTTTATAAATTATAAATTATAACTTAAAATAATGAAGAACACTATTTTGAGAGTATTCAATTTTATAAAATAATTTAATTACTCGGTTAACCACTCACTCCTGTTTTTCTAGTAAAAATTATAATTGGTTCAAAAAGACAATTAATTTGATTTCTATTAGTTTGGTACCTACAATAGCTATTATTACCACTCCTCCTTAGAAAAAGCTGAAGCCCTTGCTGAAATCTTTGAAAAAAACAGCAGTGATGAAAATTATTCCCCCGAATTTAGAAACTCAAAATCAAAAAATGAAACAGATAATCCAATTACATTTTCAATGGATGAAAACCATCCAATAAACACACCTATCAATGTACAGGAACTCTATGATGCACTTTATAAATGCAATTCAAAAAACAGCACAGGCCATGATGAAATACCATACATATTTATTAAACATCTTCCTATCAGTGCCATCTCTATACTACTAAAAATCTTCAACTTAATATGGGAGAAGAGGACTTTCCCTACTTCTTGGAAAAGAGCCATTATTATACCAATACTTAAACCCAACAAAGATCGACACGAAGTTACATCTTACCGGCCAATATCTCTAATATGCACCCTAAGCAAATTGCTGGAAAAAATTGTTAGCAAAAGATTATATTGGACTTTAAAACATACAAATTTTATCAGCAACCAACAATTTGGTTTCCAAAGAAATAAGTCCACCATAGATGCTTTAACTATACTAACAGAAGACATTTACTCAGCCTTCAACATCAAACAACACGTACTTTTAACTTCACTTGACATTGAAAAAGCCTACGATATGGTTTGGCGCCATAGAATACTAGATATACTCCAAAAAAAATAATATTAATGGCAATACACTCGCCTATATCTCAAATTTTCTATCAAAACGAACCTTCTCTGTGAAATTAAACGAAACCTACTCCAGTAATCACAATCTCCAAAACGGCATTCCCCAAGGATCAAGTTTAAGTGTCACCCTCTTTATAATAGCTATTAACGAACTTCCAAGTATAATACCACCACCACTCAAAACCATTATGTTTGCCGACGATAGTACTATCTACTGCAAAGGAAGAAATGTAAACACATCTAAAACAATCATGCAAAACGCCATAAATGAAATCAGCAAATGGGAAAAATCTACGGGATTCAAATTTGGCCCAGCAAAATCCAAAAGTATCCTTTTTTCATACAAAACAAATATAACCCCACCTCATATTTACATGAACAATATTCTAATTCCGCCCACAAATGACTTAAAAATGTTAGGCTTAAACCTAAACAATCAACTAAACTGGTCCAAACACATAAAATTTTTAAAAACTAAGACCAAATCAAGATTAAATGTAATCAGGGCCATTTCCAATCGAGCATGGGGTGCTAACAGCATCATCATAATGAGAACATATAAAAGTCTAGTACTATCCGTCATAGATTACGGTTCCATAATTTACGGAGCAGCCCCTGAAGCAATCTTAAAACCATTAGATCCAATCCACAACCAAGGAATTCGACTGAGTATTGGCGCATTTAAAACCAGCCCCATACCTAGCATTCTATGTGAAGCAAATACTCCTCCACTCGAAATAAGACGAAACATGCTCACCTATAAATTTGCACTTAAAAGACTAGCCGACAAGAACAATGCTATATCACCATACCTTTTCAACACTTCACCTCCTTCATTACACTTAAAAAAAAATCAACCAATATCTACACGAATTAAAAAATGGCTTGACACAACAAATACACCACTGCCTAAACTGCTCTCCCCTACGCCCTACATATTCCCCCCTTGGAAAATGAACCTAAACATCAACACCTCAATGATCCAAGAAATCCAAAACATAGAGCCGTCCGAAATCCCTAAACATTTTAATGACATTATACTTAAGAATTTCTGTAATCATAAAATTATATACACCGATGGATCAAAATGCAACGTCAAAACAGGACTAGCTATAATCACAGATGAAGAAACCTTTAAGTTCTCTTCACTGGAGATTAATTCTATTTTCACCATCGAGGCACTAGCGATCCTGAAAGCCATAGAACTAACTGAACAAAATTGGAAAAATACAAAATCTTTCTTAATCGCCAGCGACTCCCTTAGTTCTATTCTAGCTATACAAAACCAAGGGACATCAAATGAAATAATAAAAAACATACAAGAAAGAGCCTCTTCCCTTGCCCCCCGTTCGGTAACCTTCATGTGGATTCCTGCCCACAAAAACATACCAGGAAATGAAAAAGCTGATGTAGCAGCTAAAGAAGCCGCCTCCACCAACATCAATACCCCCAAATTAGACCTTTCGTCTTTCAAGGACACCGCCCGAAACTCCTTAATAAATAGCAAAAAGATTCACCAACGACTCTGGGACCAGGAACTGAACAACAAACTACATCAAATAAAACCTTTTCTGTCACCTAACCCAAATCCTCCCTCAAGTACGAGAAGACAACAAGTAATATGGACACGGATGAAAATTGGACACACTAACATCTCACACGTACACCTAATGAGAAGAGAGCCGAGACCAAACTGCGAACTATGCAACAACGCACCGATTTCCACAGCACACCTACTCCTGGAATGCCCTAATCTATCTGAACAAAGAAAAATCTTTCCACACTTAACATTAAAAGATATTTTAAGTATAGATAATTTTAACCTCCTAATAACATTCCTTAAAATAACTAATCTCTATAATAGAATTTAAATAATTATATATTACTGTTACCTATACCATTAACACCATATACCTGTATTATACTGTACTTCCTTTATTTAAATATTAATATTAAGATGATTGTAAATAACTTGTAAACATGTTTTTCCGGCTAATGACTTTATTGTTGAAGCCTTATCATTAATAAAAAAAAAAAAAAAAAAAAAAAATAGCTATTATTACTGTGACATTTAAATTAGATTTTACAGTAAAAACGAATCGATTATTATAATATTCAACGGAATAATTCAAAATTTAATAATAACATTCAATTAGAAGGTGTAACAAGGGCTAAGTACGTATATTATATTATATTATTGTAAAGATTGTTACATCATAACTTATATTAACATAATATGTACAAAAGATATCTACATATTATATGTACATTTATATTAAATACATAACATAAATATTATGCTTAATATATATTAAGCCCCTCCTGTTTAGTCATACATATATTACTGTAAGGCTACAGCCAAATTCGAATATATAAGAGAACGGCAGTTCTCCGCGATTATCATCACATGCACTTAAACTCCAAGACAGTCTCACATTTTGGTAAACCTTGCTCGTAAGTAATAATTAACATTTATGTATTAGCAATTATTTAGATCAATCTGCATTTATTTGCAATATTAAAAATCCTGAATACCCTTCATTATGCTCCCGAGCAACGGTTAAAATATATTCAAGGAAACTAACTTCTTCCCTGAAAATCATAATATATTTAACTGGTCATCCCCGACCATGTTACAATATAACTAGATATTAATTTGTTCTCTAAAATAGTTATCTTTCAAATCTGAAAAAGACATCGGTAATACGTGAGTATTTTAAAGTATAAGGACCGTTATAAATGGTAAGGAATATTTAACAAACCAGACCAGATCATTATGCCGTGAGTCGTTATGGCTCGGTTGAAAATCGCTTAGGTGTAGGTACGTCATGTTATACCTTCACAATTTCTCCCTATTTTTTTTTTCTAAAACCACTACAAAATTCAAATAATGATATTTACAAATTTACAATACGTAATACTTAGATTCCGACGTTTATAGAATAAATTATAAAGTCACGTGTAAAGTGTTTTTACTACACAAATTTGTATTGCATGATAAAATTATATATAAGTATATAATATTGTATTACAACGCACGTTTGGGATTATTACGTACACTAAAGTCTGGAACTGTGTGTATTTTTCAATACATTAATTATCAAATAGATACCTAGTACAAAATATAAATTTGTTTATTATTGTTGCTGTCTGGTGGCGTATGATGGGGTTATAAACACATTTATTTTGATTTTGACCTTTATTAAAATGCCATAACGTAACAATGGAAAACGAATGGGTAAAGGAATACACGTTACACTTAAAAGTATAGGTACCTATCTACACTTTCAGACTATAATCCGTATTATGAATCAGCTCAGCCGAAGAGTGACATATTAAATGCAATTATTTATTTTGTTGATCATTCGATCACAGATGGTACAGAACTATTCAGAAAATTACTATATATAATATATATATATATAGTGTCAAATTAGTCTAGTCTCGATAACTCGAAAACCTTGATATCTCGAAATTGTTTGGTACCTCTTGAAATTTTGTTTGAAGTATGTAACTCGAAAAAACCAAATTTATTTTTATTCCCCTTGAGATTTGAGTTATAGAGACTGGACTGTATTATATATATATATGTATATTTATTTGTGTGTTTATATGTGCACGGGATCTTAAATCGTGATACGCTGCCATAATATTAATTGTTTGATATATATATTATAATTTAAAAGTAAAAATAACTTATAAAAAGAGCAAGACGTGCCGAGTAAATTATATATATTAAAGTATAGCAATATTATTTGAAAAACACTTTATTTTATCCCACTACATAAAATAATTATAAATAAAAAGAAATATTTCTATGTTTAATAATATTTTTGACATATTTGATTGCATAAATGACTATAATTAAGGTACAGGAAGAAGTTTTGTAACATTAAATTGAATTATATATATATTTTTTAAAGTATTTATATTTTCTTTTTAACTGAATCAAGTTGATATTTTTATCCATATGAACTTTAAGCTTTTAAATTTAAATATATTAATACAATTTGTCAATAAACTAATGACTATAGATATTGACTTTTTATAGAACAAACCCAAGATCATTTTTTTTCATTAATCTCTTTAATCGAAATCGGAAATATGAATGTAAAAAGTAAGCTGAATTAAAATTGAACTAGAGAAGACTAAATGGAACGTTATTTTAAAGTTAGTTTTAAAATGCCATAATAAGGCGTAATAAAATGACGTTCTAAAATGTTATTGTTGACGTCTAAAATTATCGATCGTAATTATTCGTCATACAAGAATGCATTTATTTGAAATTGACTTTTAAAAGTTAAATTGCATTTTTGGCTCCAGCTCAAAAACTATTGGACCGAATTAAAATACAAAAATATTAAATGTTATCATTTTTAACTACTTTTACGTATATTTATAAAATATATTCAATAACTCAAACCAATGTACCTCCATTTATATATAAATATACCGTTTTCATGTTTCGTTGTGTGTTATGATTTATAACGCAATTTATGGAAATTGGACACGTGCATGATACTTATTAAACGTTCCGTCTAATACATAATATAAGAAGTATAAAGTATGGTCCTAACGATGACGAAGGTTATAAATTATTATATTTATTGTTATTCCTTTCTTGGATAAAAATAGTTTGAAATAGTTTTTTTTTTCTCTAAGTAATTCCCTCGACTCTATTATGGTCCAATACACGCGTGTGCGGTGTGCTATAAGTTTCACACTGATCGGAAACATATAATTCATCAAAATGAATTTAACGATATTTTATCACAATATTTTGTTCACAAGAAGTACAAATATAGTCGCGAACCACATAAACACTGAAACATATACCTATCGTGAACGATAATAAAAAGTCAGCCCCTCACCATCGTGGCAACTGCAGCTAAATAAACTCAAAGGATAAACATTAAAAACCTATAAATAATTTATGTACTCGAGACACTTGAGTTATTATTCCACACGAGTGCACGTTGTTTCGTAATCTTGAAACCATTTATATGTACCTACCGTATAATATTATTATGTCAGACTATAGCAAGTGCATTCAATTTTCAATTGGTATAGTATAGTCTAGTACATTATATGCCAAACATTCGCTTATGTCGTCATTGCAATAGTAGTAGTAGTAGTAGTAGTACCTATATTAAGATCATTTTTTTTGAGAAGAATAAAAGAATTAAACATTTGAACATGATTCGATCGATCGTATTTATCGGTACAACTGACTAGATAAGCCTATAGGCACACGAGTACTGCACCAATACTCAAACAAGCAAGTGTGATCTGTGTGTTTTGGTAGACATAATATTATAATTGCAAGTTGCAATAAAAAACATATTTTAGAATTTTATTATACAGTGATTATTAAAAAGCCATTTTATGATCCTAAAATTAATATTTAATTCTAATTCAAACAACTTAATAATACAAAAAATTCAAAATCAGATTTAACATTACCTAAATATTACTACTTACCACAAAATTTATACACTTCAATATTTTAATAAAAAGGTTGACGAAATAAAAGGAAAAAATTGTTCATAAAAAAAGTGTATCATTCAATAGATTAGATACACAATTTTATACGCACGGCTGCTGTATAATATGATCATAATTCGTATTATCATATCATGCTTTATAATAAATTGTCAAAAATGAATTTAAAACAAATTACTAAAACCAAGCATCCGAGATGATATTGGTATTATATTTGGTATTATTGGAATTATTATACTAAAATTTAAACAAACAAACTGTGTAACTCAACAGCATAACTTAAAGCTGTTGGCCAAGTTATTGGATTATTATTTTGTACAAACACAAATTCCATGCAGCACTGTTCCATTAATTATTAATAATTGACGGCATTAGATGATAGGCGTTGGCTAGAAGCTATATTCTGTTGAAGACGTACGAAACCACGAAATATAAGGTAATATTGTAATAATATAATATATTAATTGTACCCATATATCAATTATTTGGAACATTTATTTTTAAAAGTTATGTAGGTACATTTAGAGAAAATTCGTTTGATCGATATATTTTTTACAGTAGTTACTATTATACAAAACATTTTTTTTTTTCAGTAGTAAGCAGGGTCGGATAAGTTATTCTTGACTCTTGGCACTTCGAGAAATATTTTTTACCTTCCAAAATTGGCCAAATTATAATATCAATAAAAAAATAATGATTATCTAATCTCGTTTTTTTGCAGAATGAACAATTACATAGCTGTAAAACAATAACGTGATTTGGCCTTTTTTTCCTACATACCAGTTTAAAATTTTGGAGGCCCTTTAAGATTTTTTCGAATGCTCGACTGGCATATCTGACACTGTTGAAGGTAGGTACTTTCAGTATGTATCAAAACGTATCTTTATATTAAAATAATGTACTACATATCACGAATACAAACAAAAAGAAAAATTGTAAGAGAAAATTTGAATAATTTAAGTTGAAAAAAAGCAAAAATGTTGTGGTGATCAAAGCTTGTGGCCAAACGTGATGGGTGGGTGGGACGAAAAGATGGATTTGTCACATATATAATATATTCTTATAATATGAACCGAATTTCATTCAAAATCGTCCCGACCATCGTTTTTATGCGTGCCCCGATTGCCGGAGGAAGACGAGCGTTGGAACGCTAGATGCCGCTATAATATCCTGCTATACATCGACGGTTGTCGCAGTGACTGAAGCCAAGAAAAAATATCTGAACTAAACGAAAACCTCCGAACCGTAAGCAATTTGTTAACCTTCGTACAAATTTGAATAATAATATCATCATATTACTGATATACTATAAACAGATAACTGGGTCCTCCTCAATTCCATATCACTGTCAAATATACAGACACACTTATAATTACTGCCGTCCAAACTGAGTTGTGTGAAATTCGGATAAGATCACCACAATAATGATTGCACTAAAAACTGGAGGAACTAGTAAAATTTGATAACTATGTTGAAAATCTTACAGCCAATTATAAAGGATGTCAAATATTCAAAAAAATATTAAGCCGCACTAAATAAAAAACCAGAACAGCAAAACGAGTAATTCAACACATCCAAACATCTGCTATACCACCTGCAACTCGCAGGAGTGGGCATGAAGTACCCAATTCAAGCCCAAACTCAAAGGGAAAACCTTCATACGCCAAAATCACAGAAAACATCGATCCAACCAACCTCTGCTTATCATCATCACTTTCCTTAATAAATTTAAATTAATCTTAAACCCTCTAATTGTTGCTCTAACTTCCTTAATATCCAAAATCTCACTCCCACTCATTAAATGTTTAATTGTTATCATTAACAAACTAAGTTAGTATTTTTATCTTAATTGTTCATAATCTATACCTAGTGCTTATGTAAAAATGTATTTATAATCGTTACGTTAATCTGTTAAAACTTTTGTAAACTTCAAAATATCCGTAGATTAGATACCCTATTTATTTAATAATATATATATATATTATATACTATAACATAATAATATAGGCAAGGCTTATAATCAACCATAGGTATTTCGTATATAATTAAGTATTAGGTACTATTAGATATTATTATATATATATATATATATATATGGATATAAATGCTTGATAATATTTTTAGATACATATGTGAAAATATATAATATTTATGATATTTATTTAGAAGAAAGCTAATAAGAAGTATAATTAATGATGTGCCAAGAATAAAAAAAAATATATAAAATATTATGGATACATAATATTATACAGTAATATTTTTATTATAAATTTTATTAAAATTATAATTGAAAATTGAAATTATAATTCTTTGATAGTGCGTTTTATAAGTCGGTTATCATATTGTGAAAAATAAGTAAGTATACATGTAAGTACTTAGTATAGATACAAATAAATTATTTTGAATAAAACACGTTATATAAATTTAAGTAGGTAAAATAAAATGAAAGCATCTACCTATTACAGATTTGAATATTTTTATATTGGTTAATTTTGTTTTAACTTACAACAATTTTTTTCAGTATTTATTTTAAGTAATAGTAGATAATAAATATTTTAAATAAATAAAAATTTCAAAATTGATAGATATTTTATTTTAGTACATGGAATTTATGATATTATTATAAATACGTATTTGAATATGTTGCCAAGAAAGTATACTTTTACTCAAGTATTTAACAAGATTATTCATCGGTTTTACTGTAGTCTTTGATCGGTTTTACTGAATTTTAGTATTAATAAAAACCTTAATTTTAATCTGTATACTGGCGTGTTGCGGTAAGTATACCGTCACAATAGTAATAATACTTTAATTACACCATTCTTGTTCTGTCATACCGACATCGTAATTATTTTAAAATTTCAGTATGCCGTTCACCACACATCATGTTATCACTTAGCTTGTGGAACCACGGAGGGAGAACAAAATTAAAACAAAACAATTTTTATTTTTTTAAATATATTAAGACAATTCCACCTGTGACGGAAAAGTCGAGTTTTTGTTTTGTTTAGTTTTTTTAAAAATATTTTACAATGCGTGGTTGCAAGTGTGGCCAGTTTCACAGTCACGTCTCGGTCATTTATTTTGTCCCAGTTGTAAGGAGTAAAGAGAAAAAAAGCGGCTAAGTCGTGGGTGTCGCTCTGCAGTACAGTAGATTACAAGTTGGTTACTGTAATCGATGGAATTAAATTTGAATCCAATGATATTATATATGTTTGTATACGAAAAACGAATCTGAGAGGAGACGGTTTATCTGTCTAGGATATATTATAGATTATTAAAAATTTTCAAATCTTAGATTTAAAAAGTCTCTCAAATGTTTTGAAAATTTTACCATGTTTAGGTAAGGCTAATATAAGTAAACAACCCAAATTTCAAGTTTTTACGAGTGTTGTTATCCGAATTACAAATTACCTAAAATTTACTTTATTATTAATTAATAATTATTACACACGCCCCATGATTATATGGTCTTAAAAACGAACCTTGTCTAGTGTCCGCATGACCTAAACTACTGAATATGTCGAATACTATTAAACACTTTTTAAAGACCAAATTAACTCATTAACTGTCAAGTAAGAAAAAAAAATAATAGTATTCAATACAGTGGTGGATTTTTTGAGTAGGGCGTGGCCACTGAATACAAGACGCCAGACACGTTTTATATCTAATTAGTTTACCAAAAATTGTATAGATAATGCATTATAATAAAAATAACTTTGGAAATTTTGATTTATTGACATTTTTATTTTGGCCAGGCCCTACCCAGCCTAATCGTTTAATAAAGTAATAAAAGTGTCCGTGGGTATATAGTATATTACTTTATATCATTATTTTTAGTTGAAAAATATCAAATAGATTATTAACCAGAGTTGAATATAACAATATACTGAGTGATTTTTTTGAGCACTTAACACTGTTCGAATCAAAAAGTATTAAATTGTTTTTGAAGGATAGAAATATTATCTTATAATGTATTGTATTTATTTTTAATTTCTTACTTATTCGAATGACAACACGTATTTTTAATTTTAATTTAATATTCAGGATATAGGTAGTTCTGAGTATTTAAAAATATAAAAATGTCTAACGAGTAGTTAATTATTATTTGAAGCATATATGAGCAGACTGAACAAATGGGAGTGGTACAAACGTGAACTTCTCAAAATGTTAGTATAAGTACACTACAACTCTGCTTATATAAACTTTAAATAATTATAATTTATAAGATATAACTGATTAAAAATTTGTTATAATTATTCTTGTTATTAAAAATCCATGCTCTCATTCAATTATGTATAAAGTTTAAAATAATTACAAAGATCAGAAATTGAAAAAGGAACATTTCTTAAAAGTTTGATTTGTAAACGACATCAAATTATAAGAAAAAATAAATTTCAAAAACAGTAATGTTATTTTAAAATGATGAGTATTTTTCAATAAAGTAATCACATTTTATGCATATCACCATAAGTAGGTTTATAACATTTAATAAGTTCATATAGAAAACAAAACAAAAAAACTTTCGTTTATGAAACTGATTTTAAAAAACCACCTACGTACCTATTCAAATTTAAAATTAATAATTGCATACCACAACAACTAGATATAACCCAATACATATTTTAAAAAATAATACTTTTATATCATAAAATCTCTGTATTCATTTAAAAAATGATTCACCAAGCATACTCATCCCCCTTTTTTCTTCAACAATGCAGTTAATCGATTTATTACATTTTTAAATATACTTTAAGACTACCTATATTCTCAAATTATTGATATTTGTACTTAAGACTACTTAACAAGTGTCCAGTGGAGATATAAACTTCTGATTTTCAAACGAGAACAGCAATTTTCAAATTATACAGTGGATAAGAAAGACTGCAGTGAAATCATAAATAAGAAAAAAAAATTGTGCAAGTAGTCTATTTTATAATTTTGTTAAATTATTTTTAAGGACTATTATTCTTAACACAAACATATTAGTAACTAAAGTATCACTCATTCAGATTGTGAATCTCAGGTACATTAACATTAACGTTTTCAAAAAAATGATCCATTAAATAGTTTATAGTAAAAAGGGGAGTTATCATTTGAAAACAGATGTATGTATCACCATTCACCGCAATACACTTTAAGTGGTAAAAACAAATTCAGGAACATGGTCTTTGTGTTTATTCGAAAATTCAAAAAAATCATAATTTAAATACATTTATTATTAAAAGGAAAATGGGGTGAGCATGCTTGGTGAACTGCCCGCTGGAGGTATAATGTATAAGTCTCAAATCGGCAAATCGACCGACATATAGTAAATGTAGTTATTAAATAAACGTACCATATACATAATCATATCATATCATAATTTTTCGCACATGTAATTTTTCTTCAATATAGCTTATGGATGTGTATGATGTTTTTGATTGGTCCTAAATATTATTATGATAAAGATTAAAATAAATATTACCAACCAATCAAAAATATCAGTTAATTGCATTAATTTTTAAAATATCATTCATACCTAGCACGGTTTGTATTGAGTAACGGTTAGATTTGACATTCAAATATTCTAGGTTTGGTAAATTGATATAGAATATCAATTATTATTATGTTACTAGTTTATTATCTATAGTAATACGTATTTATTTATTCATTCGAGGAAAAAATGAGACGTTACACCAATTATAAAAATTGTGTACAAATTATTTTAACGTCTTTCACACTGGAGACTCATTAGACTTTTGTTTAAACCTAAATCCTATTTTTTTACATTTGCATAATTACTTATCAAATACATAATTTTGTATAAGTACATTTCCACGATTAATCATTGAAACACAGATTCAAGAAAATATTTTAATAAGTAAAATATTTAAGACAGAACAAACGTAAATTGCACACAGATAATTTTACTTATATTTATTTACTTTGCGAGTATGAAGTTTACTTTTTAAATTATTATTTAAATAAATTATGAGCTATACCACTAGCGGAAACATAGAGAAAAATTATTTGTTTTCTTATTATTCTATATCACTTTTTCTCAAAAATGTAATAGGTATTGTATAATGTATATGGCTCATACACTATATGTGGCACGTAGAACGACACGATTTTAGGTAATAGATTAATACCATTAAATAGGTTTTATAATGACAATTATTTTCAAATTAAAATACGACAGTAAAATATACACAAAGAAGCGTGTATACTTAACAGTCAGAATGTCCGTGTACAAAATTGCTTAACATAATTTCCCGATGTTTAGCTGCGGCTAATTTTCTGGCATGTTTGCGCTCCTAAGGAGATTGTTTAGTAAAACCTAGTTGATCTGCACGTGCACTGGTAAGTATCTGTCAAATAAATAAACAGCTCGTTGACACAGCATCACACAGGTTTTTATTTAAACGGGATACGCGAAACCGGTGTCATCGTTAGAGCTCGATAATATTTAAATAACACGTAAAATATGTTAAAACGCATGTTTTATTCATCCATTATTTTTTTTTTTCCACAACGCGTAATTGAATAAATTATATGACTGAGAATTCGTTGTAATCAAAATAATAATAATATTCACAATATTATGTTGTGTAATTTCTTTGATGAGATGATTATTTTTTATACAGCGGATACTCCACTAGAATCCCTCATGATTGGTTTGGTTTTGGTATGATTCTGTTAGTATGTACATGCAATTTTATACTTTTACTTCAACATTCATACAAATTACACTTTTAATACGGCATATAGCATGAATATGTATTACGCCTATATACCTACGTTCCAAGAACACAATAATCGTTTTTAAGGTATCACGAAATGGTTTTTTTGAAAATACAGATATTTCCGATAATATGTTTTCTATTATATACATAATTCGTTTTTCAACCGGTAAAGCGTTTGGGTTATTGTACAAAACTTTAGAAGTATCGAACTACTTTAACCGTTCTATAAAAAGTGTTTCGAATCTATGAAGAAAAATACGTTAATACGTTATCATCACAATATTAATAGTTTTGGTAATTGAATAAATTATAAGACTATTAAATTGCTATCATCAAAACACTAATATTCAAAGTATTATTATGTGTAATTACACAACTCTGTATAGTGGCGTAGCCATGCAGCATTTTGCTTTGAGAGGTTGATAATTTTTATATAGCATTCTCAACTACTTTCAACTAGGATCCCTCATAATTAGCTTGGTATAATGATTCCACGAAGACCAAGATATATTATAAATTATAACATTTATAACAGTTAAGACTTTTAAGCATTTTAAATTTTTCTTGTTATACATTATAGTTTGAAATCAATATAAACATATTGTGCATTTTGCATTAATTGTATAATATGTTCCATATTGTGTCGAATCCAATATTTATCTTTTAGAAAAAAAGAATTATTAATGTATCAACTGTATAATAAGTAATCTACATTTTATATTGATTCCAAATCGTTATAGGGTTTCTTTTAATTACATTTTTGTCTCATTTTTGATACACAACTAAAATATCTCTTTTAAAATATTCTTTTGTTTCAATATTCTCAATATTCTCCAAAATCGTTTATTATATCATTTTATTACCTACTTATATCTATTCAAATCCTTTTCTATAATATGACATATTATTATTCAGTATTTTATTAAGTGGTTGCGTATCGCGAAAGTACAATACTTTATTGTGTATCATGCAGTTTTAAGTGCTTAAATCATGTAGTTTTTTAAATACTACAAAGTTACCATTATCTCACCCATTTTTATAACCAGCCACAGATATATAGTTATGTGAAGCGTATAATAAATGAACTACTCCACGTATACCACAGATATATATTTATTGGTGATCCATATTTCACTCTGTATTGAAAAAAATTAATTAAAATTACGTATATCAAAAGTATTTTCATAATTTCATTCAGGTATGTATTATTATTTAAAAACGGAGAATTCGAAATTTTTGTCTGCTAAGATTTTAGATTGACGTCAGAAATAAGAAGGTTAAATTTAATTTGAAAGCCATTATTATCATCGTCGCGTTCCACGAAAACGACGCTGAGCGGAGACAAGTTTTCTGTTTTCATTATTAATATTTTGATTTTTGCAAGAAGAAAATGCAAACAAAATAACTGTTTTTATTATTTTTATTAAAATTATAAAACTTTATACATTTTTATAATATATATAGTATGGATATGAATTTTAAATATTTATATTCTAAATTCACGATTTAACCGATATAATAATGCAAATAATATAATGATACGTAATTTGTGATTACTTCACATTCAAAAAAGTTTTCAAAATGTATTTGCCCAAAAACAACATTATAATTAATTTGATTTGTTGCATCAATATTATTGAGAGCTTTTAGATTAATTGTAAAATGTCTATAAAGCGAGTTCAACAAAAACCTTAGGACTCTTACATATCAATTTATTTTTCTAGGGTTTTTTTTTTTTTTTTAATATTGCTATTTGATATTTCCTATATGTTTTATATTATATTCATAATCCATTTTTCAAACATTAGGGCGTGCGGATTATTGTAAAAAAGTTTAGAAGTACCTAACTACTTTAACTACTCTAAAAAGTGCTTTCAAACAATAAAAAAACACGTCTTCAAAATCAATAGTTTTCTCGCTACGGTCGTATCGAAGCAAACAAAAGAAAGAAATCTAAGGTTGTGCTTAAGACTTGAACGTCCAATCAAAATGGCAGAAAAGCTCAATCCCCTAAGAATAACTTGACCCATCGGTCATTCCTCAACTGTATTCAATATTTAAGTAGCTTCAGACGCAGATGACAATGATATGATATAGGAAAACAACTTGACACATCTTATCGATATTAACACTTGTGATACTATTTTGGTTGATCTGTCATTCGGGGCCCATGATTTATGTATAAAAACCGATAGTTTTTGAAAGTTAAATGAAAAAAGTTAACTTGAGTTTATGAAGTTTAGCAGACGTTAAAGACTTTACGATGTAAGTTATTAGTAAGTAATTAACAAACAATATATTTAAGTCGAAAAGTTTACATTTTGAATGAGGATAAAAATATTAATTTAACTCAATTTAAAAAAAAAAAGTTAATTTATTAAATGTTATTATTACTACCCGCTGGTAATACAAATAGCGATCACGTGAAACTTGATTTGTTTTTTTTTAATTATAACTAAGTTTTATGTTAAAAACTATACTACAACTTCTTATTTCAGTATTCAGACTAGTGGATGTAATGACGATTACAGTTTGTAAATACATTGAGGTGATTTAACCTTTTGTCAATTATTATATTATTATAACAAGAAATATATTTATTTATATTTAAAATCAATATTTGAATAGGTACATCAATTAAACAGAATAATAAAAAATTTAATTAGTTTTAAATTAACAATTATAGGTACGTTATATAAAATATGTTATCATGATTTTAACACGAAATATATTTATTTTTTTTTTTAATATTAAATATGGAAATCTTAACTATTACAATAATTGATTCATTTTTTAGTTATATTATTATTAAATCAACTTTTTAGCAAGGTACCTGCATACTTAATTAATTAATTAAAGTTTACATTTGACACAAAAAAATAAAAAGCGTTCGGCAACCTCTAAATTATTATACCAATTTGTTTTTGTTCCGATAATTTAGTGTTTGCCGTAAAAAATACAATTTTTACGTGTCATACTTTTTTGCTACGTTTTGTGTGAATTATAAATTACAATAATGATTATAAATTAACGTTAGGTATTTCTGAATAATATCAATAATCATATCAGTCAGTCAAGTTGGTCAACTGGTCGTATGGGAGTTAGTTTTTCGTTATTAATATTCCCCTCAATATTTCGGTTAAACTAATTTTTTGTTAATTAAAGAATATGGCTGGCTAATGAAAAATATTGTATACGGGTTCTGGGTCTGCAGTCGTTTAATAGATTTGTGGATGAAATCAACGGTCACGCTAACTACATAATGGTTTGTATATAAATATTATATAGGTACTAGTCCTAAACTCTATTCGAATTGCAAATGTAGGTTCATTGCGTTTATTTGTTTTAAAACATTTAAAGTTAATTAGTAATACGACACCTACTAAACAACTAACCCAAAAGTCAAATGAAAAACGGTTAGGTATATTTTATATTTTTGTCACAATTTCAGATAGAGGGGAAGTAAATTCTTATGCGATTTTTATGATTCGTGATAAACGAAGGAAATCGCCGTTTGGACTAGTTTTAAAACTAGTTAAGTGTTTTTTTTTTTTATTTACATAACAATTTGTTACTCAAGGTTTTTTATTTTGATTAACTAATTTATTATTTCAAAAGATACTTATTTATGTTCTTATATTTTTTTAACTCTTAAATGCAAAAATAAAAGCGTATAACACCCGGATAATAAGTACTATTAGCAGCTGCACGATTAAAAATCACTCTGTTTACTTAATTTAATTTACAATTTTACGACTTAAGAGTTATAACTGTTGAGAGTGGATTTTTATGTTCTAAAAAGTTTAAAATATGATATTTATTTATGCCCTAAAAATAAAACCTTAAAAGACTATTAATAATTTCATTAAAAGTTGATAATATATTCTTGAAATATGCTTAAACCCTAAAAACTATGCAATTATGTTATTTTTTTTTTAAATATTTTATGAATTAAGCCACTCTATCATATTTAATTATACATTGTATACTATTCTAGTATTGTTCTATATCTTATTCGTCGTACATATCATAAACTAATATCACATGTGTTTGTTCATGTAAATAGGTACATATATATAAACCTGAAGATGCAAAACAAAAATCAAAATGTTAAGTTGTGACTTTAATATAAATTTAAATCATTATTTTTATCAATAAATATCATAGTATTGTAAAATTGCAAAATTAAAAAATAACTTGATGTCTCATTTTAATGAATAATGTTTTAAGTTTGAAAATTCAATAATACTTGACCTCCAAATATCACAAACATGTCAATTAAACCGGATAAGATCAACGTTAAACAGTTAAACTAAAAAAAAATGTTCGTGTTTTTTAGCGGTCTTCGTTTGACGAGTAATGTCAATATGATTTTGTAAATAGTACGCTGTTCAACCATCGCGAGCATACGAGTACACTTATTATACAACCTTAAATTGTATTTTTTGCAATGTTGTGGGCGGGGGTCACAAAGTTGAGTTTCAAACTCCAAAGTCACGTCTCTATAGTAACGCTAAAAGTGTTATCTGAGTGTGTAAATTCATCAAAAACAAACAAACGAACGCACCTATATCATATAACTATATAATAGTATTATATACATCATTATAATGATATTCACGTGATATTTTATGTTATGTACTGCGTACTGAACCGTGAGACAAGTAGATAATCCATTAGGGTTGGCGCCTTACTAGTTGTATACAGTAATATTATTATTATTGAATTACCACGCGTATTGCGATATCCGAGCGAGAATTTGAGAGCCCATTTACCCGACGTAGCCTTTGCTAAGCTCGTCGAATCCGATGCAATATTGTAATGTGTATATATGTATATTGTATATAAGCTCCTATGCAAACAACGTGTTATAACACTATTTACATTGATACGTACCTATGTCCATTTTGTGAGAGGCTAGTACCCGTATTCCACTAGTATTTTATATATTTATCTTTTTATTTTGAGTGGTCGTTAAAAAAATTGAATCAGTTAGATATTACTTCATAGGATACACTGTAAAACGAAATCTTGGTAAAAAGAAAAAGTTTAAAAAAAGGCAAAAGGAAAAAAGGTTAAGTATTAAAAAATAAAATAAAACAGAATAAAATAATACAATGTTTCTGTTGATAATAAATTATTATTATTATTAGTTAATTATTATTAATAATTAATACTAATAACTATACCTACCACTCCTTATTCCAGATATCATATAATATAACAGTGTTAAATATTATTTTATAACCAGGAATGTATTTCAATGCTATGATAGTTTTAATTTTTTTGATGTATAACAATTCACTTATTTCAAACATATTATATATTTTTCTAGTCTAATATAGGTAGCTCTTTTATCCGGACTATATTCTCAGACTTTTTCCGTAATTGACCCCAACTTTATTTTATTTCTATAGGCACAATATTAGTAGGTGTACATTAAAATTACGTTACTAAATTAACAAAGTTATTATTGAACTATGACTACTAAAATTACCTATACGTATTACATTACAAAATATATACCCACATTAAATTAAATTACCTACGTTTACAATACGCTCGTCGCTCACTCTTTTAGTCGGAAAAGGTACACGTTAGGAAAATACAATATGATTAATCATTATTATTCAGAATAGTGGTGCAACATACCTAATTCACTTCCTGTTTTATCGTTAATTTTATTTGAAAATTATAAGTTTATAGGTAATATTACTGGTAAGAGACATGAGTTTGAACGTTCTGTAACGTTTGCATAATCGAAATGGCTTTTTATTATATATAATATTATTATTCGATAAATATTGGAATTTAAAATAATTTATTTCATAATATACATTTATACTTCCTGATAAATATTAATTGATCGCTTGAATGAAACGAATCCGACAAAAAGACATATGTATTTAACATTAATTTCATTTCAAATACTTCCCAAACAAAATGAGTATAAAAAGTTAAAATTATATAAATATGGGTGATATAATCTTAATCGATTCATGTAATAATAAGTAAATATCACTTTATACTTACATAAAATATAATTTTATTGTATAAAACTCATCAACTAAATAAATTGGCGTTTGACTTCTTCCGCCGATAAAAGCGTATTGCCATGTTATAATATTATGGTTATCGAACACGATTATATTATACTACAAGAAATTGGAACACAGCAAATTCTACGTATTAAATTGCAATTCACAAAAAAGATATACCAATTTATTTTATATAGTTTTGACTCGTGATTGTCCATATAGATAGAAACCATACTATATTGTTATGATAGTCATTAGCCTTGAGTTATGTATTTACTTTATGCATAAACACCATAATTATTAATTACATCATGCAAGTATCGAATTTTTTCAGAGTTTAAATTGAAATAAAAATATATAGCAACTACACGGATGGCAGTAAACATTAAACGTAGTGCATTAGTGTTGTATTTCAAAACTTTTTTGCATTATTGTAGATTTTTCCAATATTATTTTTATTTCAATAATAAAATTAATACTTGCTAATATTAATAGGACTTCAATATAGATATACCTCAGGCTACACCCTCCTCCACCAAATTAATAAAAAACATTTTAAAAGCTCACTTTTAACATTTTAAGATAATAATGTGGAATAGATTGTCGTTGTTAACATTGATAAAATGTACATAATCAAATCAATAAGCATTCTTTGCTCCCAAAATGCAGATTTATTTATAATTTTAATCGTTCATTTAAATATTGAACTAGTAAAATAAAATCACAACTTATATTTGTTTTTTACTTAAAAGTAGTTATGCATTTAAAATTTGATAAAAATGTCAATATATACCTGCAGTCGAGCTACGCTACAAGACAAAAATATTAATAACGATTAATAAAAAGTAAGTTATTGTCTATTGATTATCATGCATTTTTCGATATTCCCGATCATTCTCGAGAAAATAATATATTCCAGGGAATTCCTGGTAGGGCACGATCCCGGAAATCTCCTAAAACTAAGTGTAAAACATTATTTTGTACAATTATTGCTGCTGGTCAGGATGCGCATTTCCATTTAGTATTGCACATTCGCCATATCCTGAACGTATTTGTAGTCAGTCTATCGCATATTATTTATTATTAACGAGTATGTGATGTGTACGCTACCATAGCTGCAATATATACACGATAGCCGGATTAACAATAGGTACACGTATTAGCGTCATATTAATTCGCTAAGCGTATCGATAGTAGGTATTTAATACATCGTTGTATCATGTATAGGTGTATATATAATTACATTTCGAATATCATAAAACAAATGTCAACTTTGACGTAACTCTTTCGTAACATATTATAGTATTATATTGGTATAATTCTTGAAAAACTTATGCCAAAAAAGTAAAGTGTATATGACAAATATTCAAGTATATAATATAAGATTATATGTCTGATCAATTCATGAAATAAACCTAACTTGCATCACTTGTCAAAAAAGTCATGTTTGGAAACATTAGATTAAAATAAAAGGTAGGTATATCTACATAGAAACAAATAGCACACAATATGTTAAGTAATACTAGAGATTCGATGTTTAATCTCATATAAATGTCGCATAAAAAGATAACAAAATAAGACATTTGTTTGTGGTACTGCTAAAAATAATTCCTCTTTTTGATTTGTCCCGATCCGATATCAAAATTTAAAATTGTATATAATAATATATACAATTTATATGATGAATAACTATGATAGTTATGAAAAAATGTTGGTTGCTTACAAAATTCTATTTTTTTTTTTTTTTTTTTTTGTATTTTTACAAGTAATATACAATCTGTATCATTAATACATAATACAATAAGAATATATGCTAAGAGTAATATGACAGGAAAATAATTTGATGAAAGGAGCCACCCATTGATGACACTTTCTGTGAATTCTTAATTATTTACTAATTTTTTTTTTTTTTTTTTTTTTTTTTTTACTAACAATTAAGCATTTCTTAAATATAACTCTGATTAGTGTACAATAAAAATTAAAAATACCATTATTACTATATTTGTGAACAAGATTGAACAAACGAAATTCCTGTAGGATGGTTTCGACGCTTATTAAAAAGTATACACTGCAACCAAACGACACAAAATAATTGTATACTTAATTCTTGTACGCGCTTCGATTAATATAATAACAAACATATAACGACATGGTGATAATAATAATATCATGATCCCTATTATTCCTAATGTGTGATCAATTCAAACAAAATAATTTTTTTTTTAAACGTTTTCACTTTCTCAAATTGTTGTTTAAATAACGATAATAGTTATGTAGTAGGCAATCAGAACAGTTCCGATTATAGCTTTCAACCAAAACAAAACGAAAAATAAATACTTTTAGTCAATCAACAATACGTACAATATTATAACCTATCTCGCATAATTTATAATGTATTTTCCTAAAAATGTTTGAATATTTCCCAGATAATAAGGGATGACGTTGATGCCTAAATTCACCTTGTAGACGAGGAGAGATAAGTAGAGGATTTTAAGACTGATAAATATTTATTTTATATTTTTATATTTAAAGATTTTATCATCATATAAAGAGTTTGATAAACGTATTTGAATTGGCTAAAGAACTGACTGTACTTTTTCTAAAGCTTTAAACTATTGAAGCTTATAAATGTATTATGTCATACGACTTACATTAAAAAAATAATTATAATTCACTGTCTAGAATTATTTTTATGCATATTATTATAATATCATAATGGCAAATTATATTTGATTATTAATTAAAATATTTAATGAAAAATCATAATTATATTGAAAGTATCCACATAAATTATAATAAGTATATAGGTAGTTTATTTTTAACTTGGTGAGAGCAGGAGGAGGTGGAAGAGGTTAATTTAATACACCCGTCTAAACCCCTTATCATTTCCAATATATATTAGTATAATATGATGTAATCATAAAAAGGGGGAATAAAAAGAACATAAATGCACTTTTACAACTAAGAATTTCTCTATTTGTATTACATATAGGTCTAGGTACTGCCTGTTCGAATAAGGCCTGTCTCTGGATAATTTTGTTTATTGTGATTGTGATTGTGATTTTAATTTTGTTTACGGTAGTCACATTTCATCGTTTATTCTATATATATTCTATATATCGTTTATTCTATACATCGATCTGTTTACAAGGTAAACTAATATTTAATCGGAATACGCAAGTCCATGAGTAATACAATAGTACTGCATAGCTATTTAAAACGAACCACGTAAAACGGTTAGTGCGCATTTAAAATTTTTTTATTCAATCCGATTTAATAGTTTTCCAGTATTATTATTTTTTATTTGAACAAACAGTTTTTAAACCAATCGGCGAATGAATTAACGAAGCATGTCCATTACCTACGCTCCAGAGAAAGCATTTTCACGGTTGATTACAAATACGAGTATGGATAAAAATAATAATACCTAACATAATGCGCTATAGCTGTGGGGTTATACTTGTGCAGGAGTCTTTTAAATTAGTGACATGTAACTGAGAGGTTCTTAACGAAGTGACACT
Organism: Diuraphis noxia; assembly: GCF_037042655.1. Classification (NCBI taxonomy): domain Eukaryota; kingdom Metazoa; phylum Arthropoda; class Insecta; order Hemiptera; family Aphididae; genus Diuraphis; species Diuraphis noxia. The sequence goes on along the minus strand of NW_028301711.1, from coordinate 41,761,840 downwards.
CAAGCACAGAAACCGCATACACAATACAATAATTATTTAATACGTTAGTACCATTTTGTACAATAATAAAAATTATTATTATATATATACCTTTATACAAACACATATAAATATTTAAATATGATTGCATACAGAAACAGCAATACGTCAAACGCAGACAAACTTGTAACGATCACCCCTAGACGTAATTTAAATTTCTATCTAAAAAAAATTACTATATTCAATCCGGTCGAGAACGAGAGGGGCTCCACAATAACGAAACTATTATTATGACGTACTTAATACAAATGAATATTTTTTTTTAACGATTATATTCTTTATATTATGCAGTACGTTTAATACGAGACGATATTAAATTCACATCATCGCTATACATTACATAAACATCTACTTTTTTGATTTGGCCAAATTCATTGTCATCGACATATTCGCTAAAAAAATTTCTCTATTGATCATGAAATCTGGTGGTTTTCAAATGAATGGACACATCTATAGATCTGTATTTTTTTGGTTGGAGGAAAGGGAGAGTGGAGAGACGATTTAAACTTTTATTAACCTATACCTATCTGATTGCATCAGATATACTACCAAACAAGGGTGGACAGGACAGTTTTCGAATCAGAGGGAATATAGTCATATAGGTACTTTATGACAGTCCAAAAAGTATAAAAATAGCGCTCTTCGTGCTCGAAATTTCCTTTACAAATCACAACTACTAGAATCATTTTTTTGAATGTAATAAAGAAGCTATTTTTCTGAACTTAGTGATCACAGTATTATTATACTTTAATGTTAATTTCGATGAGTTTTTGTAGTGAACTTTTGGAGCTTTAAAATTTATAAAAACTATTAAAATTAAAAATATATTCATCAGGTTTTAGATTTGTTTTTAAAGTATTAAGTGTTTCATAAAATTCCGTACACATTTCGCTTAGGTAGGAATAAAATTAAGTGCAAATTAATTGAGTATATTTGCGATGTAATATAATTGCATTGTGTACTTTTTTGTTATCAATTATATATAATTGATAATAATATATATTTGGCACTTATTATGTGTAGGCACTGGCCCCAGAAGTTATTAATAATAATATGCTGCCCTGTGAAAAAAACCACCCAAATACCCGATTTCCCAGTCTTCTGGTCCACCTCTGCTTCAAAGCTTGAAAAACAATTTCAAAACACTGCTCGTAATAGTCTTAGCGAATTTCTAACTGTTGTTCAATAAGGACGTTTATAATCAACAAACTAACTATTGGGGATAAATACGTGAATTAATAAAAAGATTTTAATATTATGTGACACGTTTTTATATTAAATTGTTGATTTTTATGTCGTCTCTGTCAAAATAAATTGTACAACAGTATAGGTATGGCTATATACAGTACTGCATAGCGCTGTATATAGCGAACAATTTTTCACCACAAAAATTAAGAAAAAGGAGTAATAATTATTTTAATCGAATGACATCATGGACTAGAATCTCGTAAACAGCGATATATCTCTCTCTCTCTCTCTCTCTCTCTCTCTCTATTCTGTTTTTTTTTTTAATTTCTTCATTGAGCTTGCGTTGGAGGCCTACAATTTTATGCACCGAGCTCACTCACATTACGTAGGAACAGAGAACGGTACATTTTATATATAAATATGCTTACGATATGCCATTTACATGCGTGAGTATGGCGCGTGTAAGTATACATATCAGATGCGTTTGGGTAATACATTTTGACCAGTGATGTACAATATACATTACAATAATATAATATAAATACAGAGGTGCCCGATAAAGGGCGAATGAACGCTAAAATTTCGCCGTCGTTCCGCACCGGCCACAACAGATCAATACGCGCGCCGCGAGGCCTCGGCGGGCGTGTGGAGAAACGTGCATCGCTCGTTCGCTGCTATAACAGCCGCCGCCGCCGCTTGAGTCACACCCCTATATAGGGGTTGTAACGATGAGTGTACTGTCTGTCCACACACACGTCATGTGTGTTTATCGGTGTAAATTCAATTATAGATAATATTACTACGTGTGTGCGTGAACCGGTTAAAATTAATAATACACAAGTATTATGACTATATTATGTAACCGAAGTTACTGAAAAAAACAGACAGACAGACAATTAACATCTACCGTTTAGCGGTCATATACATATTATCTGATGCATATATACTCATATACCTAGTATATGATTTTAAACGAAAAAATGGAAAAATAAATGCAATCAAAATAATAAACGTTTTTGATGATCATATGGAACTAATAATAAAAGTGAAACCAGCCAATGTACCACCAATATTATAGTATCGATTCCACCAATACAGGTAGTTTTCAAAAGACCTACCACTATTCTACCAGTAACCAATTTTCACCCATGCTAGGTTGCACCTCAATTTAATTAATTCATTCAAAAATACATTTAGATTTGACTTAGTTATTTATAATTATCTATGATAATTATACATTAATTATGCATATCCTAATCACAATAATTTACAATAGGTACTACACAGTTATTACACCAAAATTCCATATTATTTTGAATAGGTAGCTTAGATTTAATAGTACTCTATATTTCATTTTACGAAATAAATAAAATAAATATAATATATAACGTACATTTTCTACTATTTAAATATTTCTTTTTTTTAATCACTAAGTTATCTTTTGCAAAGTTAATTCGAACAGATTGTATGTACCAGTATATAATACATTTATATTATAAATATAACTGTGTATCATATTAATAATACAGTGTCAACTTTAGTGTACATTTACTAATGACTGATGAAATTACAATTCGTAATATTTATGTTTATAGATACAGTAAGGTATTGCGTTTCTTTCTATTTTTCAAGTCAATCTAATTAAAAAAAAAATTTTGTATGAAAAACAGTAGCTCAATATCGATTGCTACTTAAACTTACTACTTCAAATTCGCAGAATCAATTACATCTTCCAGTGGTAAAAAAAACGCCATGCGGGATTGACAAAATTGGTATTAGCCTACACGATAATTTTTATAATACCCACTATTGTTTATTATGCAGTTTTGTTTATTAGATAAATTTTTTTTAAATTTTACATTAGATTTAATAAATTTATTTACATTAAAAAAAAACAAACGTCTCCTCATAGGTTACAAAATTAATCCTAAAATAATAGCGATTCGTTAAAAGACAATAAAATTTATTCTGCCGAATTGAACGACGGAAGAGGGTCACAAAGAAAGTAGGGGGCTCGCGCGTTGGGCATAGCCGTTTTCGACCAAAAACGTACCCTTCCCTTTTCGGCCGATTCACTTTTCGACCAAATTTAAAAAAGACTGATTCCCTTTACGACCAAAAACAAAATTTTTTGTAAAATTATGGCAATTATATAATTATGTAATTTTGACAAAATGTTAGAAGTATAAGTTGGTATTGAATAGTACCAAGACATTTGAATTAGATTTGAAAAACCTTCAAAATTTAAATAAACGAAATAATAGGGATAATTTTTAGTGTGTGTGTAAAATTAAATATCGTTTTGTAAATAATTTTGTCACGAATTGTATTTTTACGAGTATTGTTATTTTACAACATTTTATGCAACTTATAAAAAACTGTATTATGTAGCAGCAATTATTTTATTTTTTTTACATATATTATATTATACATTTTTGTTTTGGCCGAAAAGGGAATCAGTCTTTTTTAAATTTGGTCGAAAAGTGAATCGGCCGAAAAGGGAACGGTACGTTTTTGGTCGAAAACGGTCTCGCCCCGCGCGTTCTATTGCGGAATATAATATATTTTCCGCTTTTTTGCAGACTCGATCGATTTCGTTACATCTTTTCACGTAATTTTTGTTTTTGTTTTAGGCTTACTATATATAATATATATATATATATATATCGTATTATAAAAGTTTTAATCCAAACATTCTATGGAAACAAAATAAAAAAAGTTACAATTGTATTGATACTGCTGCATACATATTGTAATCTAATTCGATTTGTTTTATCGATGTTTAAAATTAAAACAGTAAATATCGAAAGTAACAAAATATATTACCATGTAATTGAGTGAATTTATAAAACCATGCAATTTTTATGAATATATTACATAATTATATGTATAATTTGATGGTAGGTATGTGAAAACGATAACTATAATAGACGACCCTAAGAATGAATACTTCAAGAATGAACATGAATAAAAAACCACTTTTATTATATCTTATAATATATATATATACCGCACCAAATAACCAAATATAATGAACCCATCATCAATTGTCAGTATGACCATTGCATTTATTAGAAAAAAAGTTGTACCTACTTGTAATATATACTATATAAACATATTTTTTATTTATTAAACTGTAGGAAGGCAGACTAATAATAAAAACTACAATTATTATGACATAATAAATGTATCTTAAATTAACTTTAAAAAGAATACGAGATAAAAGATAAATAAAGTTTTAAAATAATTAAGAAGCAACAATATTAAAAATAGCAAAACGATGGTTCTACATTTTTATGTTTGATTTTTGTGTTATTTTTTTTTTTTGTCGTCTTAACAAGGAACTGTGGATTAGTGGCATAATAATTAGTAGTGAATTATATAGGTTATACGGAGAAAGAAAAAACTTCAAAATTAAGACTTCTGTCGGTTAGCGCGACAAACTTTGGAGATAATATACCAAGACATTAACTATGCTCTAAGACTTAAGTGATCTATTTTTAAAATTTACCTGACAAAAGATAAGAATATGAACTGTAGACGTCTAACAAGCGTTCTATATTAATAATACTTATAACTAATACCCATGTGGACCTTACAATATACAGAATGATGCATATTTAATCAGAGAGCATATAATATAAGAACTTATCTACTTATAAGAAGCAATTTGTCTAATTATTTATATTAAGCACAAACACATATGTCATGTATAAATCTGTTACCTACCTACTGCAAAGGTGTTTAAAAAATAAAATAATTCAAAAACGAAAAATAATATTTTTCTATTTGCGAAAAAAAATTGTAAGCTCACATTGATAAAATCTTCAATACATAGAATATACAAAAGGTATATCAAAAATAAATACCATTTAACTATGATTCAAGTATGTTTAACATATTCCTAAAAAATATTGTCAGCGCTATCATTATTTTGTAAATCACATAAATATGCGATAATGGGATATTATATCAAATTCATAACAACAATAGAATTTTAAAGTTAAAACATTGAAAAGTAAAACGAAACCGGAAACGTTTTATCACTGAATGAAAACCTAAACCAAACTATACTACTCAACTAAAAAAAAAAAGAAGTAACTATACGGACAAAAGTATATATTATATGTAACACGTGTGAGTACAGTCGACCACCACGTATACGCATCAGTATAATGTCATTGAGTTGATAAACACATTACGCAACAGTGCCACAGTGGTAATTATCATTATTTATTAATGGAACACAAAAATATATTAAACTTATTCCACATTTTCGTACAAAACAATTAAGTTGTGAATGTTTGGTACTGTAGGTAAACGAATATCGGAAAACTACAAGGCCAGTGCAATTATTATTATATACATATAAATACGTGTTCTCGTTTAAAACGTTTTTGGTATATAGAATTTTTTTTTTTTTTTTTTTTTGAGGGGAACCCGTGACAACAGGCCATTGGGTGTATGGGTGGTACGGTGTTGTAATACGTGTTTGTGTATGTGTGGCAAGGATATGTTGCTAAAAATCCCGGGTGGTCACCCATCCGGGAGCTAGCAACGCGGTCGGTACGTACGCTCAGTGCGTTTCCGCAGATTGAGCGTACAACCGCACCTCACCAAGCCACGTATATATAATTATATTGGTAGATAATGTATAAGTACACTTTTAACTCAGAAACAACATTTCATTCAATTTCACTATTGTTTTTATAGTAAAAATTGTACCTACGTAATTAAATAAATTAGCTCAGTGAAAGTATTTAACATTAATCTGCCAGTTGCAAAGGACAACACAAAAAAATGACATTTATTGTTCCCGAAAAATAAAATTCTGTTCAGAGTAAAAATATACCATACTAAACCAATTATAACATAATGGTTGTTTAAAAATAATAATAATAATAATAAATTAATGTAGTATTTTACTTGATTAAAGTATTCTTTAATTATTTTAATAATTATAGGTATGTAGGTACTTATTAAATTATTGCCATATTATTTTTAATAATAATAAATTTAGCCGTGCTCTCTGCGGGATAGTAAAAAAACATGAATGTATTGAGCTAGGTACTTTACAGAAACAAAATAACGTTGATGAATACGGGAAGAGTAAAATGTTGGGCAAACAAAGTAGGGTAGTTTTTTTTTTTTGGGGGGGGGGGGGTGGAAGGAAGGGTGAAAAATGAAACGAACTTAAACGTGTTCTAAAATATGGTATTTCGGTTTTTGAGTGTGTTAAATGGTGAATATATATTATGATTTGGTGGCATCTATCACGATGGTGGCGTTTCAATCCGACCGTTTTTGTGTGCTGCAGTTTACGCATTTATAGGCGTGTGTTGAATGTATACATACAGCTTATATACCTAGGTACTTATTTGGCGATTAATCGTTTCGATTGTATTCACGAGATGACGGCGGTGTTGCAAAGTTCGAATGGTTTTTGAATATCAAAATATAATTAGAAATTCGTTTTTAAAACAAAATAAAAAAATGATAATGTTTCGATTTAATTATCAATATCAATCATTTTCTAATTAAACTTAATGTACTATGATCTCCAGCTTTAATTTCAAGGTTTTTTCCTTTAAAAATTACGTATTAATTTTTATACAGTATTTATATTAAAAGTATAGGGCTGATCTAGAATCTATATGTGCGGGAGGGCACTTGAATTAAAAATATTTTTATTCTAATTTTTAATAGTAAATGAAAAATCATGTTATTGGGAGATCACTATTCCATAGTGCTCCCTCCTGGATTCAACCTTGGTATAAAATAGTGGTTAAATGAGTCAACATAAATCGATTCACATTTGCGTTATCTCGTAAAATAATATTTAATATCTTTATCAAAATTATAAAAACATTTTAATTTGTTTCGAACGTATCAGAAATTTTCACAATATTAAAATATACGTAGGTATAGCTAACTCCTCAAATTATGCAGTAATGAAAATATTTACTTGGTTCTAGATTTGTTGAAGGGATGGTGATTAAATCTAAAATCTAGAAATTATAAATCAACCAATCTCTAGATTTAATTTATTTTAAATTTATTTCTGAGTAAATAATGGTATTTCAGAAAAACTTGCCTCATCCAAAAAACGTCGGATAAAGGTGAAGGATTATCTTCCTGCCTATTGTATATATTGTACTGCACTGACGCTGTACTGCCAAAGAAAAATAAAGTTCAAATTAAGTGACTTTTCTATTTTATCATAGTAAGAAATCATTAATTTATCATTTTTGGCATTCCCATGTAAATTCATAATTATAGTTTAATCATTTATGGATATAGTTGAAAAAAGTTCTATAACTATTTGTTTACTTTAAAAATATTCTATATAAATTTATTCACTTTGAAAAAATCGCATACAATATGCATAGAACATATAACCTTTTCAAAGAAAAAATAAATAACTGTTTAGTATTTTATTTTTATTTGCTTGAAAAAACAATAAACTTCCATCTTAAAACGTCTCTATGGATAACAAAAATTTCACAATGTAAAATTGAACAAATACGGTCCTAATTTAATTTGGGTCCTCAAAATTATTTCTTTAAACAGAAAATTTCAACAGAATTCGTTGCTCGGAAATTTTACTGTAATTATTTGTTTCTAAGAATTTCATCAGAACTTCATAATATGATTATATTATAGATAGTTAATGCTTTATAACTTTTTGCATTAATCTAATTTCGTGATAAACCAATGAAATATCATAGTACCAGAGTACCTACCAACTAAATTATGAATTTTCAAACTTTAATTTATGTTTCTCGAACAGTTAGAAATCGGCACGTGACTACAACCTTTTCATTCCTGCCTGCGATAGACTGCCCGTGTGTCCCACGTTCTTGTTTCATTCGTTTGTAACAAACTTGAAACTATATATATGTGTACATCGTCGGTAATCAGTATATTCAGGAAAAATACTTTATTATCTCCGCAAATAGTTTGTTACGTTTGTTGATATCTGTGTGCTAGCAGTCATTTAGTTTAGATATATATAGTAATAAATATTTAGGTAGTTATTATACCTACGCAAACAAGTCATAATATTAAAATCTTTGAAAAAAATAAAAAACATGAACATAGTTTTAAAGGAAAGCTATAACTTGTGCGATGACTTAAGAGCAATATCTGATCACGTACGAATTGTTTTAATATTATTTTAAAAATCAGTTTACTTGTTGATCACAATGTTTTAATTAAATAACAAACCTTGAGATCTTAGAAATATTTATTTACATCGGGCAATTATTTCAACGATAAATGATTTCACACTGAATGATGTGTGACATTAAATTAGGTACCCTACGTTATATTGTTGCCGAAGTACATATGTTCACTGAACTTGAGTAAATCTCTGTCATTTAATTAAGCGATTTGAGAATATTTACAATTGTTCACTATAATTATAGTATTCGAGTTTATAATCCTCATTGTTTACAAGATTCATTCACACCTATAATGTTTATTTGTGTTTTCAGTTATCACTACAAAACTACAGGTACTCTGCAAGGGACCGTGGTATCGGGTTCAACAAACAGCATCATACAATAATAAAAATAATACTTTTGCATTTTTGAATCTCAAACACAAACAACAAAAAAACGCTTCAGATAACACGTATTGTTTTATTGTAGTTCTAAACAACACGACATTTACCGCGTTGAGATTTTTGAGCCGATGTGGATTTAGTACTAACACTTGACTCACAGGATAAACTCTCACGCCTCACGAAACCATCAAATTTCGATAATTTTTTTATTTGAAAAATAAATACTTTTAACTGTTGAATTGCACTCGGGTTTTAAAAACTCTGATGACAATATATTTTCAAAAATTGTAATGAATGTAAATAAAATATCAGTTATTTTGGAGTACTTATAAATGCAGTTTTGTAGGTATTATTTTAAGTTATGACTTTATAAGTAAGTACTTAAAATATCTGTGTCCAATATGGCAATGTGATCTGAAAACAATTTAATATTTCAAGTAAATAAAAAGATGATCTATTAAATTAATAAAAAATATGAAATTTTTCTACAACGACAGCCGGACACCGATCTACAATATTGTTCGGAACAATAATTGGATTAGATCACAACTATACGAATTCGTTATTTTCTCTTAAAAAATATCATTCAATTGGCTTATAAACTTTGAGTGATTCGTCAGCTCTCAATACTCGTATAAATGTGGCTATGTGGTATAAAGACAATATGGTAAAAAAATTTAATTTTAGTAGCTACCTACCATAATATTTAAAATATAGTAACTCCGGGTTTGTATTAAAAATGTTATTTCTATATGATACGTACTTAAACTGGCTATACTTTTATTTATGTACCATATTCTTAATATATAATATCATAATCTCGATAAATATTAAAGAATAGCTAATTACGATATCACTTTTAGTTTACTAACATTATAAATCAAATAAAGTAAAAGGAGATCATTATGAAATAAATATATGCTTTGCCAATCAAGGTAGTATTGGCTTATATTTTTAAAAATCATAAAATTATATAGCTCATTATAAGTTATAAAATTAATAAATCTGAATTGTACTTTCTACAAATAACCACTAGTTTCAAATAATTTATCTTTGGTGTAGTTTTATTATATTTGAGTAAGAACTGCTTACAATTTATAGTCTTATTATTAGCTTGGACTCAATAATATAGGTATAATCATATATTATAATTATAATTTTTTTATTCTTTTAAAACAATTTTTTCTGCAATCGCTCGGTTGTTTTTGAATAAATTATATCATGTTACGATTTTGGAAGCCAAATTTAAGATCAATTTTGAATTTTATTGATATTAGGAGCAAAATCAATTGTCCATACATTTTCGACCACTGGCCAATAAAGATACACATAGAACCATAGTAGAATCATAGTATGATGGTTAACAACATTATGTAAAAACATTTGTTATTTGGGATGATTGTAAATTAAAATATTTTACTGCGGGGCTAAAGATATTCTCATCCATTGTGTTACTGATTACAACCACACTATGTTTATTATTCACCAAACGCCTTTGCACACCGCACTGCCACGACTAAAATGCATAACATAAAAGCTGCTTGATGCACCATATTCTCATCTGGAACTCATGGCACGTCATCATCGCACACCAATGTATATAAGTATATTATTATTATTTAGTATGACAACGACATTAATACCTTTCGCGATTTCGCATACTATACCTACATATACTGCACGTATGAATATTTTATGTTCGATTCGCAAAATGTCCCTTCGAACACATTCCCTAGTTCATATATTCATATTATAGTGGGGTCGCAAAAAGTTATACTTACAAGATCATTCTGGAATCTCGGTGGGTTTATTGCTTATGGTGTATTATATATAGTATACATGTCACAGGGTGATTGACCAAATATCGTCACTCTCAATTTTTCCATTATTTATAATTTTTTTTTTTTAATTCCAATTTTTGGAATTTTTAAGTATACTTATTTAAGGAGACCATGTTTAAAGATATTTGGAATGTTCTACACAATTTAAGAAGTGTCCTATAAGATTGTAATTTTATTTGAACAGTAATTTAGGCTTTTGAATTATGAATTTTAAGGAAATAATTTTTCAAAAATATTGATGTTCATCAATCAAAATTTGAACGAGTAGCGTCTATGTTATTAGACTTAAAATAGGTTCCTATTAAAGATAGTTGTCTATAATAACAAATTCAGGATAAATAAGAATTATGGCAGTTCTAAAATTATGGTAATTATTATAAATTTATTACAATTTTATAAAATGTAAAAATTTTCAATAATATAATAATAAGAACTATATTAAATATTACGTAGATTTTATGTTTTATGTAAAATCATTATTAATAACTTAATCTAAAAGTTTAATAATTCAAAAATTACTCGTTTGAATTTAAATAATATATTGATATGCTTCAGCGTTTTTAAAAAGATCATTTGATCGGAAATTTACAGTAAAAAAAGATGGTTTTTATTTGAAAAAAAAAAGTATATAGGATACTTCTTAAATGGAAATAAATGTTTTTTAAAATAACTAGCACAACTTTAAAATTCATGTAATAATCAAAATTTTAATAACATAAAAATGGCGTGTGTATTCTTAGTTAATCATCCTGTACCTATATACATAGAGAAAGGTACCTATAAACTATTGTTGTCGACGCCCTCTGTAGTATAAAATATATAACATCATGATGGTATAATATGGCATGATTTTTGTAGATATTATTATAATGTATTTTATATGTACTTAGGGAATGGTGAGGGCCGAGAGGGCACCATCGCCCTGGGTGGTAATTTTTTGGGGATTTAGGGATGACATCATTACAATCCACAACCTACAACCATCCACCATCGTCATTCGTCAATCAAAATATATAATCATATTTTTATCATATTGTGCACAATCGTATGTACAAATCAAGATTATTTAATTTATAAAATATATTTTAATGCTTGATAAAATATTATTTATATATTATACAATATAAATAAATATATGTACACAAAATTATTTATTATTTTATATAGTTTGTGATATGCTTCACACAGCAGCAGATTGCTACTGGAGTGGGAGTATTGAAAATTTTAATAATCAATTTAAATTTTTGAGCTCAAGCTAACCTAACATTACTATTTAATGTTTATTTATTTTATGTTAAAACCATATAAAAAAAATTTTAAAAAAACTAAATAAGTTAATTGTTTAAATAATGTGATTCATACATCATTTGTTTACTTTGCTGGGCTTACGTATATGGTTTATTATTGACGTAGATTATCATTAATTATTTATTGTTTTGGACTTTGATGATAGGTAAAATCTGACATTTGTTTATATTAAAAATTAATACCAATTGAAAATTACTACCAAAATAATAAGTGCTGTAGTTTCTACGAAATAAGTGTGAAAAGAAAATTTTAAAATATACTTGTTTATTAAGTTTTATTAAGTTCCTAAACCAGACGACTATTTTTGACAAATATTAAAACCTAAAGATTTGGTATAAGTATTATAATATTCGTATCGGAAATTAAGTGTTTGCAAGCTTACGCACTTTTTGTACATCTAAACAATTTTTAGTAGTTCATTTTTTCAAGGGTGGGTAAAAAGGGCGAACAACATACGAGTAGCTTTACTTAGGAAGTCAAAACTCTAAATACACCGTTTTTGTGTGTAATTGAACACTCTGCAGTTGCAGCAGGTTAGTTTTCGTTTGTGAATTCTGATAAGCGTTTGGTGCTGACCTTTATTCACAAAATATAAAACTCTTATAATTGTTATAGGTATATATATATATATATATATATATATACATTTTTTTTTAAGTACTTGCTGCAGTATGGTATAACAGTGAGGTCTAATATTTGTTTCGAGAAGTCAATTCATGATGATTACAATTTTCAATGTAAAAGCTGAAGGTAAGAGTTATGGACGACGGAAAAATAATGGAGGTTCGGTTAATCTTCCTTGAAAACCAATCATTATTTTTAAAATAAAAAAGTTATTATCCCTATACCTGGTCCGCGTAATCGAACTATAACTGAATTAAAAATTTGTCGAGGGTTTAAATTGGGAGTGTATGAAATTAAAAAAGTGTGTAGATATACTAAAAGTATTACAGTTGTAGGTAGGTACTTTCTATAACATTTGGAGTAAGTCCCTCATTATAATTTATAGAATTGATTAAAAAGCTTTGGTTTTGTTTAAAATTATTTTTCAACAATGTAATAATTTATTGTTATTATAATGATAATATGTAATAATATAATAATAATAATAATAATAATAATATAATATAATATTTATATCTTCATATTCTTTACCAATAATATTGCTTTTGAAATTATATAATCCCTTTCGTTAAAATAATATTCCATAATTAATAATTGTTTAATATTCATAAATTTGAATAATAATAGTTTAATACTATAATAACAAAATAACAAAAAAATAATAATTGCTTATTCTTGATTTAAAACAATTTGGATGTTATTTTACTACTTTCTAGAAATAGATAATTTATTATGTTTTACACCATTTTAAGTTGTTTTCACACGTATTTAAGAAAGTGATGGAATCTTGAAAAGCAATAAAATAATTACCTAATTAATAATAATATATCAACACCGCAGCATAAAATACTAAATTCTAATAATTTCCTTATATCATGAAATTATGTGTTTGCTTACTCAGATAAATTATTCAAGCATTTCATAATAGATATGCAAGATTATGTATATCCTTTTATATTTTTTAATTGTGTTATAGCTAGCTCTGGGTAATGACCTTATTGCGGTAATAATAATAATAATAATAAAAAAAACAACTTAAGACTGATATTTGTTTGTGATTCATTTATTTTTTTTTTTTCTTCATTTTGCATATACTATTCAGTCTCATAAAAAGTATGGAGATGTGCAATACGAATATTAAGTTATTTTATCTGAATTTCCGCATGTACTTAATTCTAAATACCAACATATAAACAATAATGTGGTAAAGTCCGATATGTAGATATATTAAAAGCTATACCTACTGCCCAAAAAAATGTTTTCATTATTTACAAAAATTAGGTGTGAGGTACTTATTTTTAGGTTTTTTTGGTATTTGGACTCTCCGAGAAATTTCGATTTTGAATTTATATCATGTTAAATTCAACTTATGGCTATTACTCTATTTCATTACGTTATCCTTGCTATAGGACTGCCTTACATGCTATAGTGTTTGGAATGTTTATAAGCGTTTTACCGTATACAATTTTATTGCAATTAATAACATAAATAATTGATGTAGTAAATGTTAGTAAAAGTGCCAAACAATATAAAATATTAAGTACAAATTTGTTTGTATACCATATTTATACACAGCGATTACATGGTAACTGATATTGTAATAGAAAAATGTTTTTACATTTTAAAATTCTAAAAATACATAATATTTAATCGGTGTACAAATGACAATTTGATTTATTAAATATTATAAACTATAATATAATTATATCAAAGAAACACATAAGTGGTACGCATATTTCAACAATATTGTTATTTAATATTATATAATATAACAAAACAGAATAATTTACTTACATTTGAGTAAATTCCCAACTCCTTGTACGGGTTCACTGCAACCAATATCGTTCCTGTGTAAGTCTGGTAAAAAACAACGTTAAGGAAAATTTTTTCAGATACAATAGGTACAGTATAATATCATAATATTATCCGTTGTTAGTTATTACATATCTATAATAGTTTGTTAAAAGTGAGATTTTAATGTCATAAACTATTTTGTAATTTAAAAAAATTAATATTTACAATATGATTGACATAGTTTATTTATTTATATAAAAAAAACATTTCTATTAGGAAATGCATACCTTTGAATCTGAAATACTTTAAAAATCTATGAATAACCCATAACATTTCTGTGAAAAAAAACTAAATATCTGAGATTAAAATGTTCAAATCTACATGGTTATAGGTCGATTACAAAATCTATAAATACACAATAAACTGTAGCTTTTGTGACCATTTTCACTTTTGCCTCCAAGTAAAGTATGTATAGTATTATATTCCCCCATGCTTTAAAATTTTCAATTGATTACCAATGTTAAAAATAAATTAATATTATTCCTTTTGTTTTATCTATTTATACATTATTAATATGATAAGAACACACATCAGGAGAGGATCTCTAGGTTATCAATAGCATTATTGTCAAATTAAATGCCAAAATAAAAAATATAGTTATCATGCTACTATTAAACTATGCACATAAAACTGCCATGGAAAGTTGTCATAAATGAGATCAAATTTCATTATTTATGGATATGATACACTTATATTTATATCTTTTCCACGTGTACTTATAATATCATAATATTTATTATTAAAACGTTTTAATATTTTAAATACTATAAAATTAATATTAATTCAAATATGTTTTAAGACTTTCACTAATATAATATTAATTGTATAGTTTTATTGAAATGCTTACATTAATGAACTAAAAACTAGTGATTTCTGTTAAGTGATAAAAGTTAAAAACGTTTTATAATAAATTATCGTTGCTACTCCTAAACCACAGTGTTGGGATCTTACGTTCAATTTACATTTCAATTACATTCATATTTTACAAACGACATGCTATCATCACTCACTACTAATATATTAAAAATAAAACATAAACGTGAAATAAATTCGTATTTTTAACCCAATTAATAGTTACGCTTCAGCTATCATACAATAGTCTGTGTCTAGGAAATAATAAAACCACACTATTTCAGCGATCAAAAATTAATTTACCAAAAAATAGTAAGATATTGATAAAAAAATGTTTTAGGAAAACTTTTCTCGGGTCACATTTTATTCCGTTATTGAATTAACCTTAATTTACTCCAGAAAAATGCATTTAAAATTATTCAAAAATGTTTAATCTATAGATTTTTATTACAATTTCGGAAAATAAAGCTATTAAAATCAAAATCCAGTCTATCTGCATACAATACAATAAGTTTATCTTTCAAATTAAAAAAAAAAAACCCCCACCATCAAAGTCTGACTATTTTATGAGGTATGGGAGTTTTTCCTAACCTAAGACGAGTACCTATAACAAAAATGCGTCAGCTCCGACGTCCTGATACGAGTTCTTTTATAAATTATAAATTCACCATTCAAATTCTTCACCTAGTTCCCTTTGCACCTCACGTCGTATGTAATTGTTTGATCCAAACAGCAACAATGATCAACCTGCCTTATGAATTTATGATAGAGCCATTCACAGATGTTTTATTGTTTGTATCCTTCTTATATATTATTGTCGTTGCAATCACTATTGTTTTTGTTTTGTTGGCATTTATTTTCGTGCTGTGTTTTTTACACATATGCCTATATACTACCTACTACACGGCGAATAACTTACCTCTTTATGACGGCGGTGGCAATTTGAATCAATTCGTATAATATTACACACGCACTGTCAATGCCTTTTGTTTTCGCAAAAATCAAGTTGGTTTAAAAATCGAAACAACGGGACCGTGACCGCGCATGTGTGTGCGTTCTGTTCACCCCCCATATAGTGGTGCAGTGCCGACATATTGTGCTTACCGCGTTTATATATTACATGCATAAAAATACGTTAGAATATAATAATAAAAATCACAATGCGTAAATATAGACCCGAGATCAGGGCCCAAATCGGCCGATGAGGAGGAGGGTAACGGTTCAACCCTACACAGCCGGCCTCGGTTTTTCGTTACATGATCGCTAAGCGAGAACCCTATACATTATAATATTTATTGTACATGAAAAAAATCTAACGAATTTTTTCCATCTCCCCAGGAACATCGAGTTGGTATATATTAATATCGAAATGTTTTAAGAAAAATATTTTTCATCATACTGAAGATGATTATAATATAACTGTATAACCCCGACTAGTTATAGGCACACCGCATATTCGTACATTGAATAAAAAAAATAAAAAGAACCTTATGAAGTTATGACCTTCCGGCGTTTCATCACATATAGAATATATATACCTACATATTTCCAAAATCACAAAATCGACTTAACGATCATAAAATAATATGTTATCGATTTACGTGTATTGATTTAACGGCGTATTTCAATAATATATTTCTTCTACACAGTTTTTCAACTTTTGAAAACACAGAACAACTAAATTTTAATTACTTAATACTTAAACATTGAAAATATTAACTTACTCGCCAATACTACTTGTTACAGCTACATGAGAAACTATGCAAATTATATCGAAGGATCGTACAAAGCGTGAACTGTAGCAATCGAAACAGATTCTAGCATTTTCAATCAGTGATAATAAATAGAAACTTACGGCTCATACTAAACGCTTCGTGTAAGAGTGTGACAGGTGGTTTCGCATTTTTCGTATCAACAGTTATGGTCAATTATTATACGATTGAAAAATACAGAAACATAATATAACAGTATGATGACGGCGGTCAAAGATTAACAATAAATTATACAATATTATATGTTGTAGGTGCTCAGAGTGGTGAATCAAATAGGATCAACGATCCTAGCAAAATTATTCTTTGTCGCATTGATCTAAAGGTATTCTATAAATGTGGACATTAGCCAATAAGACAAGTAACCCTTAACAAAATATTTTATTCTCTATAGTCAACTTAATAATTTAAGTTTTAAAAGTACCTCTCTATTATATTAACTTGGACACTTATTTTTAACAAAATCTATTTCATACACATCCATAGTTCTAGTTTTAAAAATTAATATAAGTATTTATTTTTGTTAAATCACGCTATTTATACTTATTTTAAGTAAGAATTAACTAATAAAGTTCTTTGACTAAACAAAATTAGTTGATCCTATACGTAAATTATTAACGAGTGTGTATCAAATTACCTAGACCACCATCTACAAATTGTATTTCATATTTCAATAAGAAGAGGCATTCACATTTTTAATTAAGTTAATATTTCTCCCTAAATTAACTTTAGTTTTTAAACTATGAACACATAAATATAGTTAATTATTTACTTATAAATTAAATTTCTTAACGTTGACTTAACTAAATCAAGTAAATTTTATCCTCCAATAATTTGGTCTTATCTGTTGATCGATAATAATTTAAGATTAGTACCGGAAGGTAAGCCTTCAGAGTTTACAGTGAATTTGTGTGAACATTTCGTAAACATAGGTATTTGCAATAAAATTCGATGAAGGTAAAGTCTTATGTGGGACGCCTCCCCCTTATCGTCTTTTCATCTGGTCAATAAATCAATCTCTAAATTTTCCTTTGATATGTTATTACGTGGGTATATATATAAACCTCTCAGACTCGCACGTACACATCAAAAATGGTGGAGCAAAAATGACCAGCAACTATAATATATAGAACGCATTCGACGCTAATGGAAATACGTGTAGGTACCTATGTAGGTACTTGTATGCACTTGCATGTGTGTATTTCGCCATGTTTGTACCCATGTGGCATCTGTAGTCTTATCTGTGGCCACTCCAACGAGTACATGTTCGTAACGCAATTCCCAAAGTCATCGACGGGGATGACAATAATGGTAAACCCTCAACTCGTCACGATTCAATGACGAATTTTTCACGTAACAGCACAGTCATCGTTACGATCAGTCACCCCATCCTCTACCACCCCTCCTTTTCAACACCTATCCATCTAGCCACACATCTTCGATTGACGCAAATGCGTTAGAGGAAACCACACAGAGCGAATTCTACCGATTTCTACAGTATACGTATAATATATAGCCTATAGGTGCTATGCATGGTGCCGTTTAATAATGTATATCTACATATTATACTGAAACGGTACGACTTGTTGACAGGATGGCTTTTATGCTCTCGGAAAAAAAAAGAAAAAAAAGAACTAGGTCGAGTGGTTTACCACTTCCACAGTGTACGTAAAATATATAAACACGTCGCGGGAAGGACGAATGAGAAAACAAAAAAATAATAATCGGGGCAAGAGTATATAATATACACGCCCGCGCGTAAACGTACTTGCGAGTGCCATATAATTGCGTATATTATATGTAGGTACCTGCATAGTATTTTTGTTATGACGCAATTAAGTAACACGAAATTTGTGCCCAAGTGTGTTCACGTATTATAATTTGTGCGAATCGTGTCTGGTGCGAGAATGCAGAGTACACCGTTAACGAGCTGAAAACTAAAATTGAAAAAAGCGTCTCAAAAGTCGATTTTAATTGAGTTTTATATTTATAACGTTAACACGTCATATAATATAATATTACAAATATGTTCGGAAGTTCATGCTTAAACTTATATTTTCTTGAGCAAAGATTAACGGAATGGCAAAATAGTATGTGTACGCAGCTGCGCACATACAATATGAAGCATATTTTAAGTATTCAATTTGTCATATTTGAAAAATTTATAATTCTTATTTTTATTGCTTTTTAAGCATTTGTATAATAGTCTTTTTTCAATATCTAAAATTTGAATTTATAATGGTGTAAAATTAATGTAATATTATAAATATTTAAACCTATGAATTTTTTTTTTTTTTATGATTGATCTAAGTAATCATTAAATTAGTGTAGTCCAATGTGGCCAGTACGAATTCTCCAGCATACTCAATACATTATGATATACATAATAATAACGCGTCAGCTTTTCACTCAAGTAAAAATTGAGAACATTAGAACGTACTCCAATGCTATAATAATATATTATGTTATCTTTTGAACGGAACCATAGAAAGATTAAGTTCTACATCACATGAATTGAATACACATAT
Organism: Diuraphis noxia; assembly: GCF_037042655.1. Taxonomy (NCBI): domain Eukaryota; kingdom Metazoa; phylum Arthropoda; class Insecta; order Hemiptera; family Aphididae; genus Diuraphis; species Diuraphis noxia. The sequence goes on along the minus strand of NW_028301711.1, from coordinate 41,742,270 downwards.
ACCGATTTAATATCCATTAATAAAATTCCGCGGGAAAAGATTGGTATAATGTTAAAGCGTCCAATGAAATATCTTAGTATTTTGGTAAATTTAAAAATAATATGTAAACTTAAAATCACAATTATATTAAATTTCTATCAATAACTGCAAGACTATAATTATTAGTTAATTAATTTATGTATATAGCCTTGCATATATATATACAATTATTTAGATTTGAAAATACAAATAAAGCACAATAATTATTTCTTTATTCAATATAACTTAGTTGATATTAAAGTGCATTTGCCTTAATCACTGCAGATATGGTTTGAAATCAAAAGTAATAATGTGCGTGACGCATTTTTACCACATTAATATTTAAATGATTTTCTAAATATCTTAAAGTTAAACAATTGCCGTGATATTTCTATATGATTTAGGTTAACCAGACGGTAAATAAAACTAATCAACTTGTTTTAAACCGAATAAAGTTACAATTTTTCTCATTATTATCATTAAATTTATATACTTGAATGCATCGCTTGTTACGAAACTATTAACTATTAACTTACTACGCTACTCAAGTTACTTTGTTTTTTTTGTTAACGAACCAATATATTTTGCGTATGGTTAATAATTAAAACTTACGTGGTTATAGTTTGTTCGTATAACGTGTGTACAGGGCATGGCTGGTAAAAATATTTGTTTATTGTCTATCTGTATTAATTCTGTAGTAATATAATTGTACACAAAAAAATGAACTTGGCCCACGACGGGCAATTATTTCCGTTAAGACGTGTATTATTAAAATATCAAAATGTATATTGGTGGAAATCGTTTCAACTTCAGGGTTTTCAACTCAAAAAAATAAAATAATTAATACATAGGTACGCGTGACCATACGCAGAACGTGAGAATATTATAATATCATATATTAGGTAGGTATCATTGTTTCGCTCGATTGTATTGTAATTTTTTCGACCGCGCAGTTATTATTTTCATCAAGATCTGGGGGACGTACCTATACCTAATAAATAATAATCGTGAAACAATAAATATTCACCAAAAACATTTGTGAAGGTTAGAAAAAGCACTCAATAAATTAATACGATTTAGTCTTCATTAAATTATTAATATCTAGCCATATATTTATTTTTTTTTTCTTCAATAAATATGTCGATTCAACACAAAAATAATAAATTCACGTTTACATATTTATATAATATATGGCCTAATATTATTCGTTTAACGAGTCCGTCTTTATATACCTCGTTATAATATCATAGTATAGGTGTTGGTATTGTAGGTCGTATCTAGGTGCTTTTTTATGCCTCGATAGCTGTTTTTAAACATCGGAGATTAAACGATGATGATTTTGTAAAGGAACTGACCGTAATTATTGAACAAGTACTGTAGGTATTATCCCTATGTTCACGATAATTTTTTTTTCAAACGCTGTTTTACGTGATTATTTTTAATTTATTCATTTTACTAAATACTGTGCACAAAAAAATATGTAAGTATAGGTACTAGGTACAGCATTTTGCAGAATGAGATTCTAAGATAATCTTACATTTTCCATTCTGTCACTTACACGATGATATTATAAAATCTATATTGTAAAACAGTTTTTTTTTTATAGAATATTGATACAATAATATTTTGAATTTGATTTTATATTTTGAATTTGATTTTATATTACGAATCATTGCAATTATTATTCATTTCTAACCAATTCGGATTTCTTTTGAATTTGACATATTATAAGAATGCATTAGTATGGAAATTACAAAACGATAATGTATGTATGACAAGCTAGAACGAAAAGTATAACTACCATGGTTATACTGGTAATTGGTTACATTGCTTGAGTCATTTTCACCCAAATATTGGATAGGCTATAATTGGACTATCTTCCTAAATAAGTTGTCATAATATTACATCTTATAAGTGGAAAATAATATTGTCCCTGTACACATATAGATTTCTATTGAACAAAATATACAATAGGTAATTAATATAGAAGACTCATCAGAAGGGTTGTTCCCAATATCTTTATAATTATTAAGCCGCTTATTATGTCAAACAGGTTTCATAAATCGAATATGCGTTATATTATGCATAATATTATTTATCCTCAAAATATTATTAAAATTAAAAAAACAATAGGTTTAGCAAATTTATTTTTCACCATCACAAATCCAATTAATTAATTTTTTAAATGAATTGTATATTGTGTTTATACAAAAATATAGTAGGTGTAATGTATATACAGGATAAAATAATAATAAAGAAAAATTAACAATTTGATGCCTTGAAACGAATATAATATAACACAATCATAAATTCTTTGATAAATGGAATACAGATAAACATACAAAAAATATTAATTTTTTTATTGTTAATTTTATTTAAAAATAAATCTATCTATTAACCATAATATGGTTATGCGAATAATTATTTCGTATTTTTAAAGTAATTGTTTTACATCTATTATCGTCGTCACAATTCGTGAGTAATAAAAAATAGTAAAAAAGTCATAAAACCACAAATTAAACATTGTATCCGGTGGCCCTACGCCCCTGCCACCATGTATTAGAGTCAATAAAAACTATTTCATTGAAAATAACTTTAGACAGCTTTATTGAACGCATCAATATAATAATACGACTATCATAACAGCGTTGTATATATAAACATAAAATATTGTGTGATCAAAAATGTGCAATGAAAATATGTTCAAAGTCATTAAAATAAATAAGTTTTGCCTACGTATCTTTTCATCTCGACTACAAACTTATATCGGATGTTATGAACTTTACCGATAGTAATAATTAATAATTTACCTACTAATTTATAATTATCCGTAGATTAAGTAACGCTATTCTAAACATAATATTGTTATATTATAATTTATACTAAAGTAAGTTACTCACAAGTTTCGGTACTTAAAATTAAAGTTGTAAACATAATATCAATTTAGATTATGATTATTTATTGTTTACTATTTATTATAATATTTATAATTTATTCATAAGTTTATCATTATTATTTATTACAAAATCAACATTTTTATTGGATGTCAATATAAATAATGAAAAAAAATATGAAATGTGTTAAATTAAATACAAAGACGCATTTTAGAGATAATTTTAATAAAGTTATAGTGGTGTACTCTTATTTTTATATTATGTTGGGTTTTAAAATCCTGAATGGCATACATTATAACTTAAAATCCTTCCTCAAAGTAAACAATATTTTTAAATTCATAAATAAAGTATTCCCAGTAAATCTCAAGAATGAATCGTTTATTTTAGAATTATGAAAAAATATCAATTTCTAAAAATGGACGAACCGTGATTTTACCTTTTTAGTTCATATTTTGATAGTTATTCACAACATAATTACCTAAAAAGTCGAAAAATATTTGTCTCATTTTTTTTGGAGGGGGAGGGGGAGCGGGAGCGGGATGAGAAAGAGTAGCAAAATATTAAATACGTTCCTTTGAAATAGTTAATGACAATTTCCTAACACCGTTAATAAGTTGATAAGTTATATCTTCAATCGTGCTGAATATTCAAACGAATTTATCGTAAATATTTGAAAAGCGTCTTGGGAGGCACAAATTCCCCTGTTGGCTCCCTCCTAAAAATGTTTCACTGTTTTCAATGTTGCCACTGTTTCACGATAATCAAAACTAAAAAAAAATTTCGTGGTCTGTCAATAAATTTCTATAACATATTTTTATCATAGGGATTAATAATTTTAAATGATAAATAACAGTTTGCTTTCCCGAATGATTATAAAAAAATACTATTTGTATAACACGACTAGTTTCAGTTGATAACTAAATAGATTACAAGATATCCTAGACAGATATATTAAGTACATTAAAATCCCTTATGTCTCTAAAAGCTGTCTGTGAACAAAGTAAAATACAATAGGGTTTATTAAATTACTAAGCATTTAACAATAATTTCCCTACCGAATCGTATCGAAAAAAGAGTTACCTACTACGCACGCTCAGTCTGCACACTGATTAAAACTAACATCAATAGTATAATAATACATTTTAAGTGTATTTAACTGACAACTGAAAATGTTTTCTGACAGTTCAAAGTCGACAATTTCTCAGTAAACGCCTCAAGTCCTGAGTTAGGTACTGTGTTGTTACAACGATGTAGTTTCTATTGTATTATTTATAATGGTATAGTATGTCTGAATATACATCAATTTACAATAATAATGTAACGACTTCTTTCGTTTTTCTGCACATATATCAGTATATATATATATATATATATATATATTTACTAAATGTACTTATGTTTATATTATAGTTATATATATTTATTATGTATATTCACCTCAGTTATAAAAATTACCTTATTTAATTTACACTTTATACTTTATTCATGAATCATAGTTGTGAAAAAATAATAAAAATACCTAGCAAACTTATGTTATTAATGGACTCGGGCTGGGTGAGTACAATGTCCGACAGTCGTCACATTGGTTCGACATTAATTTTTGTTACACACAACAAACAAATGGTTTCTTAACAAATCCAATAACGCCTCCGAGCTTTTTTTTCAAAAGAAGTTTGCGATTTATTGTTGAAATGTTGGAGCGGCGTACAATGGCGTTGTAATTTATATAGGTATAGTGTTCGAGTTAGATTGTATGGTATTCATACGAAATTTAGTTAATGTAAAATTATCACCTAATTGAACGGAATAGCTTAATGTTTTAATATTAGTTGTTGATATTGTGACAACAAAAGTTTAGCTGTTTTAGCATGATTACATTTTTAGTAAGTTTTGCTTATTTATCATAAAATTGAGTAGGTATCTATTTACGGCAAACTTTCACAAAATGAAGAATAATAAAACGAGAAAAACCTATTTCATTAAATGTGAACTATAAAATATATTATAACTATATTATACGCGCGAGTGTAGCTAACAACGTTTTCAGAAAATATTTACAGTCTACTAAAACATTCAGGAAACTAAATTATTTATTGCATACATTAGATTATAATGAAAATATTTCTAAAATAACTCTAAAAATCCGTGTTTATGTCAGCAAAATTAAATTTTGATTTTCAACCAACGCACGCGTTATTATATAAATACTTTTAAAGTTATTGTGTAAGCAAGTATCAAACTGAAACAAATTTTTAAGTTTTTAAAAAAGCGTTGTAAATAACATAACTCTGCAATCCTGCAATATCGAAGAGCATGAATTGTCTGTAAATAAAATAAAATACTCGTAATATTCAACAATTTGAGTGAATACTAAGGTAGGTAAGATAATAATTAATAATATTTAAATATTTAATAATTCGTTTTTTTTTTTTTTATTATTTTAATATGTACCTACGCATAAACTTTCGTTTAGATTCCTTCAAACATAACTTTATAATTTAAGGAGTCTAATTATTACAGAGTCCCCAGACGTTTTAAGTCAAGAGCCCTTGTGTCCTGACAATAACTACAAAACCATAATTAATATGTTTCTTTTGTTTTATTATTAATGTACTTATTATTAATGTCGTATTGTCGTGTAATTATTTGTAATCCTAAAGGTAGCTTAAATATAAAAATAGTGAGTCCTACATATGGCACAGTGTATATATGTATACATATACAATAGTGTTATGTTATATAATTATGTTACTTTTCTTCAAACAATTTTTTTTTACATAATTTTAAAACTTTGTTTTAGTAGAAATATAGTAATATTTTTAAATATTTTTATTAAATTTGTATTCTTACACATATATATATATATACCAAATCCTAATTTGATAATTATATATCTAGTAATTTTGTTCAATAAGTATAATTAATTTGGGGCTTGCTAAATCAATTCAATTAGCTCGAATTTGTGAATAAAATAATTTTATAATTTATAATTATCATAGCAGAAAACCTACTGCAGTGTTGTTGTGTGTTATAATATTATTTCATAAGTACATTTAAATTTGAACTTAGGTACTCATGCTGTGTACGTGTAATTAAAACTGAGGTGCAATCGATTAATCTATAAGCTTTATATATTATAATTCACAAGAATAAGAAAACTGCAGGCTGCAGCTGTCAGATACATAAATGATTGGATCAACAGGAGAATTTATACAAATAACCTATCGTGACTTAAAGAACAGGATAAAAACCAAAAAGCATTAAATGTAAACATTTTTAAATACTTTTTTATAGGTAAAAACGTTGATCGGTTGATTTTATTTTAATTATGAATTAAAACCATGTTCATTTTGGATTCTATGAATTAAATAAAGATACTGATCTTTAACTAATAACTTGTTAATGTTTACTTGACATCATCATTAATTTTCCTACCTTTGTCGACTTTCGACAATGGTTGATGCATAAACAATAAAGTATTTGGTTGGAATAATAAATAGTTACTTATAAGTTCATGAGCATCCATCAGTTCTACAAACTGAGTAAGTTATGATATAAATATTTTTTATATGGTACTCTACACATTTAAAATAAGTATAAACGACATTAGAATAAATTTAAAAATAATATTGATCAGTATTTACCAAGAGACATTTGAAAAAAGGCGGGTAAGTCGTGGATGTCGCTCTGCTGTACAGAAGGTTATAAGTGGGTTATTGTAATATGGATGGAATTAAATTTCAATCCAATGATATTATATCATTGTATACGAAAAACGATTCTGAGCGAAGACGGTTTATCGGTCTAGGATATATTATAGATTATGAAAAATTTTCAAATCTTAGATTTCAAATAAATTTTTTTTATGAATTTCTAGCATAAAATAATTTATGAATTTTCATGATTTTTACGTATGTTATCAAAATTCAAACTTTGAATCCTTGTAAAAAAAAAAATTGTGCCTATGAATTTATTTTATTTTTCAACTGCTATTGTTAAAATATGTTAGGCGCCTTGTATTAAATTTTCAAATCTTAGAATTGAAAAGAAAAACTTTTATGAATTTCTATCTAAGATAATTTGAACATTGCCGTAATTTTTACGTATTTAGTCAAAATTTAAACTTTAAATCGTGCCTACGAATTTTTAATATTTTTTAACTGCTATTGTTACAATGTGTTAGAAGCCTTGTATTAAAATTTCAAGCTTTTCTACCGAACAAATAAATTTTTATCGATATTTATAGAAAAAAAAACTAAAAAAGGTGAAAAATTCAAATGTCAGTAAACAGCTCAAAACAAATCTAAATATTTTGAAAATCGTATCAAATATAGAAAATGACTATATAAATATTCAGTGAAAATTTCAAGTATCTGCGGTCATTTGTTTTAGTCTTTTAGAGTTACACCAAAATAAGGAAATCGCTAAAAGTGAAAATCTAATGTTGTAAAATTTAAATTTCAAATGCTCATAAAAATGTAATTTAAATTTTCGGTGGAATTTTTATTTGTGATAAAGATTGAAAAACTTGTAAGGAATCTTGTATTAAATTTTGAAATCTTAGATATAAAAGGAACATTTTTTATGAATTTCTAAATTGTTTGAAAATTGGATGGTGAATAGAATATACTTATATAAACATTCGGTAAAAATTTCATGTATCTATGGTCATTCGTTTTAAAGTTCATCAAAAACCAAAATCGATTTTGTCGAAAAATGAGTGTGCGTAAAATTTCCCATTTTTCCCTTAATTTTTAGTTTGTTTTTCTCGATTATTTAGAAAAGTATTAAGAATTTTTTACTTTTGACCCCCCCTTCCCCCCCAAAGCACCAACTAGATTCACTTTCTGATCGAACGAGGTACTGAAGTCAAAAATCGAAGCATTTTCACTGCCCCAAAACGTGATGACAGACACAAAAAAAAAAAAAAAATAAAATATAAAAACACACATCATGGTAAAATCAATACATTCATCGCTCCACTCAGAATCTAAAAGTATCATTTTCTTCTGGGGTATTGAATATATATACTATTTTTTTTTTTGCAAAACCATGGGAGTAAAATTGTGTCTAGAAGTTTCGGTTTTCTGGTTTCGTGTCTGAAACTGATTCACTTTTTCCGATTTTCGGGATTTTCGTCTAAAAATTGTTTCAATCAGATTTGCCAAAATCGTTTTGAATATTATACAGATAATTTACAAACTTTGTTGTTCATTAAAATAACTAAATATTCGTTAAGTAAATCAAGTAAGTAAATAATGTAGCCCATTGAAAATGATTAATCCATTACGTCAATAAAATAGTTAGATATACTGTACGTACCTAGTGTTACTAATGAAAATTAAAAAATCTATTTGTTTCGAATCGAGACCGATTTGGATTTAAATTATTCCATGGCCCATTACTACAGTTCAGACAAATGCAATATACATGCTATAATATATTAAAGAAAGCCTAAATAAACAAAAATATTATTATTAACGACGAATAGATCGTCAAAAATTAAAATTATATTTTATTTATATAAAACTGCTACTTCTCGCGGCACAAGAGAAAACGATATTACATTTATCACCGATGTCATAGCCAATATATTGTACCAATATTATATACATAGTTTAAGCTTTGTGATCACGCAATCACTTTTTCGTAGCCAGTAGGTATAGTGCCTATCCATATTATCGCGTGTCGGCTATCGTCTGTGTTATTACTTTTTTTTTTTTAATTTTAATCGTACTATAACGTCAATGAGCGAAGAAAATGTAAAAATAATATAAGTTGAGCGAATTCAGCCATATATATATAGAAATAGAGAGAGAGAAAGGTATACTATATTGTCGAAACGATTTCGGGGGTGGACTGGCGGGCGCCCCCGTGCGAGACTTGCCGAGGGTGACGGCCGCCGCCGCCGAACGTGATGAGTCATCGCGGCGGACAGCCAGATCGGCTGCACGAGGATCGTTCTACCCCCTAGGCGGCGGCGGCAGTAGCAGTGACAGAATTTACAACGATAATAACATAATAGATCGATATTGACCCCCTTTTAGCGAGCGGAGATGAAGGGGAAAAAATGTTTCCGATACGCATATGTATATATATATAATATATATAATATATATATATACTTATTACTTATATATACATATACAAAGCTACACAGGACGCGTGGCTGTCATCCGACAAACGATGTTCATTACTTCACGACAATTTATTCATTGGCACACGTCAATTATGTATAATATGTAACCGTATTATTATATATATATATATAATATAAACAGTAGTTGTCATAATATATAATAAGTGCAATGAATTGCATAATATTATATGTTATGTTATATTATATAGTACGCCAATTATATGTGTATGTCATCGCTTCGACAAGGTTTGTCAGCGAACAGTGATCGAGGAGAGGGTTGGTCTATACTCCTTCAAATATCATCCAAGTTTCCTATCCCTTTCCTCAGGAAAATAGAAAATTTAAAATACCCACTACACACAAATGTTTATCTTGTCAGTTTTTATGCTTATAGTCCATAATACTTTAAGTTCTCAAGCACACTATAGGTAAGTGAATATGTGATACACCGAAACAAGATCAGACGATTAGTACACATTTAGAAAAACATATTGAACAACGACTTACTTCAAATTTTAAGATAATATCGAAGATAGAGCTCGCACATTATTATTAAACTACATAAAAATTATTTTACGGTCAAGTCATAACAAATTGAAAATCTTTATATTTTGATTTTTTTCTTACCCCTTGAAGTGTACATAAGTTTTATTTGAGGTTATAAACATTTGTTTTATCGAATTTATTATTATTCCCCTTGAAATTCAATTTATCCAGACTCAACTTAACTGCTTTTTTTATATTTTAGAATGTATAAATAACTATTTTTAAGGTAGAAAATTATGTCGAATCAATCCAGGCCCATAGTTGGATCAAACTTTCAGGTGGAGCAAACCAAATTTTAAGCGGGCATTATACACAAAAACAATATTAATTTCACTTACCCACAGATTCCTTAGGCAAAAGAAGATCACCCTATATTATGCCAAGCATGTGGTTGTCATCTCACTGTGAAACACATAATGACGGAATGCCTACTATGTGACCAAGTTCGACACAACCTCAACATGACCCAAACCCTGGACACAATACTTGGGCCCAACCTGGACAAGATAGTCATCAAATTTCTTCAAACAACTAATTAATTAAGCTAATTTAATTGTAAATATGTAATATATTATGTATAAAAATATGAATAATTTGTAACTATTTATAATGGCCTGTGCTGCCAAACTGTATTTTAAAGATCAATAAAAAAAAAAAAAATATTAATTTCTAATATTTTTAATATTTTTAGAGGGGGCAACGGATTGGGTTTAGGGAGGCCAACGTTTCTTCTTGTTTTCCTCTCGTAGCTACAGGTCTGATTCAATCTAAAGACAATTCTATAGGCGCACTATTTAAGCATAGTCAAAATTAGGGGGACTGAGTTATCTAGATAAGTCTCATACATTTTTTAATACATTTTATATTTTGTTATTTGTTAACTAAATTATTTTAATATTATTTTGTATATCTTAAAGTACAGTCAACTCTCGATAATTCAAACCTTCAATAATTTGAAACTTTTGGTAACTTGAAGTAAATGCTCGGTCCCTCGAAAATCACGCAGTAATTTTAATAAAAACAATATATTTAGGTACACTCGGTAATTCGAAATTAAATTTTGGGAGAACTGGACACTAACACGTGACAATTCGAAAATCATCCGTTCAACGCTGGGTAATTCGAAGTATATTCACCAAATTTTAAAAAATTATGATAAAATTAAACTAAATTCGATTAAGCAGAAAACCATTAAAGATTTCTTCAAAAAATAATACTACTCAACGATTGGACTTCTCGGTAATTCGAAGTTTTTCAACAGTAACGTCAACTTCAAACTATCGAGAGTCGACTATATTATGTTATTTGTTTTATAATGAATAATGCAAAGAGCTTATCCCACGCATTTTTATTAAATAAATAACTATGTGTCAATAATCAAAATAGTAATCATAGATAACAAAATTCCTCATTTAAATTTTTAATATTTATCATTATTATACATACAGATGTATGTTATATCATTTAAATCTAATAAAATAAAAGTGTTATTTAATTTATACCTGCCTACCCTATTGACTAGGTTCTAAATAAAATTGAAATGATCTGTGTATTGTATAAATAAATTGGTATAAAATTAAGATTAAGTTATTTATAAAAACATTTAGTTAGGTATCGATTCTCAATTTTGATTTTTTGTTTTAATACATGCGATATTACGATGGCTTCTGAAGTTTTAAGATTTTAAGATTATTTATTTCATATTTTTTTCGTAAATAACACTATATCTACAACACACTATATATTTTTTTTATTTTATACAGATACTTATATAAAGTATAAATACTTCAATATAATACACTATTATATGATATATTATAATGGTTGTAAATATATCTAACGTAGATTAAACACGTCCTACGAAAAATCTCAACAGACTCATTGATTTATTTTTCACAATAATATATACAATATATAAGCGTAAATACATGATTTATTAGGTCATCGTGATAAATAATTCGTTTATAAACAGCTTTTGATATGCATGTGTGTGACGCAAGTCGTTGGTAATATAGTACCGTCGATATCATAAAAAAAAATGTTACCTATTGGAAGATTTCTTTCCTCCCGAAAATGTGGCATCAACACTTCGACTAGGTATACCGATGGTTCGCAGATAAATTTAAGTGCGTTTTCAATATGATGGCACCAGAGTTCAAGTCATTCAACAAATATTATTAACAGACATGAAAAAATTACTTTAAACTACGTTATACTTAAAATTGATACAATCGTTGTAAAACTAATTACAGCAAATAATAAATAAAGCCATGCATTATAGTATTCACGTGTTGAAGCATTGTTTCTTGCTTGCTTAATAAATATATAATGTGGGACGAAGTTTATATTGCTATAATGTTCACCACTAACACCTGTAAACACTTTTTTTCATAAATAATTAATGTATAAGGATGAAAGCTTGCGCAAAAAGTTTCTCAATAATAATCAAATTGCAATTCAAAACTTTTATGGTTTTTGTTAATTTTGTTAAAAAATAATAAACCATGATTTCATATCTAAACATTGTAAATATTTAGTGCGTGAATTTAAAATGCAAATGGAAGACCAAGGACAAAAAAAAATATTTTTTTCAAATTGTTCAGAGTAAAATGTTTCAGTAACAAATAATTTATTATTATCAACGAAATTTCTAGCAACTATAATAGTTTCTAGGTAACGATATTGTTGAGTTAAATACTTTATGTAGTTGTGAAATTATAAGAGGATAAATTACATCCTAGTGGTGAGTCGTACTATAAAACATAAAAAAAATAAAAAAAATAATAATATAAATGTCAACATTAAGATTTATCTGTGCCACAAAAATAAAAATCGTAACCCATGAGTATTAAAAAAAATGTTGATTTTAATTTTTTTAGCACCGATGCCCAACAAACGTAGTTTCAGCACTAATTGGAATTATACATATTCATATATTTGTTTACGATGAGTCACTATACAATTTACTGGATATTACCAAAAACAAAAAAAAAAATTAATATTTTACAATTTACAGTTGATATTAAATATCTCATTTTATCATATCTGTCAACTTTCTGATCCAAGCACTCGTCTCAATAAAAATCACATCAATTATTTTATTTTTGAATTCTGGTTCAAGCCAGATATTTATATATAAATGTATAATTAGTTTTACGATGGCTTTTTTATTCATTTTTATGGTAATTGTAAGTAAATAATATGCTTACAATTAATATATTTTGTAAAAATCTTAAACGATCACTTAACGAATTGATAAACCGAGAATTTAAGAGAAGGATTTATCTTTTAGCTTTGTATATATTCCCTTAAAACGTAAAGAAAAATTGAATGAAAAACGAAAACTATCATAATCATTTATCGAACGCAATGAACTCTTTAATTTACATAACAATATATTCAAAAAGAAATAGAAACCTAGACTTAAACATTTTGAATATATTTGAACATCAGTTCTAAACGTAAAATACACACATCTACAGCTAAAATAAAATAGACACCAACATATTATATCAGTATCTATTAAAATTTTATGTCAATAGGTCCTAAATTCTTATATACTCCTGAAGTTAGTTTAATACATATTATAAATACAAAGTGCTTATTATAAGTACTTTATCGATTTTTCTATAATTAGGTACCTGAACATGGACGATGCATAAGAAATTATTGTATATCAATTCAGATAAATTAATTTTACTAGGGATATTAATCTATTAAAAAGAATATTATATATTAGGAATAAATTGCACATTATTACATAATAAATTATAATATTTACAAATTTGGTTAAATTATAAATGTACAAACATTGTTTATATATTCAATATTCATATCTAGAAGATATGCATAAAAGCTTTGAGATATTATAATGTAAGAGGACTAAGGTTAATTTGAACACATTAAAGCAGCATACATATTTAATATCAATTATTTTGTGGTGTGTAAATTGAAAATATAATCAACTAATAATAAATGTATAAGCGTGTAGGTATGCAACAGTTCAGATATTATAAATGAAATAAAAAGAGCACATCGCTTAATCATTACAAAGTATGTTTAATATGTTAAAATTAGTATAGACTATAATATAATATTATTGCATATTATAAAGATAATTGATAATGTTAAATAATATAAATATAAGTAATGATGTTTTTAATTGATTTGAAAAACTTTCTTCAGAATTCTTATGTTATAAAACGGATAATAATATATCATTTATTAATAATTAACTTTAATTTAAATATTTATTATAAATCGAAAAACCTTTAAGTATCTAACTATGTAGTATATTAATATAATGCAATTAATACATATTTTATTTATGAATATCAAAAACAATAATAGTACTTTTCAAGTTTTTTTTCATATTTTTTTTTTTTTTTTTTAACAGGCCATTGAAATATATAATATAATAAATTTAAAATACAAGACATATGTGTTTCCAATGATAACTATTTATTACATTCCCTATATCTCAGATTATTTACGTCGATTGAAACGTTAAAAATTCATAAAAGTTTTCATTCAATTTTATTATAAATCACTATTATATATGCACAAAGGAATGTACGAGCTCTATATTGCATTAAGTTCAAACACTTCAAACTTATTTTATCTGATGGTGAACAAATTTTGGTAAGTACGTATAAATTATTGGGATAGTACCTATACCTGTACGGTCAATTTTAAGCTGTATGCATACCATTAACGCTATGATATACGTCACTGATACGTGCTCATTCAATTATGTACAATACTATTTACTTTTCAAGATGGTTCGAACCAATCGAAATGACCACTCTCGCAATATTCATATGGTATAGTGTATTGATAACACAACGTATATTTGCAAGAAATTAATACAATATGATGAGTGATAACTTATATAAAGTAAATACAAGAGGTGATTAATTTAATACTTGACAGTGAACACTCATTATCTCAAAAAGCAACAATATTTTAATAACGTTTATTTTTGTTTACTTGTTTAGGATTCGTTATATAACAATATTTTTTATAATAAAATCACGTATTCACTTATATTTTACCATATGAAAAATAGCGATGAGTATTCTTAGTGAATCATACCGAGAACATAACATATATATTATATAGTGTAATAAGTATAATAGTTTTTGAAAGTAAGTATCATAATTTTTATTACTTTTGATTATTAATATATTCAAATTTATATTTTTACTAATCACAAGTAGGTATATACAATTACCTAGGTATATTATGATATGCTACATTTTTAAATAAAATCATCACTAAGTACTTGGTCGATTTCGTATAGAATTTTTATTTCAAAATTGGTATTGAGTAAACGTTAACATAAGCTGTACATGCAGCTAGGGGTTATTTATATACGCCACCTCTCTCTTCAGATCGTTTCATTGTCATATAGAGAATAAAAAAACTAATGTGCAATATTTTAGTTGCAATTTATTATTGCAAATGGGTGTATTTTTATATCATTTTGTGCAGTACGGGTAAATAACATATAGTACGCTTCATGAACTACATTAATCGTTGAACCCATGATAAAACGTAATCGAGGACATTCCACACTGCAAAATGTTATTACTTTATTATCATTGAATATAAATTGTACAATTTTATCAATTATACGCAATACAATAATTTTTTCATCCTACTTCTTATCATTATTAATGCAATATACATAGGTATACTCGAAACGACCTACTTTAAAACCGAATTTAATATATAATGAATTATTGTATATTATGATACAAACTAACGAGTCAAAATTAGTAAATCGACATTGAAAGGTGAAGTGGTTTAGAATTGAACGGAGGGTGTTACAACATATGATACAATACACACCCTATGGATATTATATTATATCGAAGATCAATATTACTCGATAACAACCATTCTATCTCCGCCGATCATAAACGCTTTTGCCTATATTAGACACAAAATATATTCGCGCACGTTATGCTGTGTTTGCGGAAATTAAATTTAAATACCACGATACAACATATAACATAGGCACGATTAGATTTATAGCTGAAGTGGAACAACCCAGGTAACGAACCTAACGAGATTAAAGAAGTCGACAAGACGCTTGTTAAGTGGTTTTGGACTAAAACAGCAGTTACAGGCGAGTAACTAAAAATAATATCCTAATCGTTTAAATCATGTTAACAAGAAATCAAGAAAAATTATAAAATTTTCCGTCAAAAATAAAATAATATAATCATATTTATAATTTATTAAAACGTTGTGATGCTGGTTGTTTATATTTTGAATCGTATCGCATGTCATCTAGTGCCTACTACATAGCGTATAATATACCGATAATATAACCTATATTATATAAATGTACAATAGATAAGTATACTACATTACTATATAACAGTGGTCTGCAAACATTGTTAGCAAAACACTAAAACATAAAAGACTCATCATAGACTCATAATAGAGTTGCGAATACAGTATGCGCATTTCATATATTAATTATAACACATGGCGGTATTCATCAACACTTTTAAACAACATAATATAAGTATTCGCGCCATAATGTAATTGTTGAAAAAAAACAGTGTTTGCGCATCGCAGATTATAACCACCAGACGAATTTAATAAAAAGTCGTTATCCGAATCGCATTGATTATGAGACGATAGTTGGAAAAAACACACCCGCGAAATATACAGTGACTCACAAAACATGCACTTCTATTATTCGAATTCTGATTTTTAGAATATTTATGTTAATTTATATCGATTATATTAGATATGAATGTAATTTTTGGTCATTATGAACCTTTTTTTCCGCCATTTTATGTTTTAAATTTTCAAAAAGACACCTATGGATGCATTAAATCTAAATTTAAATGAGTAGTTTCTGATTCTTAATAGTAGTTTTTAATGGTTTTAAAAAAATATTTAAAATAGTTTTAATATTTATTTTAATGCCCATTATATCGCATGATTTTTAAAAACTAGAAGATTGTAATACATTTATATTAATTACCGTAATTTTAAAATCATCGTTGTCCTTAAATATAATCTAAAACTATTTTCAAAATATCATGGTACCTATAAAAATTATAAGTATTTGAAAAACCTACAATTTCAATGTTTCAAAAATTAAGAATTTTACCAAATATATTATTTATGTATTATTATTTCCACGCACCACTCTATATAAATAATAGTTAAAACTCCGGCCGACACCACGAACACGTAAATATTGTATGTATATATGTGTAATTGAAAAATGTATGTTTTGCATTTAATAAATTATCATCACGATATACATTCACAACGGGGGTTGGAAATGCTCCGATATGAAAACATACATCACACCAATCATTGTTGAATTTATAAATTTAATATTTTACACAAGTGTATATGTTACGGGCAAAAGTCGAAATCGGGCAAACCTCAGAAATGCCCGGGCAAAACGCGAATTGCCCACAATCCTTGGGCAAAATGTCATATTTCGGCTTTTGACCGGGCAAACCTAGTTATGACCAACCTCATTTGGGCAAAACTGTATACTGACTTTTATCGTAAGGTAAATATAAAAAATAATTGTAAAATAAATATTATTGAACAACAATAGAATACACTTAAATAATAATAAAAATATAATGATATTAAGTACTCGTGTAAAAATTAACATATAATAATATTAGGTACCTACTCTTATAATGTTAAAATAAATAATTAAAAATATTAATACATTTAAACTTCATTAGGGCCAAACTGTAACGTCTTAAATAACTTCACTAATTTTAAATACAAAAAAATAATAATCACAAAATATTGTACAGATATAATTGAATACATTTAAATAATAATAAAAAAATAATATTTTTGTTTATTTGTTGCTGCACATATTAGAACCATGGCATTTAGAACTACACAAAATATTTTGCTGTTTACATTTGCATCGTTTCGTAGTGCACTTAGTTTTGCAAGAACAAAAAATAAACCCTTGTCCTCCAGTTAACGAATTTTGAGTACTAGCAGTCCTCAGTGGTATTTCGATATTCGGTACATCATTGCTACTAATAAATTGTTCCTTGCATTGAAATATTTGGTTTCTGGCATAAAGTGATGATAAAATTCCATTTTTGGTTCCTATTTTATAGAATCCATCATCAGTAACACTTAATATAACACCTAACACATTATTTGCATCGACTTTTCCTCTATCAATACAAGGCACTGGAATTTTCACTGTCGTTTCGACTGCTAGAGGTGGAAATTGATTTTCACTCCTTAATTTCATTTTTTTTGCTTGCGCCACTAATCCATCAGTAGCCTTTTTCCGTGCTTTTTTTAAATTTTGTTTTTGTTCAAATATGTTGACTAAATTTTTTTCATTTTCATTTTCAATTAATACCTCCATTACATTATCATTTTCATTTAATACCTCCATCTCATTATCATTTTCATTTAATACCTCCATCTCATTATCATTTTCATTTAATACCTCCATCTCATTATCATTTTCATTTAATACCTCCATCTCATTTTCATTTTCATTTTCATTTAATACATCTATTTCATTTTCATTTTCTACAAATTTTAGTAAGTCATTTTCGTCATTTACATTATTAATTATATCATTGGGTAAAAATGACATTTTTAATCCAAGACTAACTTTTTTTCCAAACATAGCTTCATATGGCGGTTGTTTGATTCCAGAATGATAAGCACTATTTTTGGCAAATTGACAAAATCTCAATCCTTCACTCCACTTTCTAGATTGATTTTCTTCCATCCAAGCATAAATGATTTTTTCGATGTCCTGATTAGCTCGCTCAACACTCCCCTGGCTTTGCGAATGACGTGGCTTCTCGTGTACAATTTTTAAACCATCCCACATTAGAACTAAATCATTTATAATATGATTTACAAACTCTCTACCATTGTCTGATTGTAGTATGCACGGAGCTCCAAATATACAAAAAATATCTATAAGATTGTATGCAACTTCGCTTGCAGTTTTTGTTTTTAAAGGTCGTAAAGAAACAAACTTAGTAAAATGGTCTTGGTAAACCAAGATAAATTTAAAATCACCATCTTTATTACTTTGCATATCTATCAGATCGACCTGTGCACGAGAATTAAAAGTTTTAGATAAAATTGGTTTTATTACTAAACCTTTTTTGGGATGAGCGTGTTTTTTATTACATATTTCACATAACTGTAAATATAATAAAATTATATCCCTGGTAATATTTTTGTATTTTTGTTTTATTGATTGCTCCATTCGGTTTCGACCACCATGACCACAATTTATATGAGCCATGTGCAATATATCGAACATTTCATTGCAAATCAGACACACGCATTTCGTTAGCCATTGCTAAAGACGTACTAATATAAGCTCACAAAAATACGAACTACAGTACAATATTGTACCATTTAGATAAGGTGTATTTTGTGTACCTATTTAATATAACGAGTTGATAAAATACAATAACAGCGATAAATTAACAAGATACGCGTGGTCATCTATAATCGTAATAATATCATACGATAAAAATTACTATTTGTATTAAATTTTAGCGAACGTATTTAATACACTTCGGTTAGGTTAGGTTATTGCCCTTACGATAAAAGTCAGTATACAGTTTTGCCCAAATGAGGTTGGTCATAACTAGGTTTGCCCGGTCAAAAGCCGAAATATGACATTTTGCCCAAGGATTGTGGGCAATTCGCGTTTTGCCCGGGCATTTCTGAGGTTTGCCCGATTTCGACTTTTGCCCGTAACATATATACAATACTACACATGTTTACCTGTTTTTCCATTATCTATCCCATCTTGTATACGCACTGCACCGTTAACAGTTTGTACCTACCTAATTTAAACGATTTGAACTCGACCAGATCATATATTTTCATGGCCTCGTTTTAAAATCAAATATTCATTTAAATCCTTAGAAAAATAATAATTTTATTTTTTATGTCAAACAATTAAAAGGATACGTATATGTGATTATCCGAGTATCTTTTCTGCAAATTTTTGTTTATAACGTCCTCGTCTATGTCTGATATGGACGTCATATCTGGCACGCCACAACTTCCTGTAAAAAAAAAAAAATACTAATGTATTCCTAATCACAATAATTAACATTTTTTTTTTTTCAATACATTATAATACTTAATAATTTAACATTATATTTTGTATTGTACTAATATTTAATATACTATTTAAATTGTATTAAATACTAATAAGAATAGCAAATATGTTACATTCATTACTTATTATGGCGATTTAAAAAAAAATACAACTACACAAATCATTACTTGTTTCGTGTACTAATTTATTACTCGTTAAACATGCGGTTCTTTATTTGTACTCATTGTATATAATAGATAAAGTAACAATAAATCAACAATTAAATTTTTTTCACGTCTATCTTAATTTATATCTATTTTGTTTATAACATCATCTATAATTAAACTGAAATATGGTAATACTCGATTTTACGTTAATCTAATTATCGCCGGCTTAATTATTCCATTTTTGACTATTATATTACTTGATTATTTGTTTTTTTTTTTCTGAATTTGATGCCGGTATTATTACACACAAACTAATGATGGGCACCTACATAACAATTAAAGCAAATGATGATTATATACATTCATTATGTTTATGGACCTTACAACTATAATATTGTTCGATTGCAATAGTACAACTACAATAACGATAAAATATCAGCGTATATTATTATGATATGACAATATAAAAATTATTTATATAAAAGCTAAAAAGGCATAGAGTTAGACTTTTTGCTGGTTCTGTGAATCTGTTAGTTTATTTTTTAGTTTCGACTCTGAATGACTAAGAAAAGTTACTGATCCCATGGTAAAAAAAAATAAATACTTGGTACGCCATAATAATATGCAGTACTAGTGAGCAATTAATTTTGTGTAGGTTTGTAGCGAAACATTATATGGTGTTTTCTTCAGATGTATATTTAATTTAATAATATCATAGAATAATATTAATGTTTCGCATTTCAATAATATTTATATTTTATTGTATTCTCTGATTAAGTACACATAAACATATAGTAGCCTGCACTTGGGGTTCTTTTTTGCGATAGTAAACGTTGATTTCAATAACAATTTAACTCTTATTCTCGAGGGCAAACTTATTTTGGACGGTTGTTGACAATATATTGTATACTATAGTAATGGTAGTATATACAACGAATGAAAATAAATCTATAAGCAATATTATACGTCATATTTCTCATAATATTATTGTCGATTCAAACACTCAGAACAATACTTTGCGTCAATAGCAATAAAGACAAACAAAATGTCGATAAAAGATAATAATAAAAAAATGTATTTTTTGATATTATTTCATATTTTATATCATTTTTCAAATATTAATTATACGTACATATTATGTTATAGGCGCATTTTATTTAAAAAGTACATATTTTGTATTTTTTAGTGCAAATTTAATACGTTAACGTTGGTATATATAATAATATTGATTAGGTATTTTAATGCATCATGACATGTGCAATTTTCCTGATCATTACATGATATTCAAATTTTCTTGGAA
This sequence comes from Diuraphis noxia, assembly GCF_037042655.1. Lineage (NCBI taxonomy): Eukaryota > Metazoa > Arthropoda > Insecta > Hemiptera > Aphididae > Diuraphis > Diuraphis noxia. Next base: position 41,721,095 of record NW_028301711.1, on the reverse strand, counting down.
TACTACTTGTCTATAATATTATATTTTGTTAATAATGGTCAAACGGCCAAATCCTTAAATGACAATTCTTTTATGTCAGGTATAAAATAAAATATAAAAATCAATGAATTATCAAATATTCCCAACTCGTCTAACATCTAACACATATCGAAAGACTTGAGATATTTCACCAGCTCTTGGTTTTCCAATAATATGGACACGGTGGTAGGTATGTCAAGAACGAAAATCATAAAACTACAGAAAATGACAACAAATTGTCAATAACAATAATAGCCACTGCGGTATAAAAGCTTCTTCTATAGATAACGTATTACGTGAAATGGACACGACAACAACAATGATTATGTCCGACAACTATATCAAAAAGAAAAATTTAGAAAAAACGCCCATGACGATGTCACAATAAGATTTTAAATCCGATGAGAAAACGATAATCTGGTGTAGTGTTGTACGTATATGTATAACTTTAGTAGGTATATAAAATAAGTACTCAGAATTTTTTGAAACCCCCACACAATAAAATTATACACAAATATATGGGCATTAACTAGTTTTAATAAGTTAATTTTCTATTCGATGAATCTGCTGTAATGACATAGCTTTTCTTATTAAACCATCGTTATAAATTTCTATATAGTATAATCATAAGTAATTGATTATTTTTTGTTTATTCACTATGCAAGTACAATATTTAACTAAAATGTAGGTCTTGTGGAACACTATATTTTTGATAAGTGATATAATCGATGAAGATAATAACTTTTGCTTTGCCAAAATAATTAACATAGTTATAAATATTGATTGTTTCAAAAGAAAATAGATTAAAAATGTTGATATATCAGGTATTCATTATTATAGTATATAATGTAAGCCATAATATAATAATTTCAAAGGTTTATCTTATTTTTCAAATATTTACAGCATACCATAAATGAACTAAATCAGTTCTGCAGCAACAAGTTAACAAGGTATTGCAAATGTTATATTACTGCAACTAAACGAATGAACATTTGATTGTGGTCAGCCATATAGATCATATAAGTTTTTCATAATTATTTGCGATGCTTCATATTGAGAAACGTGACAACATAGATGTGGATCATATTATAAATTTATTTTCCATAACAGGGCGGAACATATCGAAATAATAAATATTATATTTATTATAAATTAGTTATATTTATACTAGCTGAACCCGTGCACTTTGTAGCCCGTCAAAAAGCCTATACTTCTTAAATGTCTCAAACTCTGTGTTAAATTTGTTACCTGTGATCATGCAAGCAGTATTTTTTTATGCACATAAATATATAATGGTTAAATTATACTAAATAATAATCTTACACTGATAATCAATTTAGTTTATTATTATGTAATTTTATTCGTTTTATCGAGAAAAATCTGAAAATTTAAGTATTCAATTGAATGGTTTTCCGACACGTAAGCATGCCAAGCATACAACTGTCCATATGAGAAGCATGAGTTTTCCAAATTCAGTCCACACACTTGTAGCGATTGTCCTTGTGCTTTGTTGATAGTCATTGCAAAAGCTAGTCACACCGGAAACTGGAAACGTTTGAATTTAAAAGGCATATCTGTTGAAATCATTGCATGGGATGCGTGGTGACGTACGTACATCTTCACTTTAAACGTTCTGTTTAAAATTGTAGCTTTTATAATGTTGTTCAATTGTTTTACTGAAAGCCTACTACTATTGTAGAGTCATGGTAGATTGATGTTTCGTAGATGAATAATTTAGCACGCCATATTTCAATGTTAGAACGTGCGGAGGCATATGTGGCAAATCAAGTGAATTTAAGAATTCAGTTGGACAATTGACAACTTCGTCTAGATCCATTACGGTATCTATGGACTGGTACGTTATCGTGTCATCTCTCGAGAATTTCGTTTAGAATGGTGTTATTGATTTTAGGTATTTACACCAATATAGCCCGTACAATGAGCCACTGACGACTTCATAATTTTGTGGTAGATTTGAGAAAACTTTGTCAATTAACTCATTGTTTATTGCAGTTATTTTTAAGAAATTAGTTGGGAATGTGATGCATAGTGTTGATTCATCGATAACTAGTTTACCAATCCCCATTTTCATCAATTTTTTTGCGAAATCGGCTGAAGCATAATTTACTAGATGTACACTCATATATTTTATATCGTTTTCCAATCTTGCATCTCGTTGCTCAGTTGTTTCAGATGAACAGAATTAGGCTTGGCGTTCTCTGGCGTTTCCCCATCTTTTTGCTTGATTGTTTCTGAAGATCATATTGGTCTTTTCTTTTGAACTTGAGGCGTAAAACTACCAATCAATCTTTTTATCGGAGCTATAACTGCATATAAATGGCGTTATTATAAAAAAAAACACAAATATCAATATTCTAATAGTAATCGTCACAAATAGCAACCATCTATAAACAAAAATTTCTATCGTAAATCTCAAAATGTCTGTTTGGGCACCACCCGGGGTTGGGCCTATCGCTTTTTAACTTAGCCTATCTCCTGCCTATAGCTCTAATATATCTCTGTACCATATTTCGTCGCAATCAGTCTAGCTGTTTAGAAATGCATAAAGAACAAACATACAGACAGACAGAAATCCATCTGCCGGGCTAATTTGTGAATCTAAACTATCCAGGGCGTCACCCAAACGCGTACAAAAAAATTCATTAAAATCAGTCCAGCCATTTAGGAGAAGTTCAGTGGCATAAACACGTATACAGAAGAATTATAAATATAAAGATATACGTTATTATAGATAATATGGGTGTAATTATTTGTATTTTTATATCGATAATTATGGTTGTTTTGACGAAGGGAGATGCTATACCTCCCACGTCTTCTATTAATCAATATTATGGGGGACTAGAATCAACTCCCCCCCCTCAAAAAAAAAAAAGTCAGCCAATAGGTATTTGTACTTAGGTCAAAATAATAGAATCGTTCAGAACCAAACACGCGTTCCGACATCGTGATTTACGCAGCGATCTATAGATTAGAAATCAAACGTAATAATCGTGGCAAGTACGAGACGATATATTACGAACCATCACGGCGGAAAACGTCACGAGTACATTGCGATACATCATTAAATGAACATTGTCGTGACGGAAAACCCATATTTGCTGCTCTGACATTGCGAGTAAACGTTTCCAGTCAACCGTGGTCGACAAGTGGTCGGCTGTTGTTGCCGTTGACGTACACAACCAAGCTAATGGAGATTTATTGAAAACTATTTATAATATGTTCAGGTATAGGTTCCTACGCAATGAGTACCACCACCTTCGTATTTTTATATTCGAAGTGATCACAATGATCACTCAACAGGACCAAGGTGTGACAGTTAAATCGGCCGACAATAACACGTTTTTTGCATGGTCAAAGCACCTAAAATTAAAAACGTTGAATGTGGACCACAATTTAAGATCTACTCACATAATGTTAAAAATCAATTTTACATTTTTGTAACTAATTCGTAGACATTCGTAGCGGAAATATCAATAATTATATTCAAAAAGGCGGGTAAGTCGTGGATGTCGCTCTGCTGTACAGTATAGGTTACAAGTGGGTTACTGTAATGGATGGAATTAAATTTGAATCCAATGATATTATATCATTGTATACGAAAAACGATTCTGAGCAAAGACGGTTTATCTGTCTAGGATATATTATAGATTATTAAAAATTTTCAAATCTTAGATTTAAAAAGAAAAATTTTTATGAATTTCTAGTGTGAAATAATTTGCAAATTTTCGTGATTTTCATGATTTTTACATACGTTGTCAAAATTCAAACTTTGAATGCTTGTAAAAAAATGGTGACTACGCGTTTATCTTATTTTTCAATTGCTATTGTAAAAATATGATAGGAGCCATGTATTAAATTTTCAAATCTTAGATATAAAAGGAAAATTGTTTTTGAATTTCTAGCATAAAATAATTTATGAGTTTTCGTGATTTGTACGTATGTTGTCGAAATTCAAACTTTGAATCCTTGTAAAAAAAAAAATTGTGACTATGAATTTATTTTATTTTTCAACTCCTATTGTTAAAATGTGTTAGAAGCCTTGTATTAAATTTTCAAGCTTTTCTACCGAACAAATATATTTTATACAATTTCTATTGTAAAAATATATTATGAGCCTTGTATTGAATTTTGAAATCTTAGATATAAAAGGAAAATTTTTTATGAATTTTTAGCATAAAATAATTTACGAATTTTCGTGATTTTTACATAATATGTTTTCAAAATTTGAACTCTGAATGCTTATAAAAAAAAATTGTGAATATGATTTCCTTTTATTTTGCAACTGCTATTGAAAAAATATGTTAGGAACCTTCTATTAAATTTTCAAATCATAGAATTAAAAAGAAAAACTTTTATGAATTTCTATCTAAGATAATTTGAACATTGCCGTAACTTTTACGTATTTAGTCAAAATTTCAACTTTAAATCGTGCCTACGAATTTATTTTATTTTTCAATTTATATTGTTAAAATGTGTTAGAAGCCTTGTATTCAATTTTCAAGCTTTTCTACCGAACAAATACATTTTTATCGATATTTATAGCAAAAAAAAACTAAAAAAGTTGAAAAATTAAAATGTTAGTTAACAGCTCAAAACAAATCTAAATATTTTGAAAATTTTATCAAACATATGAAATGCCTATATAAACATTCAGTCAAAATTTCAAGTATCTGCAGTCATTTGTTTTAGAGTTACACCAAAATAAGGAAATCGCTAACAGTGAAAATCCAATGTTGTAAAAATTTAAATTTCAAATGCTTATAAAAATTTAATTTGAATTTCCGGTGGACGTTTTATTTGTGATAAAGGTTGAAAAACTTGTAAAAAATCTTGTATTAAATTTTCAAATCTTAGATTTAAAAAGAAAATTTTTTTATGACTTTCTAGCTTAAAATAATTTGTCAATTTTCGTGATTTTTACGTATTTTGTCAAAATTCAAACTTTGAATGCTTATAAAAAAGAATTGTGACTATGAATTTATTTTATTTTTCAACTGCTATTGTAACAATATGTTAAGAGCCTTGTATTAAATTTTCAAGCTTTTCTGCTTAACAAATAAATTTTAACAAATCAATATTAATTTAAAAAAAACTAATAATGTTCGAAAATTTCAAATGCCTATGAATAGTTCAACTTAAGTCGAAAATTTTTGAAAATTGCATGGTGGATAGAATATACTTATATAAACATTCGGTGAAAATTTCATGTAGGTATCTATGATCATTTGTTTTAAAGTTACATCAAAAACCAAAATCTAAACCTATCAATATAACTAAACCTATCAATTCTCTACAATTTAATTACCTACTCGTATTAGTAGCTTGCAGTCCTATAAGTCCTAGCTGAAAACGGTGATTAACGATAAGTGTTAGGAAGTCTTTCCCCACATTATACCTTGTATACCTTACGCGGTGCTGGGTCATCGTGGGGAATGATCCATAAAATTTTACCCCCCGTAGAAGAAAAATATATTTTTTAAGTCGTAAAAAAGGAAAACTTTTAATCGATCTGTATAATATTATTTATATAAGCTTAAAAAGAGAAATTTTTATTATTTTATGCGTATCATTTTTTTGTTTACAAAGATTTGATGGGTAGATTGTTTAGTCTTATGTTTATTATATTGTAAGTATTATAAAGGACATAAAAATAATGCGTTCTCTCGTAACTGATAAAACCATTTTGATCTTTACTATGCATTATTCAATGAGTCATAACTCACAGCCGATGAAGATACGGAATAAAAAAAAACGTTTTCTTGAACAAATTTCGTGATAATATGACGGTCTAAAACATAAACAAAATCACAACTATGAGCAATAGGAGCATTAAATTTGCTTCAGTAAAATTTGAAGTGTGGTAAAATTTAAACTACCAATTAAAAAAAATTAGATGTTACAATAATTGTTAATAAATAGTTTATTTTTCTTAAAAATGTAATTAATATGATAATTTAAAAATGGAAAAACATGGAGTTAGATTATTATAATTATATAACTTTTTTTTTTTTTGTGTGTGTGCGGTGGAGGGGGGGGGGGGTTCGACAGCAAGGGCCATTAGCCTGTGGAACTGTGAGGGAAAGAACTGTAGGTTTGGTACTCGAGGATGTTTTTTTGACAGAATTTCGAATGGTTAGCTATAGGTTTTTTCCATGCCCGGGTCGGGGGCGGTCTTTCTTTCCAAACAGCGTGAACTGCCCGGAAGGTTATGTCGCCCATGACCGGGATTCGAACCGTCGACGGTGCGGCGCGTCGCAACCGACGCCTTAATTCACCCGACCACTATACCCCCCAATATAACTTATTATGTTCTTAAATAATTTACATAAGTATATTTTATTTGTACTGTGGTGGTGATAGGGATTATCAAAAACAGTTAGCTCATTTGTGGTGGCATGTAACGATTAGCCCTTAATCCGGATTTGGTTCTGATTTGGTTTTAAAACAATATTATTTTAATACGAGGATTTAATAACTTTTTTCTTGAACGTTTTTAGGTAAACATTAACCCATTAACAACATACATTTTCGTAATAATTAATATTAAAATACGAAAACAATAATTTAATCAGTATTTGTATTAGATATCAATATATAATAGATTATAGATTAATTTAAAAAACACTTGGCATTAAAATGTTAAAAAATATTGATTAACTTTACCTAATTAATGTTATTAACTATTAAAAAAATTGTGAACATTGTTTTTTAGTTAAACCTATAAAAATATTAGTTGTATGCAAAATCTCGTAATATTTCTGGAAAAATTTTATGAGGCTTATTAATAAAAATATTTTTTTTATAAGAAATTGTTTAATTTATTAGATACATTTTAATGAAAAACTCTCTAAATTATAATATTTTCTGGATTAAATAGAATAAATATGTTTATTTTTTTTTACTTCAACAAGTGATTTATATATATATATTATTTAGCAGCAGTCCTTTTAACAATAATCGCTTACTAGATATTTAAAAATATAATAGATTAAATGGGCATTTATGAACATTATTTTATTTTCCACATGATAATATATTTGTATTCAGGTAAAGAATTTTTTGTTGGAAAATTTTCTTTACGTTTTATAAGTACTTTGTACAAAATAAAAATAAAAGTATTAAATTTATCAGTGAGTGAAATTATTTCCTTTGACATTACATAATGAAATATTTATGTTACAATTCAAAATATATTTTATTATTATTTAAATCCTTAGATCTGGTCCTTAAAAAGGAATACTTTAATTTTCGAACATAAACTAAGATTTATTTATTCAATATTAATTTTTATCGAGTACAATGGTGCATACAATAAAAATTATATTTAAATAAGTATTGAAAACGATATTAACGTTACTCGGATTATTATTACGACGACAAGACGAATAAACGAGTCTCGATTCGTTTGTGGACAACAAATATATACATAATATTATATTGTGTCACAATAGAAATGCAATTAATATCAAAACGTTAATTATACATTTATACACTCTGGGAATTGTATATAGTTAAGGAAAATTGAACTATCGACCCGAAGTCCGAGAGGGGTCCGAGGGCTGCGGAGTAATAATATTTCAGTACGCACCGAAACTGTGCACACGCATAATATAATAATAGTAATAATAACACACTCCCCTGTAATATAATATAATACATGAATGGTCCATATTAATATTAAACGCGTAATCATTGGTATGGCCGCAAACACTTGAGTCCCCATATAAAATACCCGACTCATCGCATGTCGGAAAAACAATTATTATCATACGCTCATTAAACCGTATCGTATATTTATTATACGATGTATAAACTTGCGCATGGTTTTAAACGTTTCGCTTCAACTGAACTGAATAAATTGTGGTTGATTCGATCAATCGCGTCTGGAATTTCATAGTATCATTGATTCCAATAGGAGGGGGCTTTGGGGAAAGACTTGGTGTACCCCTGTGCCAAATGTCCATATCAAGTAATACTACGAATAATTAAAAATACTATAAAAATACTCCTATTTTAGTGTGATTATAATGTTTTTAATTGCACTCTTTTGGAATAAAATTTTCCATTGTACAACAAATTACCGCTATAGAACTTTTCAAAATGTAAGAAGTAAATAAATTATTATAATATGTAAGTAGCATTATTTGCAAATTTTCAGGGCTTTAACATCTGCACAGCTCCAATCATATTATATTTTATAACAACAACATATAATAATAGTTATTATATATTTACAGTTTCATAATATGCATACTATATATAATATAAAGTAAACATTATACAATAATACATCCAATGTCCTCGTTGTGTGTTTAATTTTTTTTTCGTCAAAGTCCATATTTTACACACGTGTATTAAAAGAGCAAGGAAAAATCTGTCAACAATATTACAATATGATGGTGTCGAACTAAATGTCCGAGTAACACTGCAACAACGCCACGTGTTCGGTATATATATCATACAACGACTATATAATAATATTGTATTAGTACATTGCATGAGTACCTATATAATATGTGCACTATATATTATTATACAGAGTGATTCACCTGTCAACACGCCCACACCCATTTTTTCTATACATATAATGATGAATTTATTCAAATTGTGATTTTTGAAATTCTTAAGTATAACAAAACGATAATACTTTTAAGTACATGCATTTTTTTATACTGTTAATTAGTGCCTCGTGGCTATACAAAAATCTATTTTATTCAAATAAGAATGACCCTTTTTTCAAAAAATTTTTAATCGTAGTTAATCATCGCTTTTGAACATTTTGGATATTCACTGCACGGAATGATCTTCCTATTTTGTTATAAATCAAAAATGAACAACTGAAGATATTTAAAATTTACACCAAATGTTTATTTTATTATTTCCTATACTCCGGAAAATTTTAAAATATTTTGATTGTTTAGTTTTCTACTAATATTTTTAGTTTTAAATTTTTAATTTTTTTCTATAAATATCAATAAAATTTTATTCATAAGGTCAAAAAAACTTGAAAATTTAATACAAGGTAAATTATTTCAACAGAAATTGAAAATTATTAAAAATACATAGACAGATTTTTTTATAGGCATTTAAAGTTCAAATTTGGAAAAATGTATAAAAAATTAAACTTATATTTAGATCAAGTTTGAACGTAAGTAAGTAATTCTGTAACCAAAAAATCTAAAGCATATTATATAAACACAGGTTCTTTTGTTTAGTTATTTTAAGTTAAAATTTGGATGAAATCACATACTAATTATTAATTAACCAAGAAACGATTGTATAGTAAGTTATATTGTTGTTATTTAAAAATATTTGTGAGTATTTAAAACTTTTAAAGTATATTATTATATACAAATATGATAGTTTCAAATTTCGTAAAGTTACTAAAATATTACATGGTCCATGATGAATGAATCACTCGGTCCACAATATATTCGCAGAATACGCTCATTATTTCAAAGAGCTTATTTTTTGAGACTTAATTAACTTCTTTTTATACCAAACAAGAACTTCCTTTAATTTCTCTGAATCATTAAGCAAATATGTTAACATTTTCAAGAAAAAAAGTCATCTGTTCATAACAGAATCACTTTGTGCATTATATTATACATTGTATTAACATACCTAGATATTTTCAGAAATTCGGTTCATTCGGCAAGTCGAATATCATTATGCTCCAGTCAAGCGTGTAACTAATAATAATCTAATGGCACTGCTCTGGAAATCGTCCAGATTAATAACACGTGTTTTTTGTCCACTAAAATATGACTAATTTAAAATGTATACAATAATTAATAATAAATAACTTAAAAACAAAGATTCAGGAAAGTGAAACCCCCATCATGGTGATTGGTGAGTGTCCAGATTTTCTTATAATTTTAGTGTTCTCTGCTCAACGAGTATAAGAAACGTCGAATTATTCTATGTAAAATGCACATAGAAGCGCATTTTAGGGTTGGTGGGATATTTTAAACATACGTCATATTCTAATTTGAGACATTTTTGTAATTTATTCCCCATTTTTTATATTCATGTGTTGTAAGTAAATATATTTTTCACGTAAAAGTATTAACTGTTGGGTATTGCTTTTCATTGTAAATTATAAAAATACATTACATAAATGAGATTAAGATAATAAATATAGGTAATTAAAAAAAATTATTTTAAGTGCATTTTATAGAGAATATTTCAAGAAGTGCATAAATTAATGTTATTTTAAGCTTTTTAAGGATATAATTAAAGTCGTAAATAATTAATGTTGAGGTTATTTTATTATGCAAAGTGAAAGGACGTATGGTAAAAACGTCTTATAATAATTTCGAATGGGGCTGATATGTATAAAAACGCATCTTTTCAGTTATCTTCATATAAAACCTTTCGTATTTTCGTCTTCCGTCGAAACGATGAAAATAATAATTATGATTAAACGAACGAACGTCGACGTCGTCGCGTTGTCACTCATCTAAAACACTGCACATAATATTATATACCTATGGTATAATATACATATACCACGCCACACGAATACTGTGATGTGAATAAAACTACACTTCGTTTTCCTCGTAGAAACCTGCGTAATGCAACGACAGTGACAACTTTTAATTTCGACTAAAAAAAATATGCTTTACTCCAGGCGGAAACCGGTAGTGACAATGATATGGATATGTCACTGAAAGCTCCGGACGGAAATTTCTTGTAATCATAAAACAATTATTATGGCTGTCAAAAAAAAAAACCATGAAAATATATAATATTTTGACGAAAAAACCCATGTTGAGAACAACCATATGTACCTATATTATAAAATGTATAAAATGTATAATAAAATAATATGTTATACATACAATATAAAAAGTATCATTTAATAACATCATAGAAAATAAAAATATCAATCATAAGAAAATGTTAATTACATAAAAAGATATACAAATTTAAAATAACACTTAAACAGTACAAATAAATACAAAAACGAAAACGAAAATTTTTAGAACTTCAGTTCAGATGCACAACAATTGGTCTACCTGCAGCATTCAGCAAGTATAATTAATTACATACACCAATCCCAATATAGTTACTGTGTAAATGTGTAATAAACCTAGATATTTTAGTAATTTACAGTTTGCTCTTAAAATGCAAAGTACAATTCATTTACAACGAGAAATTACTCAATAATAGATTTATAGAACACCATTTTAACTAAAGTTGCTTTTAATAAAAAAAAATCTTAAGTTATAAGTTTGACTTACACTACGACAATAATTCAACTAAAATAAAAACTTTTAAGTGTAAAACAATCAAGAATCACAGCCAATCAACCACCAGTCAACTTATCTGTTAGTTTATGCAAACTAATTAGTCGAAATATCAAATATTATATACCCCTTAATTAAGTCACTAACGACTGTTTTAAATAATTTAAATTTAACATTATCTACTCTGTAATCATGATATTACTTTTAGATTATTTTGATAATTCTATTTTCATATCTATTGTATCGACAGTATATTATATTGTTCTTCCGTTGTTTTATTGTTATTTTTAAATCATTTACTTATCTAATTGTTGTGCTATTATCTATATATCATTGTATTAATCTGTAATTGTCAAACTGCAAAAGTTATACTGGAAGTTCTTAAAATAAAAAAATGAATAAATAAAAAAAAGTTTAAAACAATCACGCAGGGTATCTTCGTACAGGATGAAATTTTTTCACTGCAGTTTTATCCATTATCCGTAAGCATTTTTTTCCTTTTTAAATTTCTTTATGAGGATTTATTTTCCACGACCCATAGGTATGCAAAACAATAATTTATAATCGGTATATTTTAGTGAGTGAAAAAGGTTTCGCAACAGTAATCACGACATCAGAAGTCGAAAGTCAAAACAAAACGTGAACGTTACGTTTAGTTATCAGGTGAAATTTTTTTTGGTCTACCACACGCCTAAGGCCAGAGTTTAAATATTTTGGTATTAACAATTTGTTTTTTCTATAAAATAATATACCGATAGATGAATAGCAAAAATTCATCTGACAATGAAACTGCAATTTTTACAATTAACTGGGTTAAACAATTCATTAAGTGGATTTATATTTTTTAGAGGAAAAGATGAATTCATTTAAAAAAAAAATTTATAGGTGGATATAGATGTAATATAATAATATAATAATGAAACGTAAAACTAATAAACGTAATAAGATATTTTAAATTCTATTACAATACCTACTAAAAAAAAAATATATCTAATTTGTTCATGTTTTGTTAAAAATATAAAATGTAAATAAAAATAAAAATATGTACTTAATTAAACGTATAGATGCTGTGCAGATTGTATTGGAAGAATAATGTTTGTGACATAATAATGTGTAGTTACTTACCTAAATCAATTTAGATCACAATTTTATAAACAAGAAGTTAACTTGCTATTGAGGTGTAAAGCATTGCAGGAATAAATTTATATCAAAAAGCTAGAAGTCATAATATACGTATAATAAGCCGTAATAACAAAAATTACTGATTCGCGTTATGTTACTAAAATCTTAATCAAGATTGATTTTTAACAGTTTTTATTTGGCTTTTATTTTAACTGGCATCAGTAAGACCTGCCTCGATATTTCATAATATTTTGACGGCGCTAACTGCAATCATAAAGTGGCAACACATCAAAGTTTCAAACGTGTGAATTGATACAAATACTTTGAAGTATTGCATAACATAAACAATGTTTTGAGAGATTTGCAGTGTAAATACGCAGTACGCATGAATAACACGCGTCTTACTCGAAAATATAAATATTAAATATTAAAATAAGCAGTCAAACGTCTAATGGACGCTTTAAACGTTTTAATAGGTTATATCAAGAGATATAATATACGTTACGGTATGACAAAATACATTTACCAAATGTCTGAGTCGTTTTCTGTTGCCGTCAAACAACACATATGGTACACGTAAAATTAAGTAGATTTTAAATATAGAAAAGACATTTCGTTTATCGCCTCTGCATACAGTATTATTATACTACGCCATATATTTTACACAGTTAAGGTGCTATGAAAACTGCAGTACATTGAAACCAGAACCTTGTACAACTTAATCGTTAGGTTGGATATAATAAATATAAATACGATTCCTTGGATAAGTTTTTCATTTGTTTTACCACGCTGCTATCCTTAAAAATAAAATCGCAAATTAAGAGCAAAATATATTTAAACCATAATACACTGCAGACTGGCTACGTTACGTAGAGACCTATATATATATAGAGTTATATTATTTTCATCAAAGACCGTTAATAATACACCTAGTGTGAAATTCGGTACATTATACCAATACCATTTAGGTCCACACAGTACTAAAGTGGGACATAGACTGGAAATGAAATGTATTCATTAATAATTTGAATTCCAATTTTTATCATAAATAAAGAATTATATTATAATGGTAGGTACCCATACTATACTATATAAATGATCATTTACTTATGCAATTAAAACGTTATATCATAGTTCTAATCGTTTTTTAGACAAAAATTTGAGTTGAATGTCTGATGATTATTTCGCAGATAATAAAACATTATAATTTTCAACTTTTAAAAAGCTAATCACTATTATTTACGATGAAAAACAAAAGTCACTTTTCACGAATTTTTTGATTTATTTTCACGTTTTCTCAAATAAGTTTTTCAACGAGTCCTTATTGGGGCAGCCAAGAAAAAATTAAGTCTCCACGAGTATATATTTTCATCAATGTGAAATGATTATTCCACTTAGCTGAGTTTATATTACTCCCTGTAACTCCAACCTTTATTTTTATTAGCTGCACATCAAATGCTTAAACATGCAATATGTGTTTTAAAAAGCGCGTTGTCGTAAGCGCATTATAATTTATAAAAAGGAGTTTTTTAATTTTACCATCACACAAGTTTACCAAAATGAGAATGGTACGATTTTGTTTGAAAAATATATAATTTTTCACTTAATAAGTATTACGATTTACAACCCATATTGACAAAAAAATATAAATTTTAATCAACTAAATTAATTATACATTTCCATAGTAAAGTGTGAATACCACTTTGCTGTACATTGTAGTTGTTAAACATATAGTAAGTTGTAATGAATGTATTAGATTTTTAAATCAACGAAAAATTATTAATAGTATACAAATAAACGATTCTGAGTGGAAACGGTGTATCAAGCTAGCATACTTGTAGAAATAATCAAATTTAAATATGTATTAAAATAAATATTTATATAAAAATCAAAAATACTTTATGGATAAATAGCTCAAAAAAGTCAAAATATTTTGAATATTTGATCATATATGAAAAATGCTTTATAATACAAACATTTGGTAAAAATTTTAAGTACCTAGGTATCTACGCGCGGTTATTTGTATTTGAATTACAACAAATTATATCAAAATTCGAATGATAGAGATATTGTAAAAATATTAAATTTAAACGCAAATAAAAATTGATGTTATTCTCCGGTTAATTTATTTTTAGTTGAGAATAATTATGAGAAATGTTCTTTTAAATTTTCTCACGCTATTTATGAAAGTAACATTTTTATACATTTTTAACTGAAAGATAACTTAAATCAAATTAATTAAATAACTTAACTTAAATCACTCATTCACGTGATTTTACTTCAGTCAATCATATAAATTTATCATGGATTTACGTACGGCTTTTTTTAAATTAAACTATAAATAAACTTATGAGAAACCATGTATTATTTTTGATTGAGTGAAGAATTATTCATCGATTATATAACTATAATAGCAATTAAATTTCAAAATTAAACATTTCACATTGCTATAAACAACTCAAAAAGGATCAAAATGTTTTAAAAATTGTATCATATATAGAAAATGATTATATTAACATTTGGTGAAGTATCTACGACTACCTATTCATGTTTTAGATACACCAAATCAATAAAATCGATTTTTTTTTGTTTGTTTGTTTGTTTTTATCGACACTTTCGAAAACTATTGGGAATTTTTAATTTGAAAATTATCCTTCAAACATGAAATACTTAAGATAAACTTTGTTTTAAATGTTCAATACTTAGTTAAAAAGATGAAGATTTAATACATTTTTAATCAATAACAAAATAGTTTGCACATTTTCGATTTTCGAAAATACATTTTTTGATAAGTGAAAAATTAACTATCGATAAAAATTTTTTAAAAAAAACGAATAAAACATAAATTAACTAATGTCTTTAAATATATCAAACATTATTGAAAGTTTTATAGTGTATATACAACTTTTGAACCTTCCCAAAGTACCAACTACAATCATTTTCCTACCAAAAAATATGCTGAAATAGAATAAGGAATGAATTTTGAAAGTACAGTAATGTAGATACTAGAGCACTCCACAGATATGTATGTAAGTTTTAATTAATATAATATGTAGAAATTATAAACAAAATCAACCCAATTAACTAGACAGGCTGGATAAGCACTTTTAAGTCTTAACTGCATTTGTATAATATATATTGTATATAATAGATAAGTTTAGGTTGAAAATCAAATATGATGTTATAATTAATACATTTTGTCTACATTAGTCCGTTTCATAATTTATGTACACCATACCTATAACGTATTTTAAACTCAATCTAGTTTCCATCCATTTTTTTAAACTCTATAAGCACTTCATACAAATATTATTATTGCTTGACAACGTGCGATTCTTGTCCTAGTAAAATTGGTACTGGAATGGCGATTTTGTAATACATTCTTTAACAACCTCAAGGTTAGAATATTGAATAAATCATTAAGTAAAACCGATAAAAAACGGGTCAAAATTACGTCCAAACCGGTTTATCTATAGTCATCAATGAGTGTAGTTTATATTTCTTGAATATTAGTCACATGGTTTTTATTATATCATTTTGTTCAATTTTTCTTAGAAAATTATTGCACAGTTAATATATCGGAACGACAAAGACCAATATAGATATAAATGCTAACAATTTACAACGAAGAATAGAAAAAAAAGTATTGAGGAAAAAAGTAAGGAAGAACAGTATCCAGAAATAAAGTACTTATAACAGGGGGATAAAAAGTCCATAATACGTTTATTTTATTTTTCATAACTTTTTTCCTCAAGATTTTTTTCCCGCCATGCGCCCATGCTTATAAATAACACTTAGTTCAATTATTTCGTTTAACTATCATTTATGTAAAATTCCATGTTCAGAAAAGCTATGCAAGCACCGACGAAGCAATATCATGTGAAATTATTTATACAAAAATCTCATATACATTTGGAACGTTGATGCGACCAATAAATTAACAGCATAAAAACTTATAATAATATGCTATAAATACTTAATAGATATACAATACTTAAACCTATATTACAGGTAATTTTGTACATAAATAAAGGTATAGTTAGGATGGTAAAATATAAATCATAATAATATTTTATTACTGGAGTAAATATACTGCCGTAGCACTCAACAATGTAAATGCTTTGCTTATATCAACAACAACTTCAGCAACATTTATTATTAAATATTTAATAACTCTATACTAATATTATGTGGTAGATAAATATGTACCTAATAAATATTTAAAAAATATCAATTATTATGATATGAAATTTATAGGAGATCAAGATCTGCATTTCATATAAATAATCGAAATAATAATTTAAAAAATGACAAAAAATAACTAAATCAAACTAAAGCAAGCTATTTTAGAAACTAGTTAGAAATAATAATGATACTTGGGTAGTAGAGCCCAATCAATATTATTATTTGAAAGTTTAAAATTTTAATAAAATAGTAATATACGTATAATTATTGTAATAACGCCAGTTGTAAAATTACATTAAATGATTTATAAATTGTATAATTAATAATATGAATAAACGATAAATAATGATGCTATCTGATCATAGGTTTCTTTGATGATATAATATAGTTAACTACAGCAATTAAATCATATCTTGCGTGTAACGAATTTAATTTGTGTACCTATTTTTATTCATATTAATATTATTAAACAACAATGATAAAATATTATGAACAATTATATAAATCAAAACCAAAAGAACTTGTATGTATACAATTTTCAACGTAATTATATTAAGAAAAAATAATCGAGAAATAGCTGTTAAATAGGTTTCACTTCGACTTTTGAGTGTACCTATCGTCATTGAATAGGTCACTGATAATATGATGTATTTATGTGTTAAATTCAAATTTAATAAATCATTGTGTAATACGGTTTTTAATAATCATCCAATAATATTTGAAACTAAAACTTTATAACATTTTTAAGTGGTTTTTACGCAAGGTATTTTTAAATATTAGAAAATCTTATGAAATACTATATATAATAAAATGCACTCCTTAGCAATACAAATAACAATTTTTAAGCTAAAAATAATTTGCAAATATTTATGATTTTGACTAATTTAATCGAAAGTGGAAATTCAAATAGTTACAAGAAAATAACGAACGTGATCATTAATTTTTTCAATAATAACTTATGGTGTATTTTATTATTATTATTATTATTATTATTATTATTATTATTATTATTATTATTATTAATATTACTATTATTACTTAATTACGTTTTCAAGCTTTTTGAATTATAAACGAAAATATTATCACTTATCGAAAAACAATAATAATAAAAAAAACATTTCAAAGATCTATGAATAACAAAAAATTTCGAAATAATTTGGAAATTATGAAAATTACGAAAAGTCTATAAAATACTAAGATAAACGATTGTTAAAATTACAACATTAAACAAAATAGATGTTATAAAAACTAGAGCATAATTTTTGATATAAATCTTCAAATGCAAAAACCAATTTTTTTTTTATACAAATATTAATAATTTGTAAAACTAAAATATTCTTTGTTCCGCTCAAAAGTTAAAATCATATATCACGTTTATACCTATCTCGTTGGTTTGAACTTTAAAATTCGATTACTAAAGATTTGACGATGACACTCGCCAATGTTATACCTCCGACTCTATACAATTGAATATGTACCTAACTGACAAAGTTATATTATATTTTTCAAATGCCTATTGAAAAAATAATTCAGGAATTTTTATTTATAAACGTATCTTACACGACCGCCACATGTGCGTAACAAATTCCAATCCCTAAACGATCACCGCGACCCGCTGACTCTACTCGCCGTGTAAATACATTGTATGCCTCTAAACAGTTTAAACGCATCGAAAACTGCCATCACAACCCAAATTATATCCCTTTTCAGTACTTTTTGCATATCATCAACTAAGTCCAGTATGACAGTTTTAAGTATACAAATATTGCAATTGTTAGACAATACCAGAAATGTTTAAATTTATAAATTCTACATTGTATTTATTTAAAAAAAAAAAAAAAAAACATTAATCAATTATTAAATTATTAAAAATAAATGTCAATATAATGATAAGTTGATTATAACCACATATAAATTATAACAATTTTATTATTATTTAATAACAGCTAGTAATCAAATATTAGACTTTATCGACAATGATCAATAATATGGTTGGTTGTAATACTGCTAAATATCCTAAAATATTTTAAATGAAACAAATATATCAAGACTCCCCAGCCATAATCAATCATAACCGCGAATACTGGTGCAGATAACTTATGAGTAGAAAGTGTAAAAAAATAGTTAAGGATACTGCGCCAAATTATAATAGAATGAAGAAAAATCACGATCTCCCATAAGCTGCAATTATATAGCCTATATCGCTGTATGTTCGATTATTGTAGGTCTAAATCAAAGGATGATTCCTAATTTCTTCAACGTGCGTAAGTACGTATTAAAAGCACTATTACACATTCATTTATAGATCATATTTTTCCTGTTCTGTATAAAAAATTGTGAATGTAAAAATTGAGTTAAAAAACAATAAAGGCAATTTAATTCACCGAACCGAAATGTATGTACCTACAAGAAATATTATATTACGCTTCATTAGATAATCATCGTGGTAATAGCTATTATATCATCGTTAAAAATAATGAAAAAATATTTTAAATAACGAAATGAACAGCTTTTTTGTTTACACACACTCACAAACCTGTGGAATACCAATTATAACCATGTTGATTCATCATGTCTTACGATGTACTTAACTAAATGTTCCTTTGTTTAGTTTTGTTGGCCATCATGCCATATAGAAGTACAATTTATGTAACATTCTTTCAGCATAAACATTTTGCAACGACTGCAGCACATTAATTGTAATTTAAGAAATTTAGAAAAAACTTCTCAACAACACGTTTAGTTTGAGTTTATATATATTTACTATTTTGGACACCAGTGGATTTCACAATTGGAACCCGCAAAATAATTTCGAATACACGCGATCGTTCGACATTTAAACAAAATCGAACCCCTAAAATTAGTCTCGACCGCGCGCTGTTGCACGCCCGTTTAAATAATTGTTCATAAATGGACGAGTAATATTATACTATACCACACCTGAATAATATGATAATTATGAGCGTATAAAATACCTTGAGGGCGAAATAATATTATACAATAATGGACGACTACGCCTACGGTTTTAACGATAAAAACCTAATGCCGGGTTGCCATCGCTGGTGACCTAAACCGAAACGCGAGGGAGGAACTGCATATGGAGTATATTTTAATACATATCGCATAATAAATAATAAATTATAATAATTAAACGAATGATAGAATATAATAAAAATATTAGTTATAATAATCAAAGCTCGGTAACAATATGCATTATTATTTTCAACAGTGGCGATTCCAAAGCCCCTTTTGCTTAGGTTAGGCTTAGCCCTTAGATGAGCAGTACTGCTTACTTCATAAAGATTGTATGTACACAGGCTAAAAATCCCCCTCCATTGCCCTAATTATTATTATTTTATTTTAAATCATATTTATATCATATTTCAACTATATACTCAACTAGTAAATAAGAACGTAAATGCACATACGTAACACTGTATACGAAAAATGTACTTTCGTTAAGTTAGGTTAACTAGGCTAACTAGGATCTTTTATTTTATCTTAGTATTACTTTATTGGTAGTAAAATATATAAGTTGAATTCATTTTTGTAAAAACATTTTTTCAACGCAAATTTTGTATAACTATAACCTATTTTTCTAGAATAATCAGTGATTTTTTGATAACATTATTAACTAGGTACCTACTTACTTGATTTAAATGTTCAAAACTATAAAAATGAATATTTTATATATTTTTAATTATAAATTAATTGTGGTTTTGTCCAAATTTGAATTTTGAATGGTAATAAATAATAATTTTTCCATGTGTCGTTAATATTTTTAAATAGCTAATAAAAATATTTATGAGGAACCTTATATAAATATTTTAATTTTCAAGCATCAGGTGGCCTCCCGTTGAAAAATACTCCGTAAGTATTACGCTATTAGTATTGTCAGTACTTCACCAATCGTTCCTTTGAATATTTTTGGACAAAATTATTTTAACACAGAATACATTAGATGCAAACTATATGAAAATGTAAAATTTAAGTAAATAAAAAAATGTACAGCAATATAGATAAGTATTAGAATTTGATAACGGCGAATATGACTTTAACAATGAATAATGTGTATTCAGTAAACAGTGACAGTATTATTAGTTTTGTATTTGCGTCAACTGATTTTTTACACTGAATTTGTTGAAAAATAATTCCGTCTACATTATATAATAATATGTTTTATATTTATAATTTTTCATTTGATATTATATTGCTGTTTCAAGTGATTTCATTAGTGTATAAGCTAATATTGTATTTTGAAATCAACTCGAACGCAATTCAATATCCACGACAAGAAAATAACCAATAAAGAAAAGGCTTCGGGGTAAATAATAATTTCACTCGCAAAAACTATCACATTTCGTTTTCAAATAAACTATATTATTATCATCGTACCTCTATCTTTCTCCACTATCTCATGCAGCCTAAGCAGTTATCATTTACCCATTACGTTATCCTACATAAATTACAATGATAGATATTATATTGGTGGACTTAATATTTGATTTTTGGAAGATTTGCTTTATATAGGTACTCATACAATTTTTAACATTACATAATTGAAAACAAATAAAAAATAATGAATTTCATAAAACTTACCTTAAAATATTGGAAACTTAAATTAAGTTTTAATTTTTTTTTTCAAATAACCAATACTATTAAGTCTACCAAAATTAGTTTATACACATGTCACTACATACAACGTTTATAACGAATCGAAAAGCCTCGGTTCAATAAATATTTTTCGATGATATACCTCCGAATTTCAAACACAAGCATAATACGAATAAGTGTTATTATATATTTAGACCCTTAGGGTTAGCATATATGTTCCAGTTTAGTTGGTACCATTTTTGAATATAACATTCCAGTGTCCTGGTAAAGTGTTTCGGCACGACCAATTGTCCCGAAATTAAATAATTTATGTTAACATCATATCGTATTTTTATTAAACATTATATAGCAAAAAACAATATTGTTTAGATGAATCATTTTCTAACAACTCAACAACTTTTTTTTCACTTAGCGCAAGTCGATAATTTTATTAGTTACTTATTTAAGTCAACATATTATTTTTACATTGAGATAGTTTTTATCTCATACACGTATACCTTAGAATACAAAATCATTACAGTTACGAAAAAATAACACGTGAAAATTGGTAGTTAACCGTAGAAAGGTGCTAAAATTATTTCCGTAAAAATTTACAAAAAATGTTTGTCCCGATTTAAATAAAATAAAAATGGCAACCCTATATAATATATAAGTACGTTTTTCACGTGTGTTGAGTAAATCTTGGCAAGCCCACATTAAAATTCACAACGAGTATATACCCTAATAATTCACTACTTCCGAAAGAACGGAGAGTCTGTCACACACACATACACCGTCATTTTGTAATCGGATGAAATAAAAAAAAATTAAAATAAGTAGTCACTTCTCATAATTTATATCATCATAGGTTAACCTAACCTACCATAACCGCTTCTAAACATAAATGCACAATAAACCCACCCTCGTATACATTATGATGATGATACGCTGCTGTAGAATTGCAGTTCGGAGATTGTGCCGTGGTTGATTATAAATATACCGGTTGAGAAACAATAGAACAGAGAGCCTTGTTCTGTCTATGTGTATTAATAAGAGTATTTTATGTCGATAATACATTTGTGCCGAATTTTTTTTAGACTACCTATATAAAATATTGTATAGATGAATATTATAAACATCTTTTGCGCTAAGCACTTATTAATACAAATAAACTATAAATATCTACTTCTAATAATTGATATATGAATACAAATAATTACCTATTTAAATAAATATGTTTTCAAACTTATATTTTAATTATAAACATTTATTATAGTATTGGAACTTTATCGAATACTAAAAATAATAGGATGATATGACCGGAAAGTATATTTTTATAAATATAAAAACAGTTTTGATAAGTGTAAATTCAATTTATATTAAAATCAATCGTCGGATTTCCGAATACCGATTTAATACCATCACCAGTCATCGATCGGTGCAATTTACGCTTAACCTTTTATTCCCAATTTAATTTAATTTTTTTCTAACACTGATTTTTATCGCAATTGATGGATACCCATGATAAAATAATAACGTATTCGAGAAAGATCTCGACTGCTGGTACGAAAATACGATAACTATTACACAAAAGTTGATAAGTTAATTTAAACAATTAACTTAAGTTACCTAGTTAGGTTAAATTAACGTTAAGAACATTGCGAGTTATAAGTTAAAAGTTAATAGTTAACAAATAGTATATACTTAAACTTAATAAAGATAAAAATATGAACTTAACTCCGTTACCAATTTTTTTAATTTAAATTATCCCCTGTACACACTAAGTGATTGCTGTGCAACTTTTAATTTTTTTGAATAATAATTAAAATTTTTTTTGAAAATGCTCTTTTTTCATTGCATACTATTTATCTGTATAATGGACTATAGCAGTTAAGATGAATACACGTCTTGCATGTGTTAATACATATTTAGGCTAAAATAAATACTTATTATTTAATCTAGGAATAGATATTTGTATGAGTTTATTTTTATTTAAATTAATTGTAGTATTGCATAATTAAATAAAAATTAATTAACTTTTAACTACAGTTATATGAAATAGGCAAGTCCCTAAGTTAGAGCAACTGATTGAATTATTAATTTGATCGAGATATTAACCAATAAGTTACCTACTTAAGTATAAAAGTTTTTATGAAATAAATTTTGACTGTGTATTACTGCCCACTTTTGCTTTCACCAATAGATGCTTTCGATATATTATGTTGTTTCATAGTTCAACTTTATATTTTTTTTCTTATAATATCAAATTAAGTGTAAATTAATCTATTCAGTCGTATATTGTATACAAAAAGACTATTGTAGTAGATAGCCGTTCTAACTAAAACTACTAAGCACCAAAATAAAAAAAAAATACTTAGGTCATTCTGGTGGAATATAATTAAAATAATTTTGTCATCTAATAAAAGGGAATTTACCTATACCTACTACAATCCTATACAATATTTTTGTAATTACATTATATTTATTATATTGTTTATCTTTGAGATGTTTGTTGACGCGCGTCTATAAATTTACTAAAAACTACTTGAGTTTTTACTAGCTTTATTAATACGATGATATTACGATGATGATAATAATAATGAAAATAATATACGCGTCTGCCCGATCGCACCCGACGTGCCGTACGGTAGTTGAATAACAAACGTTCACACGACCGTACACTGTATACACACGCACGCGCACACGCACACGTGTATTATAAATTATAATACTATGTACTGTTGTATATGGGTGAGTGTGTATGTAGGCAAGTATGTATGTGTGTACATATATATATTATGTATACATGTATGTACGTAGTGTGTATGGAGGCTTGCATATAAACGCTCAGTTGTGTTGACTCAGGGGAAAATGAGTGTGTGACCATTTTGGTTCTCACGATGGCCTACGTGACCATTTTCGGCTGGGTCAGCACATACCAAAGTCCCCGCACAGACCGTTGCGACGGGCCCGGGCGGTGCCCGGGAGTCGGTCGAGTGAAGTCTGATGAGAAGAGTGAACGACGCCAGCGTTACTCTGAAAAGCATCTTTTAAGTTTTATTACAGAGCGTCACGTATATTTTAATCAGAGCCTCTCATAGTATTAATTTATCAGAGTTAATATTTTATTCATTTATATTCTATACCGTGTTTAATTCAATAAATCGATAAGTATACATCTATTCAATCCTCGTGTTTCTACATTGTACACCAATACCCAAACTTTGAACGTCATTCGACGGTGGACTACACTTCATTGGTGGCAGCGGTGGGATCTCTAAAAGGGAAAAATTGTCGTAATTTATTTTGCGATAGTACAATTTTGGAGATCTCTAAAGAACCTACGTAAGCTACCGCCGTCTGAATTCAATCGGTTTTGGTGTCAGAAAATCTACAGAAAATCGTCAGAAAATCTTCAGAAAATCGTCAGAAAATCTACAGAAAATCGACAGAAAATCTTCAGAAAATCGACAGAAAATCTACAGAAAATCGACAGAAAATCTACAGAAAATCGTCAGAAAATCTACAGAAAATCTACAGAAAATCGTCAGAAAATCTTCAGAAAATCGTCAGAAAATCTACAGAAAATCGACAGAAAATCTTCAGAAAATCGACAGAAAATCTACAGAAAATCGACAGAAAATCTACAGAAAATCGTCAGAAAATCTACAGAAAATCTACAGAAAATCGTCAGAAAACCTACAGAAAATCGTTCAGTAATCAGAGACACGAGTGACATAAGGTATACAATATACATATAATATAAGTAATATAGTGTATTAGTGTTTATCGATAACATACGCGCTACTGCCAGTAGGGTCGTAGCTACTTGTCGTTACATCTGACCAGCGGAGTATACGATATTAAATATATATATATATATACACTCGGGTATATACATTATACGTATATTCAGTGTCATTATATCACCGGACGATCGCGCCGACATTATCGTCCCGCGCCGTCGTCAAGGCTACCCGTTCGCAGAGTTCGTAAGATTTTTCTCTTTTTTTTTAAAAAAAAAAAAAATAGTGGTAACTCGTACCATACGCGCCGTCATTACATTCGTTGTCGCGTGCCGTATATAATATTTAAATCTTAATACGCGGCGTCGCTAATACATAGTAGCTGCGAAACAGCGCACCGTACGCACGGGCGAAAAGAGTTCGGTCGGCTTCGTCGTTGTCGTCGTCGTCGCCGCCGCAGCCGCAGCCGCCGCCGCCGCCGGGACAACCCGTTACTACGTTACGATACTAGACAGCGCTCCGAGCACATCTACGGGAGAGTTCGGTCGTCGTCGTCGTCGCCGCCGTCGTCGTCGTCGCCGCCGCCGTGTTACACAGTGTCACCGTCAGGGAGGAGTCTTCGTTTCGGTACGCACCGTCGCAGCACGAGAAGGGGCAAGGTCAACGTCGCCAGCAGTGGGTCAACGACACCAAGCAGTAGGTCAGTGGAACAATTCAATTATACAGCGCACAATCTTATCACGCGGTAGATAACAACAATCAAGTGTCAACACAATCATGATGCAACAGTATTTACTATACGTCGTTTCGTAAGTTTTATTTGTAATTACTTGGGGCAGTTAAATTATCTGGTACTTATTTCTTTAGTATAATAATTATTGTTATTATTATTATTTTTTTTTCCTTATCTAGTATTGCTCGTATTGTTTTGCTAATTTAATTAAAAAAAAAATATAATAATAATTGGCTTCAGTATATTTAATTTATCTAATAATCAGGCCTTTTTGCTAGTGCATGTCGAACTCAGGGTCAAATGATGGCATTGATTTAAATTTAATAGATTTGGATAGCTCTAGTAGTGAGCCGTCTAGTGGTGAATTTTATGAACCAAGTAGTGGGGTCTTACAAAGGGCAAGGGATACAATAGACCGAACGGACGAACTGCTAGGGTCAACTAGGTATTTATTAAGGAGTCGAAAGACCAAGCCACACACAGAAACTCCAGAGCATCAACAAATTACAGAGCATCCAGAAAATCAACAACAAGCAGCGCATACAGAAAATCAACAAAACTCAGAACTTCCAAAGCATCAGCGAAAAACAGAGCATCCAGAACCTCGACCAAATCGTGAAAAGCAACAATATTCACATAAGACAGAACATCAGAACAACCCAGAGCAACAAATAAGAAAGATGGATGACCAGCACAAATCTGTAACTTCAGATTCTATGACGGAAGCACCCAAGGTTGGAGTAAGTGTCGAAGCAGCAATGCGAGTAGTACCGAACTTTGATGGGGCGAGCCCCGACCAGGCATACCACTTCTTAAGGGCATGCGATTTTGCAGTCAGGATGGTCAATCCAGAACAGATAGAGATGCTAGTACAGGGATTGATAATAAAGCTATCAGGAAGAGCATTGCGATCATTGAGGTACAAGGACATAACGACCTATAGGGAGTTCCGGAAAAATATTGTGGAAATGTCGGAAACGAAGAAGCTGCTTCCACAGTTACACATGAAATTACTAACATGTAGAATGATTCCTGACGAAGGGGTACAGGAGTATTACAACAAAATGGAGCAACTGTTACACGATTTAATCGGCGCAACAATGGAAGGGGGAGGTTATACGAACGAAACGGACATTGACAGGCTGTTACACAATCAAGTGCTCAACGCGTTTATAAGTGGTCTACCCGAGTCTTATCGAATATTATTAAAAGCGCGAAGCCCTAAAAAACTGAGCGACGCACTGATATTCGCTTTAGAGGAGGAAACGGAACAGAACCTGGCAAAGGAAACACAATTATTTAGCCTGCAACTTAATGCCAAAAATCAGCAGCAACATTCGCCCAAACCCAACCCCGGAACGTCTAAACAAAATGAGAACAGAAAGAATGTCAGCGCCAATAAAGGTTGTTTCAAGTGTGGCAGAACTAACCATTTCGCTAAGGATTGCAGAGCCTCACAATGGGACCAAGAAAAGTATAAAGCCAGCCAGCAGAGCGGAAACCAAAATGCAAAAAATGCCGTTAAAACAGTATTAATATGCCGGTATTGTAAGAAAGTAGGACATGAATTGGAAGAGTGCCGGAAAAGGAAATATGTTAACAGCAAAAAGGAGAATCAACAAGAGAAGGCAACAGAGAATCAGGAAGCGGAAAACGGGCACGAGCCGAGCACAATCAGCGCGCGTTCGGTTCAGCAGATTCAAAGCGCTGTCTTAAGCCTGCAACGGCCCTCCACTTCTCAGCCACATTAATAAATAATTCGATCTCGCTCAGGATTGCTCAATGTATAAAGGAAAAAGTAAAGTTGCTGGTGGATACCGGTAGTGAAGTCAACATGATAAAGCTTTCAGAGTTAAAAAAAAATATTCTGGTCGATGAAACCACCATCTACAAGCTAACAGGAATCAATTCACAACCAGTGTTCACCTTAGGTTCAGTCTCCCTAAGTGTCCAACTTGGAACGAATGTCACGACTGCCACGTTCCAGGTCATACATGACAACTTTCCGATATCAGAAGCAGGAATCTTGGGCACCCCATTCCTTCGGGACAAGGAAATGAATATTAACTTCAGAACCTCTACGCTGTCGATAGAACCTATAAATCAGCCGGAACCTCCAGAACCTCCAGAACCTCAGAAGTTTTCACCAACATTAATCATCCAACCACGTTCAGAAACTCTCGTACCTGTTTTGACAGACGAAAAAGAGGGAACAACCCTAATAATACATGCACAGAGCATCGGAGAAGAGGGAATTTTATTGGGAAACATTATCAATTGTGTAAGGGATGGACAAGTTGTGGTTACAATAATAAACCCATCAGAGGACTCCATAAAATTCTCCCCACCCCCGCTACGAGGTGTACAACATGAAGTCTTCAAGGAATCAAGCGTCTATCTCTGTAATCAAATAGAAGAGCAGGAAAGCAAGGCTAACCGAATGACAGAATTAGCAAAATATATCCAGACGGAGCATCTAAATCCTGAAGAACAGGCCAGCCTGTGGCGAATTTGTAAAAAGTATCAGGATCTGTTCCATCTCGAGGGGGAGCCACTATCGTTCACCACAGCAATTCAACATGAGATTAAAATTCCGGAGGGAACAGCTCCAGTAAACATCAGGCCATATAGGCTTCCTTACGCTCATCGGCAGGTGATAGTCGAACAAATGGAAAAGTTGGAAGAGGATAACATTATTCAACCATCAGAATCACCGTGGAATGCACCTCTTGTAGTAGTACCTAAGAAGTCAGATGCGAATGGAAAACCGCAATTCAGAGTCTGCGTAGACTTCCGTCGTCTTAATCAGTTAACTATCGGGGATGCTTTCCCAATCCCAAGAATCGATGAGATTCTGGACCAACTAGGACGTTCCAGATATTACACCACACTAGACCTCGCCAGTGGATATCATCAAGTCGCAATTCGTCCGCAAGATTCTGAGAAAACGGGATTTTCAACGGACAAAGGTCACTTTGAGTTTGTTCGAATGCCCTTCGGACTATGTGGGGCCCCTAGCACTTTTCAGCGTCTAATGAACAACGTGTTGACAGGATTAAATGGCACCAAGGCGTTTGTATACTTGGATGACATAATCATATGCGCAGTCGATCTGACTGAACACGAGGAAAGATTGGAAGAAGTATTCCAACGTTTACGAAAATTCAACTTACAACTTCAGCCAAGCAAATGTCAATTCCTCAGACGCGAGGTTATCTACCTTGGACATCTTATTACAGATGCTGGTGTGAAACCAGACCCGGCAAAAATTAGTTGCGTTCGAGATCATCCAGTACCCAAAAATCCGACGGAAATTAAGCAATTTCTCGGACTATCGGGTTATTATCGAAGATTCATTGAAAACTATAGCCAAATAGCCAAGCCAATGACAAATCTACTAAAGAAGGGACAACCTTTCGAGTGGACTGTGGAGTGTCAAGCAGCATTTGCGGCACTCATTCAGAAGCTCATTCAAGCTCCTATACTTCAGTATCCCAACTTCGAGGAACCATTTATCCTAACAACCGATGCGAGTCAGTACGCAATTGGGAGCGTGATTTCGCAAGGTCGGGAAATAGGGCAAGATCTTCCCATTGCTTACGCATCGCGTACGCTAAACAAGGCGGAGCAAAATTACAGTACCACGGAAAAGGAACTGCTGAGCGTTGTGTGGTCAGTCAAGCACTTTAGGCCTTATCTACTGGGCAGGCAGTTTAAGATTTATACGGATCATCAGCCACTTACGTGGCTATTCAATGTTAAGGACCCTGGATCAAGGCTCATGCGATGGAGAATCAAATTATCAGAATATCAATACGAAGTTATCTATAAACCAGGTGTCGCAAACACGAATGCGGATGCACTCAGTCGCATGGGGCGAGTTATGTTAAACAAAACATCTATCCCAGTCACCCGCGTTAGTTTTGATACCTACTTGGAACTGATAAAGGGCAAGTCTATAATCAACAGTATGGTAAAAGAGGAACCGGGAGACTTATTCGACGCACCATCGGATTACAGCCTCGCGCATTGCATATCGCAAGACGTAAAAATGAGTCAGGGCACGGCCCTCATGTTTCGCAGGAAGTTTGGCAATGTAGAGATGTTAAAAAGTCAGAACATCACCCTAAATTCAGAAAGAATGAGGATCATGCAGGTGGAAACAGATAATCAAACAGATAATCAGATAGCAAAGATTTCACAGCATCAGGAAAAACTCGAAGAAAATCTTCAATATTTACAGGAGCAAACGAAAGTAATAGTACAAAAACTCGACCGTATAGAATTCAAGACAAGGTTACTAGAACAGGCACTTCTTTTCGAAATTCTACTTAACCAATACTCATACCAAACCCAAAATTTAATGTCCATAATCAATTCAGCGATGAATGGAAAAATACATACTAGCGTGTTTTCATCGGAGAGGTTCCTTACAGAATTGAGAGAAATTAAGATGAATCTACCAGCTGGAACAGCATTACCATTAGACATTAAAACAGAATCTCTAACAGAATTCCTCCAAATTTCGGACCTAACAATCTTTCATCAAGAGCAATACTTAGTTTTCTATATAGGAATACCTTTAATATCTGTTGAGGAGTATACAATGTACCACCCTATTTCACTACCCATCCAATATGATAAAAATACCATAGCCCTAATTGCCCCTGAGGTCGACTACCTGGCATTAAGTAATGATAACGAACATTTTATTTCATTAGAGGTTAGTCAATGGGAATCATGTGTCAAGGTGGGGGTATATACACTTTGTAAGGGTGATCAACCGATCCACTACCGAACGGGATCCGACTTGTGTGAGTTGTCACATCTAACTAACTTTCTTAACCCCCTGAAAGACTGTAGATTCAAACTGGTAACATTAGAGACACCTATTTGGCATCGGTTATCAAAGGCAAACTCTTGGCTGTATTATACTAAACCAGACCTATGTACAATTACGTGCACAGATCCTCCGCAGACCTTTAGAGTTGAGATCTCGGGTGTGGGTAGGTTGACCGCCTCGCCGTCTTGCGAAGTTCATACGGACAGCTGTGTACTCGTACCATTTTCTAAGACCAATAGAGATATACAGATAGATATAATTCCAGAAAATCGAAAGTTTAATATAGAATCAATGTTGACAGAAACTCTTTGCTCTGTATTACCGCAGAACCTCACTAATGTAAAAATTTTTAAGGATTTGAACTCCCTAGCCCATAAAGCGATAGAATCGAGTAAACTCGAGCCCAAAACCATAGCACCATTGTTTATATTTAAAGTAGAATTCCACATAACCATTCTTTATGTAACAATAACCTTTTTTTTAATATTTATAGGTACAATAGTTATAAAGTTTAGAAATAAGGTTGTAAAAATGTATAGTCCAGAGGTAGCAGACAATCTTTCAAATAATGACCAAGATAACCTTTAAGTTTATATAAAAAAAAAATATATATATTTTGTATTGCCTTAAGATAAAAGTTAAGTTAAGTTAATTTAAGCATTACAGACACCATGTGGCGGTATTGTAACTAGGTGTACCCGTAGTTTAAGAGATTTGTAAAAGTAATGAATTAGGTCGCAGGGACTGCTCCAGTTTAACGCTGGGGGTATGTTGTATATGGGTGAGTGTGTATGTAGGCAAGTATGTATGTGTGTACATATATATATTATGTATACATGTATGTACGTAGTGTGTATGGAGGCTTGCATATAAACGCTCAGTTGTGTTGACTCAGGGGAAAATGAGTGTGTGACCATTTTGGTTCTCACGATGGCCTACGTGACCATTTTCGGCTGGGTCAGCACATACCAAAGTCCCCGCACAGACCGTTGCGACGGGCCCGGGCGGTGCCCGGGAGTCGGTCGAGTGAAGTCTGATGAGAAGAGTGAACGACGCCAGCGTTACTCTGAAAAGCATCTTTTAAGTTTTATTACAGAGCGTCACGTATATTTTAATCAGAGCCTCTCATAGTATTAATTTATCAGAGTTAATATTTTATTCATTTATATTCTATACCGTGTTTAATTCAATAAATCGATAAGTATACATCTATTCAATCCTCGTGTTTCTACATTGTACACCAATACCCAAACTTTGAACGTCATTCGACGGTGGACTACACTTCATTGGTGGCAGCGGTGGGATCTCTAAAAGGGAAAAATTGTCGTAATTTATTTTGCGATAGTACAATTTTGGAGATCTCTAAAGAACCTACGTAAGCTACCGCCGTCTGAATTCAATCGGTTTTGGTGTCAGATAAAAAAAAAATACTTAGGTCATTCTGGTGGAATATAATTAAAATAATTTTGTCATCTAATAAAAGGGAATTTACCTATACCTACTACAATCCTATACAATATTTTTGTAATTACATTATATTTATTATATTGTTTATCTTTGAGATGTTTGTTGACGCGCGTCTATAAATTTACTAAAAACTACTTGAGTTTTTACTAGCTTTATTAATACGATGATATTACGATGATGATAATAATAATGAAAATAATATACGCGTCTGCCCGATCGCACCCGACGTGCCGTACGGTAGTTGAATAACAAACGTTCACACGACCGTACACTGTATACACACGCACGCGCACACGCACACGTGTATTATAAATTATAATACTATGTACAATGTTATTATATAGGTAGAGATACAGTGAAGAATGACTTCCGGCT
Source organism: Diuraphis noxia (assembly GCF_037042655.1). Taxonomy (NCBI): domain Eukaryota; kingdom Metazoa; phylum Arthropoda; class Insecta; order Hemiptera; family Aphididae; genus Diuraphis; species Diuraphis noxia. The sequence goes on along the minus strand of NW_028301711.1, from coordinate 41,688,740 downwards.
AGTGTTTTTTATTTTTTTATTCTTTAGTTTTTCGTACATTGTATTTACACGCTTACATATATATATATATATACCGTGGACAGACGCATTAAAACGAGAAAAGGAAACGAAGCTACACCTTACCCTCTCCTCGCTACCTACCCCTTTACCAAGCCTCCACCACACATCACTAGGGGAGGGTGAGGGTGGGAGTGCGCGGGCACTTCTCTTGTTTTCACGTTAAAAAAAACAACAACACAATGCCTGCACAGTGCGCTTCTTTAGTCTTTAATATATATATTATTTATATATAATGTACAACTAAATAAGTTTATAATAAAACGAACAACAATTTACGTACACAATGTATTTTGGTAAAGGATTTTCGTTTCTGTCCATGCTACGGGGTGACTCAATTGTTCACTGACCGTATATCATAACATACTCACATCAATATTGTTATATCTTATACTCAGATTCTAATTTTTAAATTATGGTATTCTTGAAAACCACTATAAGTATTATGATCGGAAAATGTACTTTATAAACTGTAATGGCGTTAATTATGATCATATAGGTTCGCAATAAATGTGTGATTCACACTAATGCTACAGGACACTCCTTAAATGTTGAAAAACATTTCTCATAATATAGAATAGACACAATTTAAAATTTCAAAAATCAAGATTTGATAAAATGCACAATCAAAGTACATAAGGTGAGAGTGAGTGTATACAGGTAAATAGCTCTGTATTAATATCCAGCCGTTGAATGACTGTAGTTATTATTATTCTACACGCGATTTATAATAGGTTCTGATACATGAGAATTCACCAATCATGCTTGCATCAATTTTTCCCTTTAATAATAAACTGATTCAAATCTAAGGGACATATATTCAAGAATTTGGATTTCTCAAACAATTTAAAAAGTATATTTTGTGGCCAGTAGCGGAGCCAGCAAAAGATTTTAGAGAGGAATTAAAGTACGAATATATTTTATAACTAAGTATAGTAAATTTTAGAATTTAAACTATGATTTGTTAATTTCATAGGGCAGCAGAGGTATGAATCCTGACTCCTCAACCTTGTCTGTGGTGATTTAAACTTCTTTTATACACGTAAACCATAATTTTTTTACTGTACATTGTTAAGCAGCTGATTATTATTTTTATATGCATTTAGTTAAAAGTTCAAACGAGCTATTATTATTTGTGTAGGTATTGAGATTATTTAGGTTAGATTCATTAAAAATGGATTGAAATCTACTTAGATAATTTAAAATATTGTCCTCATAATATATAAACTTAAAAATTCGTAATTTGGTTATCAACCAATTAAATAAGATGTTCAGATATATAGAAATATTATTATAGTATAATATAATAATATTAAGTGCGTACTAGCTGCACGTAGAAAAACACACCAAGCGTGAAATATGACGGCGTGACGAGCGGAACGGAACGAAATAAAAACATATTACGATGATTGTGGGATGAGAAATGTTGGTCATGTTGACACTGACTTGAGAATCGCTGGGAAATCTAACGATTTACATACCACCATACCGGACATCACTAATGCATGTATTAATTATTATGAAAAAAAAAGTCTGCAGCTTTATATTTTTCACTTTTCACTTAAAATGTGTTAGCGTAGTTTTGATATTGTTATCAGTCATTTGCAAACATGTTAGCATAATCGCATATTATAATTTCCTATACAATTTAGGTAGTTAAATGGACTGCAGTGATTTTAAGGGCAGAACATGATTATGTAATTACATTTTTCTAATTATAAAATAAATACATAGCCAACTGGTGGTTGATGAGAAAATGTTGGTGGTCCACCGGAAATGAAAAGTCCTAGTAGCTCTTGATAAACAAAAAAATTCAGGGAAAAAGGAAATGTGTATGCAAAACTTATTTTTCACAAAATTTATTTTATTATTTTAGTTTAACTTAAAACTTATAACCGTAGATATTAGAAATTTTCACCTAAAACTATTCATTCGGCAAAACGTCTTGATAATTCAATACAAGATTTCTATTGTTTGTAATAAGTTGTTTTGATAGCAGTTCAACAATATTAAAGATAAATATATTATATTATGATTTTTTTTTTAGATTAAACATAAAAAACTTTTAATAGAAAAATCCCTACAATATTTTCTACATTTAACCCAAAAAAGTAGTTTACCAGAAAGTTTCGCTATTTACAGCCATGGGATGTTTTCGGTATTTGTTAATAACTATTGTAGTTAGTGTTCAGATTATGTAAGTATTTTTTCATATCTAGTTAAGATAATGCAACTCAAATTTATCTAGGTAGAGATAAAAGAGAAGGATACAATTTTTTTTACGGTTGTATAATAATCTGACCTGACAATATAATTTTTATTTTATTATTCTATATCACTTTTGCCATATTATTAGGTATAAATATTTATATTACCTATGTTATTATATTATAGTATATAGCTTAATACAGATTAAATGTTTCATCTATTTTTTTTTTTACCTATATTTATGTAAAAATTATTATTTGTTAATGAAATAACAAATATAGAACAGTAGGTACATTTATTCAATGAATAAACAAATATTACATGTAACGCATATCACACGTATAATAATAAAACCATAGGCAATCGATTCAAACGTTAACGAATATAACGTATGCAATGCAAGTGATAAAGGATAAAGTAGCAATAAAAAATTCACAACTTCACAATCTATGCAATGATAAATATTAGATATATGATCTAATTTACTGACTATGTGAAGAAAACGTTGAATGACTATAAATACAGTCACAAAAAATAATTGAGAGAAAACGTATAATGTAAAAAAATGATTGACTAAAAATATACTAAAATACTATAGGTTATAGAAATTTGTATTTTTTTTTTATAGTTCATATATTAGCGACAGATCGGCTATAGGTAAAAAGTAATGTACCTATGTTTTTTTCCATTTTCGTCATTAAAAACATGATAAGTAAATCAGAATCTAAAGATAAGTCTAACACAGATTTCAAATTAAAACATTAATCATAATAATAATTCCAATATTTTTGAAGTAAGTGATTTTATAACTATATAATATGTATGAGTTATGCTTAATATTAGGTATACTAAAAAATATAACAAAGAATTAATTAAATGTATAATGTATTAAATGTATTCTTAATTTAAAGAATAATAATCATCGCATCCTTTTATATTATGAATATAATAAAATAGTTAATTTATATTACAATATTGCCAAATTTATTAGCTAAAACTTCCAAAAGTAAAAGATATTCAAAGTCTGTTTTAGTGCTCTGCAGCTGCATAGATACTTTGTGGCCAGTATACCCCCTCGCAATCTCAATTTATTGCCTCACTTTTATTGTAGTATGGATGATGTTCATAATATTATGTTTTTATGTATTATAATATTATTAAGCATAATATGCTGTTTGACGGAGGAATATTCATTTTACGTCTATATAAGTATGTTTTAGATTGTTTTAAGTAAATATAAATTAATATGTTGAAGTATTTGTCGTACTTAACAAGAAATATTTTAAAAACATTTCTAAACAATAATAAAAAATAACATTAATTTACAAATCTATAAACGACTAGGTACCTGCAACTGCATTAAAGACGATGTAATTAATGAGGATATATCAAAGTTAAGTTAGGTTACGTTAGGAAGATTAATGTCATCGAATCAATTAATGACATAAATATTAAATATTATCCAAATAATTTATTTTTTATAAGAAGTGTATTAAGAATAAACTATATGAATGCATGTGACATTAAAAGCGCTGAGCAGTTATAGTGTAAATTGGACAGTATGTATTTACACTGCTATTGAGGTGAACAATACAGGAGTACAAGTGTGCTTCGTCTGAACATGTATGTAGGTATAATTAGTTTTTAAAAAGATTGTTAGTTATTATGCCTACAGGCTACAGTATATTACAGTCAAAGATTAAATTTATGATACATGTGTACTGATAGACACTAAGGCATCAAGCTAAATGAATTTTAAATTTATTTTTTATTTTTTTTCTGTTAGTTAATAAACTATATGAATAAACATTTATCTAAAAAAAATTAAAAGTATTTACTTAAATGATATATAATATATATTTATAATTGAATGGTCTACCTTTTCCTTTAAAAATTCCTGTAAGGAATCCTGAAAGTTTATCTAATGTACTTACGTGTGGTCGATAAAATCGAAACAAGTCTCAAACCAACCTAAACTTACCTAACATAAGCTGTAGATACACAATGATTAAAATAATAAATAATACCTACTTTAATATTGTGCGTCTACGCAGCTACGCGGACGTGAACATTATAATTAAAATTAATATTATAGTGTTTTTCTGCTGTTTCGGTATTTGCATTTATTTTCTATCGATACCGTGAGCCGAATGAATAACGAGACTCAAACGAAACGAGATAATGAAATTCCCGAAGTAATGAAGCTGTTTGACAACATTTGCTTGCTACGGTTTCTATATATATACATTATAATATACACTGCAATCTTATTTTTTTAATCCACTCATATTATAATAATGCCAACGTAATTTTTACGATTGGTTTCATAAGACAATTTTGTAGAAAAATATTCAATTGTTTATTCTAATTTTAGTTGCACTTGAGAAGTTTTTAGTAGTGATTAAGACCTTTGGAAATATAGGTTAAGTACGGAAATTGATTTTATTGTTTATATAATATGCTTTTACACATACATTTTTAAAATTGTTAACTGGAAGTAAAAATACACTTTAATTCAACCTCAACAATATTATGTATTATTTATTTAGTATGACAAGTATAAGTAGGTACACACATTGAGTATAGATAGTAAACTATAAATTCTGCACGTCTGTATAAAATTCAGTGGTATATATGTGTATGAAAAATGAAGACAATTTTATAGATCTGTACTCAAAAAACACAATTTATCCGAGTGTTGCAGGATAACTAAGTATTGAAAAAAAAAATTTTTAAATTTCTGAGAACACCAATAGAAACCAAACATTTGAATAAGACAACGATGAGGTAACTATAATAAACCATTACTTTGAAAATTCAGAATTTCTAAACTGTGATATGAATTATGAACATGTTATAATATAATGTGATGGTTACCTTTTACAACTAAAATCATTTTTAAATTCTATAATTTTCCAATTTCCACTAATATAAATTGTAGAAAAATATTATACTTATAATTTTAATGTTCTATAATACATTAATAATTCGCTTGAAATCAGTTACATTTGCATATTTTTTAGTTTAATAAATTTATTGCTTGTTAAATATCAATACACTTAGGTACCAAATTAAATTCATACGATTTTAGTACATATTTCATGTTAGAGTATAATTAAATAACTTTTAATACATTTTAAAAGCATATTTCTTTCATACCATTTAAAGTGCACATATTTTATGCTTTTCACTTTAAGCACATTTTCAATAGAAATCTATGATTATAAACTTTATGAATTAAAATGAAATTTGAGATAACTAATGCATAGTTTACTATAAATTGATTGTAGATTTGAAAGGTATGAAATGAAACCATATAAGTGTTATCATCAAAGTATTTAAAATTAACCAAAATTTTCACTACCCATTTTCAATGTAAAAATGAAAATATAAGAATAAATAAATTCATATTGATGTGCTTTAAATGTGGACATAAATGAATATGTATTTAGTACATAAGTTTTATCTCTATCAGTATTTTTACTTTTCTCCTTAACTGTTGTTGATAAATGTATTAAATAATTAAATAATTACATACTGAATATTAAAAAAAAAATCAAGTTTTAGGTAGATACTTATATATACGTATAATATAGGTACTACAGCCCCATCAGGTTTTAGGATATAGGCCCAATATCTCAGCCACCACCTAAGCAGAGTGAATACAACTACTATACCCATATGTATCAATGTATTATGATTCTTGAAGGTATATTATAAATTATATAAATCATTTTGATTATAATATAGCAACCAAAATTATAACCCGCTAAAGTTTTCACATAAAACTGTGACTCAATCATAAGTGTTTCGACAACGCCGTTACGAGTAATAACTCATAGTATATAAATATTATATTATAATTAATAATCATTACCTAATTAATTATTATAATGTTATAAGTAGGTATTAACTAGTACACGATAATCACTGTTGTAATAATAATAGTATTAATTATATGTAGACGGCTATTATATAGACCGCTCGTTATATTATTCCGAAGACAGAATGAACGTCATGACGACAGGGCGGCGACGGCGGTGACGTATTCGTACGCAGACGCTTGCGCGTTAACGTCAAAGGAATGCGCTCACACACGCGCGCACTCGCTCGGGCGCTGCGCTCGTATAGATACAGAAAATATTTCTGCTCATCTCACACCCTCTTCACATCGTGTGTGTACCTACAACGTACATAATATATATATTATACAGACCATCATCAGTTATGTCTTAAATTCCGAACAATATAACACGTTTAGGCTCCGTAACGATAATATTTTCACTCTCGTTTGCATCGCCATAAACAAATATTCTAAATAGAAATTCAAACGAGTGATTTCTGAATAAGGATAATATAGTTCACGATAAAAATCTTAGAAGATATGGAGATACCTTACACAACTATGCATCAAGTAGGTAAGTATATTTTATATTACTAAAAATTGTTTTATGTATCTATGATATAACTATTTACATTTTAAGCCTCCAATTTAGGTAACTACAAAGAAAATTTCTTTATATATTTTTATTGACTCAATCTAAATAACTTCAGTAATGGGGGTTTAAAAAGAAATTACTTAGCTTTGTCTTTTTATTACAATCAAGTGTATACATTTTTCGTCCACCTGCATGTATACGAAAGAGATTATAAAATATAATATATTATAATATATGTGTACGTCGAGCAGTCGAGCTTGTATGATTGTGTGGTTTAATTTTAGACAACGAAGACGTTGTGTAAATCACGTAATAAATCTCTTCTGAGATATATTAATTAGAGAGAGAGAAAGAGAGACTTACCCTTTTGCCTCCATAATGATCTTCTCGTATACTATTTTAAAATATTTCATTTATTATCGAACCCGTGAAATGTATATGATTATAACCACCACATGTAATTCTTGATGTTCTTCAAAGATACTACGACGACTGCACGTGGATAGATATTCCATCAAGTTTTAAGTATCAACTAAAAATTCACTAAAAAACGACCATAAATCCCATATAATCATATAACTGACATTCAACGGGCACACATATATACACACGATAATTCAGCACATTATGCAGAATTTTATTTCAATATACTTGCATGTATTGCACGATGTATTAAAATTACCAAACATAATATTATATATATATACAATATTGTTAATCACTCACAAAAATTAATTGTGAAAAAGATGGATATCGCTCTGATTCACAGTAGGTTACTGGGTTACAAATGGGTTATTGTATGGTGTTAAATTTTAATTCAATGACTTAGGTAATATTGTTGTTTACGAAAAATGATTCTGAGTGGATACGATCTGCCAGTCAGTCTATATTACAATAATATTTTTTAATTATATCAACTAATAATATTAAGATCGTTATTTTTCGTTTAAATATCTAATTTCATCCAAATTTGAACTTAAATCTCAATTGAAAAAATATGTTTATATATAACGTTATAATATATCATACTATAAATATATTTTTGATTTTTGATAACAGTACCTATAAACTACTTATGAGATATCTAGTATTAAATTTTCAACTTTTAGTTGTATAAAAATTGAAAAATTTGAATTTATACAAAATAATCTACACATTTTTTAGATTTTGATAAATTTCTTAAAATGTTAAACTTTGAATGCTTATAAAAAAAATCGTGCTGCTATATCTTTAATGGTTTTAACTGTTTTAAAAAAAAATTATGAGAAATTTTATATTAAAGTTTAAAGTTTTTTTACCCTATGAAAAGTTAATTTATTGACATTAAAAGATAAAAAGTAAAAAATAAAAATGAAAATTGATAATATCTATAAATAGCTCAAAACAAATCAAAATATTATTTTGAAAATGTTATTTTGCGCATAGAAAATCATAACATCAACATTTGGTAAAGATTCCGTATAACTACATTCGGTTATTAGTTTTTGAGTTACAACAAAATAAAAATTGTTCAATGACAATTCTTTAATAATTTCGGCTAAAAATCCGATGTTAATAATATTTAAACTTCAAACATTAGTAAAAAAAATTTGTTTAATTTTCTTAACAGTTTTTTTTTTTGTAGGAAAAAAATTGAGGAGGGCTGGTAGAGAAATGAGACACCCGGTAAACTTATTATATTAATTTTTTAAATCTTAGATATAAATAGAACTTTTTTATGAATTTCTAACTCAAAAACTACAACAAAATTTACCATTTTTACGTCATCTGGTTCACTTTACCGTAAAAAAAAAATTTCAAGTTAGAAATCGAAGACTATTATTACGACTATTTATCGTGTACCTATATACATACCCAAAAAAAATGAAACACGCATCATCGTAAACCAATACATTTATCGCTCCATTTAATATTTAAAATGTTCGACTAAGAAGTATAAAGAAATCTCTAATTTGCGTTTTCACAATTTATTGAATCGAACTTTCATCAAGTAAGATAAATAAATTAAAAATCGAAAATCAAAATGTTTAATATTGTACATTTATTCAATTCATACACGGATTCAATTTAGTTATATATATATATATAATATATACCTAGTCAATATAGTTTAAATTATTTTTACAAGTTATGATTCAATACAATTGATTATTACATAGGACTTAAATCAATTGAGTTCTGAATTTTATTGAATTAGAAACGTATTATACATATTACATATTTACATGTAGGTATATTTATTTACTTTGTTAAATAAATTTGAGTGAAAATCACCACTCACCTAATCGTAAATGATTCAATAGCATTACACTATCACATAACAGTTAAGTTTCCTTAGTGATCACAACAATTCCGAAACAATAGAATTGAAAATAAGTGTAGATAGGTACGTATGTATATGTATATTATATCTAATATTATTAATTTTACATCCTAACAAAAAGAATACTTCAGTTGAAAGAAAAATACCATAATTATAATAAATGATATATGCTGTGTGGCACTATGACTTTTTTCAGTTTTTTTTTTTTTTTTTTTGATCCACAATTTCGAAATAAAATGGTATCTCGTGTCAAACATCTATTACAAACGTATATTATTGTAACAATCCCATTGTTAACACCCAGGGGAAAATTGTATTGTGCCGCCTTTTATTACTCGCTCTTATACACCGCAAAATATTTTATAATAAATATAACGGAACGATAATATAATACATATTATTATGGTTAAAATCCCAAACGTTAATGTTTATAAAATAGTAGTATGATGCATCCACAACATAAATATTTTTTTCAGGTGCATAATATTTTCCAATAGTTTTGGACAACATAGAAAAGTTCCATTGTAAACACACAACACACCTTAAAAGTTTGTCATCCGGGATAACTATATATCAATGACAATAGGAGTATGCTCTCACAGTCTCGCCTCTAGTTTAACATATAAACATGACGCTGTATATCTTATTATAACCTTTACATTAGTTTTAATTAAACGATATTATTAATTAGTATGTTTAGATAAATACGTGTTACAATTGTAAAAAAAAAGAAATGCTAGAGAACTAAATAATTAGCATCACTGGCGTGTACGTGATGAACTCGTACATTTTTTCTTCACAAATGTGTAAATTTCTGACACTATATTTAATACAACGGTCTTACGTTTATGTTTTCGAGATGAAAACATCACTCGAATATCGTATATAGTGGAAGTAGTATGTATTGGTATAGCGTGAGAAAGAAGACATAATAAGTCGGCAGTTCTGCAGATGACATCGCCGAGAGAGGCTGCTTTTGATACTACTTGCGACTTGCGTGCTTGTTTTATTAATAATACATATACAGTTTCTGCGTCGAGTAGCGCAGTGGCGTATTTGTAAGTAAAAGTGGATGAATCGCCTTCCCGTTGGTAGCTGAGCCTTTGTTTTTTTTAATATATTTATAATTATATAAATAATAATTAAATTGTTAAATCAATAAGCATTAAATAAAAAATCAAGAAATATAAATGTAGAGCAAGGAGGGCATCCGATTCAAGAGTTGTACTAAACACTTTTAATCACCTCCCTCGAATCACCTTGGTTCAACTTAAAATATATTATATATAGGTCGAATGACTTAAATACACAATAAATATTATTAAAAAAGTAACGATGTTTTCGGTGTGTACTAGTTGCGGTCATAAGCGTGCGCACGGGGGAGGCAGGGGAGGCGGTTGCCTCTCCTGCGAGATTTTCCTCTACACCAAAATATTATATTATATCTACCAATTGGTGAAAATCGGGTGGGGGGATTGGAGTCTGGACCTCCTTAGCTAAAGTATTGCCTCCCCTGCCAAGAATACCTACGCACGCTTACGGTTGCGGTCATAATCAAAAATTACGTACTAGTTGCGGTCACCCATCAAAAAGGTTACATACAGTTTCGGTCACTCAAATAATAATAACTAAGTATACTAAATAAAATAATATAATATAGTTTATATAGTTTATATAATAATTAAATATGAAATTAATATTTCGTTTATTTATTTAATTTAGAAAAATGTATCAATCAACATTTTCCTTCCCATTTATATCGAAAATGTAACATACTTAGGACTGTCTACACACTATTATTTATTGTGTAGGTATGGTTAAAAATGTTGATACTTATGTTTATATTATTCGAATATTCGAACTATGATCGGAGTATACAATTTAATCTATTTTATTTATAAACGCTGTGTACATTATATCGAAAAATATGTTTATCGTATAATATAAATTTCGCCTGGAATTGGAGTTAATAAAGCTATGACCGCAATTAAGATATTACCTAAATTGGCGTGACCGCAACTGTTATATCTGTTTATCTCAAAAATCGTCATGACCGCAACTAGTATGCAGCCGATGTTTTACATTTATGATAAATTAATAACAAATGTATAGTATAATAGTAAGTTGTTCCCCAGGGAACCATCAAGCAGCAGCACCAACATATATTACTAGAATGAAGAATGTTGTCTATATGAAAAATAACATGGATGAAGATGAGTAATCAATGATTTTTGAAATTTATATTTAGATGAGAGACTGGAGAGCAGATTTTAAAGAGACTTTTTCTAATTCACTTCTACAGTTCTCGAGAAGGAATATTAAATTTACTCGATGTATGCAATAGTATTAGATGTCACCAAATAAACTTTCTCAAAAAGAACTGAATAAAAATAAATCTCTGTAAAATCGCTGAAATATATTATCGTAGATATTATACGAATTTTACGAAAAAAATAAATATATAACACGACTAACAATATAGCATTATAATATAATACTTCACATAATTCATAATAGCGAATTGAGCATCAATTAATTTTATATCCGTTATAATTATAATATATAGTAGTTACTACTTTACTAGATATATAATTGCAGCTAAACGTAATGATTTCCTCAAAGATTATTCATAATTTTACCCACATAAGTTTTTTTTTACTAGAATTTATACAATACAAAAAAAAATGTACAATAAGCATAATGGATGTTATGTTTAAGTTCAGTGGTTTAAGTGGTTTGAGAGACCCACATAAGTAAATCAGGGAGTAAATCCTAAAAAATTATCATATTTTAATTTTTTGAGAAAAGAACCATAAATTTGAGAAAGCCGAACTCAAGTAGACTTAATGACAAATTGAAACCTATTTTCAGAATTCCTATTATACCTACGTTTTTAGATTAATTGACACTTTGGAAACATAACACATTTGAATTCCAACATGCAAGTGAGTTTAAAAAAGGCAGAACTTATCACTTTAAACCTGTTAACCAACTGGGATTTTATCGAAAAATAACTCTAACTAAAAGATTTTTTCTAGATTAGTATGCTCACAAATAAAATATAAACCAAACAACTGAAACTTAAATAAATATAAATAAAATACTTAAAACTTAACTAAAATGATTTATAGTAACATAAAACTGGCAAATTTTCAAGAATTTCAAATCAAATGATTAAATAAATATTAATGCAATTAGATAATTTTCTTAAATTGTAAATTCATAACTCAATAGGTTATAAGTTATTATAAAAAAATTGGATTATATCTTTAGGACTATTATAATTTATAAGTTATAACTATTAAGCTCTTTTAAAAAATACATCTTCATTCTTCTGCTTCCATAACGTATCAAAGGGTTGAACATAAACGCCCTATGCTTTGGACAACAGAAAAAATACTAAGAATTTAGACTGATACAAGACGAGATATGAACACATGTAAATACCTATAAACAATATATAATGATACAATGATTGTAAATCAACATTTTCTGAACCAAAATAAAAAATGTTATCTGCATATGAAAACGTGTTATATTGACTAATAGCTATTGATGAGGAAACGCATAACAATATTCATCACAAAATATTTCAAATTTAATTTTAGAAGTATTGAGAAAATTTTATCCAAGATTTAGATTGTATAAGTGGATACTAGATTATCCGTAGAACCCCTTAGAGGCGTTTACACTATGGTATACCTTATGGCTTATATCATACCGATAGTTTATATACGACGAACAAATTAGTTTTTTCCATACACGCTTCGTCGCAATTTAACGTTCGCGTTCGACAGTATAACACATATGTATATCCTAGCCACAAGTTGACTACAGCAGATGTCACAACGTCTTTCACTGGACCGACCGATACGTTTTAAATATAATATTATTATACGGTTGGTAGGTAATATATGGGATTATACTTACTTTGTAAACTGTTTTTCCATACCCACACAAGCGCCACTGAGCATATGATAATAATAATGTACGTATATAGTTCCCTAACAATATGTGTTATTTGGCCACACTAAAACCTGCTGGCACACTGTTGTACCTACCTACCTACAATACGACTCCGGTGTGTGCTCACCCAGACCAGGGCACGTACAAGACGACCCGGTACCAACGCTTACCACCTGTCCAACGCACGAGCTAACGTTTTTTCCCCTCTAAAAACCTGTATTATTTATCATTTTTTTTTCGTTTTAATGGGCTTCTTTTTCCACGCTTAAATATCGCTATATGTCAAAACACGCATAAAAACGTGATCGGTAATCACGTAATAATAATAACACATAATATAAGCCCGTTACGAGTGAATGAAGTCAACCACCGATAAAATAATATATGAACATAGAGATTTGAAAGATATATGAATTACAAACCATTGAAATATTCGAAACGCAACTCCTAAAATTTGGTCATTATAATCCATAATATAATAAAATATATAGTTGAACTCTCGTTCAACCGTGAAACAGATGATACGTTTTTTAAAAACGTTTTAAAGGAAACGAATTCGAATGCCTACTGCGTAAGTGCTATTATTAACACAATAATGCTGCACAGCGGACAAACGTCTTTGAAAATTATGTTTTAAAAATGCATTCGTCAAAACTATTAAAAATAATACAAAATTACGATTTTCTTTTTCATGAATTCATCAAATTTTATATAGTAAATAAAATGCTGTGATAGAAGATGTATACACAATTGATATAATTCTAGACGATCCATACGTTCTCATTATAAAAACTACGATCAAGTTAAAATTATAATTTCTGAAAACTAAAGTTCAAACATTATAAAAAAACCTCATATATAAGTCGCCTAACTTTTACTTCATTAGATATCCATTAACATAAATACATAATAATATTATATCATATGTATTGTTATCGTTTTCTATAGAAGTTTTATCGTTTTATGTACTGTTATTATTGCTATAATATAGCTAATAAATAGTATTCCACTAAAAATATGTACTATATTTAAACAGTTTTAATAATTGTGCAAAGTCACCGAAAATTTATTTAGAAAAAAGTACAAAGATAACATAGTACCTATATAATATATATAATATAAACATAATACCTATACGATTCGGTTTGTTTAAAATAAATTGAATCTAATATATTTTTATAATTATATTATCTATATATCATATAGAGCTTATAGGAGATTATAAAATATTTTTACATAGGTATACCTTTTCGATTTTAAGAAAAAGTGTATTAATACAAAACACGTAATTCTAATAAGCCAATATAAAAAAATATTGTGTTATTATTTTACCGTGGATATTTTAAAATAGTCAAAACGATACTAACGATAATAAGGCTAAATAAATTATAGTTAAAACTTTAAAAGTTATTTAAAACTCAAAAACTATACAAATTATAATATGTACTATTTAAAATTATAATCATTAATTTAAATAAAAACTTTGAAGTAGGTAGTTTCATTCAATAAAAATATGTATCATTTATAAGTCATGTCAAACAATTAGTGTTTCGTTAAGTAAAAGTTACAAATAAATATTTATTTTAAAATAGGAAAAGTGGTAAGCTGTAATTACATATTAATTAGGCAAGTCGTATTTTTCACGAAAATATCAATTATCAATTGCTATTTTTAAAACTTAAAAACGACATTAGTTTCAAATATATTGTACTGAATTATACTTATTTGAATGTATTTTAATGAAAAAATATAATTTGTATTTATCTATATTCATTTACGATATATCTATTATATAGAGTGAATCAGTTAAACACACGATAGACTTAAGTCACAACTCATTATTTTACAGTTTACACATTACACTTTAGTAAATTTGGATTAATTTAAAATATTAATAAATAAACTTCTTGGAAATATTTGTCTGTTAATAATAGCAATTATACAAATAATATAATGTGTAATAATAACCAAAAAATAATTTAATCAGATGATAAACCTTTTAATCATAATTTGGGGCTTCAATTTAGATAGCACAATATAAGCGATGAACTATACAAAATATAAAATTATAATAATAGGTATAATTTTTGTATTAGTTGACCTCGTTTAAATATAATTTCAATAGAAAGATTAGTCACTTACACTGACCACTGAATTCAAAACGTTACGCTGCAGAATGATTCATAAATCATAAGCATAACCATTACTGATTATTATTTATCATCATACTGTCGAACATAACGTGTTATAACCGATTGTCAACTATATATAGTGTATTACATTACGTGTATCCAAGACAATAAGATTAGTATAGATATTAAAATTTAAAAATGTACCAACAACAAACAATTTATGAAAAAACTGGTAAGTAGTGATAATTTTTATTGCCAAGCTTTGTTTAGAATCACATTTTAATCATTATAAACATCATCTACATATTAACCATAACAATAAATACATAATAAAAATATCACATAATGGTACCTGATATACGAGACTAATAACCAAAATTGAAACTCTTTTAACGAGTAGTTTTTGTTTTTACAAATGTTTTCTCAAAAAATATAAATTCTAAATTATTTACATTTTCTATTCTACACACGGATATAATGCGAACAACGTTAAAATGAAAAAAACAACATTCTTAATACCTATATAAATTATACCAAAATAAAATTGTTTAAATTTAAGTGTTTAAAAATAATTGAGACAATATTAAGCATATTTAAATATCCATGCTGAAATAACCATCATACATCGTTATATAGTACAATATACCTACGGTGGTATATTAGTATACGGCTACACTACTAGACGTTTCTATTCTACAGTATTTAACCATCCAATTTTAAACCATCTAATATTATTCTCTAAAATTGGATATTAAAATTATAAGTCTAAAATAAATATAAAATAATGGTTTTCAACTTTAAACCATAGATAACCTTAGTAATTTCTAATGTATTTTTATTTAATTAATTGTAATTAAATATGTTTAATGTTCCAATTCAATGACATTAAAAAAAAACATGATTATACAGGCTATACTGTTATAATACATGGTACAATTCAATAATTATTAATTATTAATTCTATAAAGTAAATAAATGCATATAATAGTAGGTACTTAATAAAAGTTCTATGAAAATGGCCCATGTTACATTGATTGTACAACTAACAATAAAACAATTTAATTAACATTTTAACCTTCACCAATTAAATTTTAATCCTAAATAATTCCAACACCATTATTAGTATTAGGTATCAAATAAATTAATGAAATATATCATCGAATAAATTATTAACATTATAAGTTTTTATTTTTCTACTAGAATAGCCTCGGCATCTGAGCTACTGGCCACATATAAATATAATGTTCAGTACTGCTTGTGCAATTTTATAAAAAAAAATTAATTTTTATTTTAGTCTTAATTTGGACGATATAAAATATTGAAATATTAATAATTAACAACAGATAGGTAATTAGTAATTGAAATATATTTTGTATTATGTATAAGAATTATAAGTTTTATACAGACAATCATCACAGACAACTTCCTTGTTTTATTCTTGAACTATATAAAATGTTCATGAAATGTTTCAAAATTCGATACACAGGTGTTTAAGAAATAGGTACAAATTATTGTTTGCGTTCACTCTCCCAGAAACAACCGATTACAGCAATAACACCACGACCCTAAGCCAGGGAGCCGTTGTAGAATAAAAATCGAAGAATAAAATTAATTAGAAATCATTAGCATGCAATGATTTCCGGAATATTCTACGGAAGTCATTCAATATATTATACGCATAAGGTAGTATCTACCACACATCAAACATGATGCCAACATCTGAAAATACATCAAACAATTTTAAATAGGCAGGTAATTCAAATTACTAGAATTTCAAATACCGTGTTATGATTATTACCAACTCCCTTCCAATTTTCCATATTTTAATCCATATTCTCCCAAAAACAGATACTACTTCCTGTCTGGATAAACTTTTTTATTTGATGAATTTATACGTTTCAATACCTACTAGATTGTTGGAATTATTCTAACTGTATTTACTACAACTTTTTTAGATACAATATTATTTGTGCTAAACTACAACATCCATCTACATGTAATATACGTTGAAAAATTCTGTTGATACCTACCTATTTATTCCATGTATGTTTTAATAACTAGCAGGTGATTATTTAACATACACCCCCTATCCTATCTTCAGAAGCGAGTATATTATAGTTGACAACTGTAGTCTTTATCCCTACCAAGTGGTCGGTTAGTGAGACGAATTCGCTTATAATGTTTAATATAACATTTGTATAAGAATAACCAGTTAGAGTGTTGTAAAAAATAAAGAGTAGTACAAGTAAAAATTAGATTTGATTAATTTTAACAAAAAATACTCGTAGGTCCCTATTCATAATATAGGAAAAGTTAATGAAAAAGTAATAAGCATCTACCAGACAATTAAGAAAAATATTTTAAACTTGATCTAAAAAATATACTAGCAGTAAAGCTAAGAATAATTTATAATAATATTAGTCTTCATTTTAAGTAAATCTGCATTAATATACAAATAACTACATCCTAGTATAAACTAACCGCGGGGACGGATAAATAGGTTCAATTTTATGTCCTAAGATCATATTAGCCAGTTGACCATTACTGATTTCCCACTATCCTTTAATAAATAGTTTTAAACCCGGTTTAGATCTATAAATTTACGACAAATAGCCTAATGTACTCGTACGTATTTAGTATAATATTACTTAAAATCTACTCATTACATAACAAAAATAAAAATAATATTTACATCTATTATCTATATACATATAACTGCCATAAAATATATATTTACTATTTTGAGAGTAGTTTTTCTAAGTATTATTGATTTTACCGAAAAATGTATTTCCGAATGAATATTTTATAGATCATAAAAATTTTGTATTTCTATTAATTGCACTATTGAATATTGACATGTTGTTATACCATTATATAATTTTTAATTTGTGAATATAAGAAACAATTTTCATCTTCAAAAAAATTACAGGAATATTCCAATATCTAAGAAATTTTTCTCGAGTGCAAAATCGATGATATAAAAAATATATATTTATTTATTCATTTTTAAAATATGTTTTCTTTATACTGTAGGTATATCTCATTTTAATTATTCTTATATACCTAGCGTCCTAGCTGTGTTAAACTTAAGTGCAATTTGGTAGGAATAAGAAACATAATTTATAATAGAATAAATAATAATAATGAACATTATAATTTTACGCTAAAATGTTTAAAAAAAAATACAATATTTGGCTTCTTTTACGGTACTAAAATTTTTTGAGTTTTTAACTAATAACCAATGCTATTGTATTATAATTTACCTATAACATAAAGCAATAGTACCTAATAGGTTATATTAAAGTTTTTTTTTCATAAACAATACTTTGATAAATTACAATCCAACGTGTAAAATAAGTAATATTTATAGTTAAAAGGCAGTTAAATGAGTTATAAATACATGAGGAAGAAATCAAAAATTTGTAATGCCTCTTATAGATTATAAAAAAATAAATATAAATTAAAAAATTAAAACATAATATTATATCAATGTGTGAAATTATAAAATTCTACTAGTTACTACTTTATAATTTTATAAGCACTGACGCACTGTTCACCAAAATATCACTTATAAATTGTACCTATACTATAAATAAATGCTGTAAAAATGTTCAGTGTACCTGAGTATTTTATTTACAATTAAACGTAAAAAGATGCCAGACAACACTAAAAAAAGTACAATAACTACCCTTGTTTATGGGAAACTATATTATAGCATACCCGTGAGTGTAAATACTGAGTGTGAGAGAGAGATAGTAAATCGACAGGTTACAATATATGATATAGGTATATATATGGCAATGACGTTTTATTTCCGTTTAGAAATGACAACCCGTCGTGCCATCGTTTAATAATATAATAGTTACTCCTTACTCGATTTTAAATAGTTCCTTCGTATTATTGTTATTATGAATTTCTTATCAGAGGCGAAACCGATATAAATAACGGTTTTCCACACAATATTTCTAAAACGGAGAAATACGAGTACCAGACATGAGCAGAGGTGGACAACGAAGAGAACCAAGAAAGAGCCGGCGAGCGATCAAAAAAGGCGTTAGCTGTTGGAGTAGAAGGGTGGTGAAGTACCACAGCGTGAGGCGCAGCGGCAGTCACCGGGACGCGAACACGCCGGCCCGCAACAATCACGCCCCAATAACGCGCCCTTAAATCGCAAACAACGTCTAAACGACTAAACGTACAATATTATCTACTACGATGCGAATTATCTACGTCAGACAATAGTATATTATTAATTATTAAAAATAAAATAAATTATTACGTTTACCAAGCGTGTGCAACCGTTACGATCACGCAAATTAATGGTATAAGTTTTTGAAAACAAAAATAACGTACCTGCTTCTGGTCCCCCGCCGGAGCACCTGCTGCCGGTGGCGTCCGTCTTGTCTCTTCCGCTGGAGGCCGACATGATCACCTAGCTAGTCGTAATACGTACGTAAGATGCAATTTATAAAGATCTACGATAATATTATGGTACAGTGTCCGTTAGGTCAGGAATCGTGCTCGCATGATTTTCCCGCGACAAACACTCGGCAGCGCGCGAAACCGTCGAAAACACGTCGTCTCGCACACGACTGACGACTGAGATAATAATATTATAATAATCTAATTATTACCGCTCGTATACCGCGGTGGTGGTTGACTATGACCACGAGGGTGGCAGTGTGCGCGCGGCGACCGGGGGTGTGTGCAATGCGTGAAAATGCGCACACGCGACCGACGTTATCCGTTGCGCCTACGTTCTACGACGATCGTGTGCCGAGAAACGTTAGACCGGCCGTGTGCCGAGCATGTGTGCTACTGCCGAGTGGTGCCGCCGTACAGCCGGTCGGCGAT
The DNA here is from genome assembly GCF_037042655.1 of Diuraphis noxia. Classification (NCBI taxonomy): domain Eukaryota; kingdom Metazoa; phylum Arthropoda; class Insecta; order Hemiptera; family Aphididae; genus Diuraphis; species Diuraphis noxia. The sequence goes on along the minus strand of NW_028301711.1, from coordinate 41,668,761 downwards.
GGTGGCTGTGGCAGCGGCTGAGCGGCGCGGCGGTAACCGTATATACCGCGCGCGGTCGGTGCGCCGCCGCCTCTACCCCACCCCTCGCCATCACCGATATGTCTAACCGGCGATCGGGACGCGGCGGCGGTCGTCGTCCCGTCGTCACCACGGCAACTGCGTCGTCGTCGCGAACGTAGCGTACTTTTTTCACCTCACCGTCGCCGCATTGGCACACTACACAGCAACACAAGATTGTACACTGACGCGGGAGCAGTGCAAAAACCACCCGACGCCGTTGTTTCAGTGTTGTTGTTTAAAACGCGTGGCGCGAAACTATCACGTCATTCGATAGACCTCCCAGTGGCCACAAACACGTTGCGGTGCAGCGGCGTTTATATTCCTAGGTATTTCAGCCAAGTACCGACGCTTGGTAAAACATATTTTGAAACTAAAATTATGGAGGGAGGGGTTAGAGCCGGGTAAATCGAAAAAAATGTTCGAGTTAATGAAATACTTTGCAGGTATTAACAATAAGCTGATAGACAAATAGACTAATCGACTATAATATAATATTAAAACTATTAAAACCATACATCCTTATAATAGGTATATTCGAAAATAATATAAACAAAATCAAAATTTAATATTGATAATCTATTATAATTTATATTGTATATCAAATATTATATAACGTACCCAAAAATAATTAAGTACATTCAATAGATACCATAATAAACAATATTATATTGTTGAAAGAGAAGAAAAGTATTAATATATTTGTTGTCATGCCCGTGCTTAAAAGTTAGTTTTCGATTACAGTTGAATCGGTGGAAAGTAACCTTTTTCAGTCCTGCAGTGGGCGGTATAAAATGGAAACTCCAAAAAGTGCCAGACGATAAAGTGGAAATCCCCAGAATGTACCGAGTGTATCATGACTGCACAACCAGACAACCACGGTCCTTATAAGACATAAACTTTTGGATATCTCTTATAATAGCCTCATTGCATAACGTTTAATCATTCAAACATATTTAATTTTCCCTGTTCCTACTAAATATGCATTGAACATTACCGATAAATTTAAACCTGTTTTGTAACTTAAGGTTATTATACCGAAATAAAATAACATTCATCCCATGAAATTGTTTTCGTAGAATAGTCTGATTGTTGCATAAATCCCTGCATTATCTTTACCGTGATCGATGAACCCGGAGGTATGGCAAAAAACAGTATGTGTGAGGCGTGTGATTGGTGCAGAAAGGCAATTTCAGTCTCGGGTGAAATGCGGCCTTCACCTGCAGCTGCGACTGAAATAGCTCACTTCCCGCCTTTGTCACACAATATGTATACTATTAAGTATTAACTGCACGTTTCGTGAGTTTCGAAACAATAATGTTGTATCTCAATGGTTATAATATGAACTTGAAACTTACTATATGCAGCAGAAAGACTCCTGGGTTTAAATTATTTATAATAAAATTGTTTATAATGTTTATATAGTATAAATGGGGTGTGTTTATGGAGGCCGCAATAGCTCTGTTATAATTTTTTGTGTGGATAGGTACTTTTCGAAATCCATTACCATTTGTTAATTATAATTATCTTTTAAATTATAAGTAATATATCACTCATGTGTTGATTTCTTATTCAAGCTATTTTTTTAAACACATATTCTTATAATAAAAAACGGATTTAATACTTACACTTACCAGATCCACAAAGCAAAAAACACAAAAACTTCATATTTTATTAATATGAACGACAGATATGAAACATCATATTATATAACAAATTTTAAACATTCAATCTGTTTACACGGAAAAATAAAAATTTTGAGGCAAAATGTGTAATAGGTAAGTTGTCGTTGTAATATTTTTTAGGATAGGAGTAATCACATTGCATAAACGAATTTTCATGATTTTATGATCTTATATGGATATGTATTTAGTTTAGGTACTTAATGTCTTAGTTATTTGTATTTTTTTTTTTTTTTTGATTTGCTTTTTATTAGCAAATATTTATAGCAATTAGTTATTTGTAAAAACAAAAACTTCAATATCAAAATGTCGATAAAATAAAAAATTGTTTTTATTGGAGATTACCGCGTGATCACTGATCATAAATTTAACTATTAGTAAGTTAATCTTAATCGACAACAACTAATGACTGAAGATGTAAAATTAATTCTCATAGTGGATTTGTTGAAAACAGGAAATTTATTATTTTTTAAACATAATTCCCGGCTTAATAATTTAGATGCCATCAGATGTGAAATGATACATGGAGGTGCGCATTCATATAATCATATGGATTTCGAAAAAGCTATGATATAATGTGTAACATTTGTTTTGGATGATGTTAATATAATTGTTTAATTTGCCTAGTTTTTAAAATTAATGATCCTAAGTCTGTTTTAAAACTTCTGTTTTACGTATGTTATGTAATTTTATGATCTGAAGACGTTACTGGGATCAGGCTTTGTTTAAATTGCTTAGTTTTTTTTTTTTTTAATATTTTATAAGACTTAAAAAGTAATTTTCGTTGCATACGCCTTTCAACTGCAGAATCTATAAAAAAAAGCCAAGAAACAGCCAACTTATTATTTATAATAATTATAAAAACTAATTTATTAAGTTTTGTCAATTATTAATGCTATAATGATAGCAAAAGTATTTTACCGTAATGATTTTTTTTTTTGTTTTAACAAAGTGTAATCTTTTTTTTTTTATCAAAAACTCCATTCAACTTATTTTCAACTTCAGTAACTTTTCTAATGGTTCGTCAGTAATATTCATGTGTCAAGAAAAAATAAAAATAAAACAAGGTTTATAATAATTTAAGTACCTAATCATACTGTAAAATTTACATTAAAAAAAAAACCTCATCTAAAGTTTATACTTAATATTTATATATAAGTTACATCGTACATCATAAATATCTATGTGTAAAATATAAATCGATTGATAGTATGATAGAAGATGTAGCTAGATGACGTATATGTAAAATTAAAATATAACCTAGGCGATAATTATATCCGGACTATCTGATACAGGAATCAAGAGATGATGATAGTTTTTAATAATTAAGTTATTTAATTTGAATGCTGCTGTTGTTTTATCTATAATGTGTACCTTTGTGTCAATTCGAATATAAATTATTATTGTTTCAAACTTCGTTCGCGATGAACTTACATTAGTACCTACCTACAGACAACAGACTACAGTAGTTGGTATGGGTACATTTTCAATTATTACCTATCGTCAATCTTTCTCGTCTAATTTCTTCAAATGAAACAAATCAATTTAAAAAATCTCATCCTAGCATGTGAAACATATGGAGATCCAAAATTGTTTCAAGTTTGACGCACTTCACAAACAACACTGAACAGTATATTGTAACAACAGTATTTGTACCATTGTTGTACCTGTCTTTATGGCTATATAACATCTGCCAGTATTCACTTAAAATGGACTACTGCTCCTCTGTTGAAGCTTTATAGATTTAAAATATACTAAGTAATCGGTTTTAAATATTTAGATTACTTTAAAGCCGCCGTGATCAGTTTAACCCACACGACTTATATTATTAATGAAAAAAACTGTTTTCTTCTCTAGAATGATGCGTATGCCTATACTACAGGCATAAATTATTTATAACGTGCTATCATTAATTGTGTTATGATCAGCTATGGATCTAGAAATTGTTATGGTTGGTAAAGTTTATTACGATAATAAATAATAATGCTCTTTAGGTAGGCACTTATTAGTTATTATGAACAACTTTGAAGTAAAAATAAATAGGGATAACCTATTATTTGCCTGTTCGTTATATCTACAATGAATACTTACATTATACGTGAAAACATATACCTAAGTAATTTAGAATAACAAAAAAAGGTTCAATATATGAGGAAAAGTGGCCAGCTGAACTACCAAGCAACCCCATAAATCCACTACTAAATACCGTTGACATCCAATATCAGTATCTCCCTATTATGTCCATTATTTTTGTAAATTTTTTTTTTCAACTTTTTTTATATTTTATGCTTAATATACCTACGTAAAAAATAAAAAGCAACTACTTTATATTGAAAGCCAATAATCCTATGACTATATACAGAGTAATCATTTATTTTCCTAACCCCCCTCCCCTATTGAAATATCCTGCGTATGTCACTGTGAACTGTATTTTATCTACGTTATTTATTGAAAGAACATTTTATGTATGCTAAAAGATTTAAATGGTATTTAGTAGAAACAATTACAAGATACGGTGTATACGTATAGAAGGAACCACACTTTTATCAGGCCCAAATTCATATTATAATGGTATATAAACTATACAATGTAAAATGGTTATGAGTTTATGCCTTACAACCACCGCGGGACACTATTTAGGCGAGTCGGACAGGCGACAGTAGGCACGAACACGAGGAGGACAAAGACTTAAATCGGTTCAAGGGGTGTCATGTGGTTGATTGTAGGTGGGCAGGGGATGGGTAACTTATATATACGAACCCCGAGACCACCGGGTAGCGTCATTTTTGTGCATGCACGTTCTGCAAGTAAAAAGGACGTAGTAGTATATCGTCAAAAATATAATAATAATAATAATACAATACAATATTTATATGTATGTATGTATGTATGTATATGTATGTTTATATTATATTTATATATGGTATATATATTAAACGTATTGTATTTGCTCATGATAATTGTAAAAGCATGCAGTGTGCATATTGTATATTTGTGTGTACTGTGTGTGTATATATATATATATATATATACACATTATATATACTATATAGGAAAGCTAGTATACCTACTGCGAGGACACGATATTTTTGTAAGACTAACAACACGAGTCTTTATTCATTTTCGTTGTTCAATATTTCGTTGGTAGGGTCGTGTCCCGTTTTTATTTACTTGGTCTCCACAATATACAGATAGGATCAACGAGATAAACCCCTGCTGCCGCCGCCGCCGATGTCCTATACCAATATGCAGTACATATAGGACTTTTACGATACAAGACACCGCACGTGTGTTGTAGGTACATGGCATATATATATCATACATATTATACTCATATAATTCCTCCTCTTGATCATATTATATCATCCATCCACTATAGCTTATACTTATGCATGTATACCAAATATTGACCAGTGACCGCACGTAAAGCAGAAATATTCAGCATTCGAATTATAGATACCACCACCCACTCGAAACGGCGAACCCAATTCGTCTACAATAACACATTGTGCACGCCTTGTGTGTTGTATTGTGCATGGATAATAATATTGTTCGTCGTCGAAATGTACTACACAAGTACTACTATATACCAGGGAGGTTACCGAGGGGACACAACACAATGCGCTCTCAAACATCATATTATTATTATATTATTATGCGTTGATTTTATGCATCGGCACAGTGCTTCGAAAAACGTATTAATCTATAATCGCAACATTATGTAGAGTCGTTATCCCCGCCGTAGATCGGACATAAGGCGATTAGATGATGATCGTATACAAAATTGGTTTTTCGGTGCAAATTATGTGTCTCGTAGATTTCGTTTAAAGGAGGGTTCTGGTGTAAGGGGATATGAAAGGGACATTTTCCCCAATTCTGAATATCGTACTTAACTTAATTATAGGTATCGATTCGACGTTGCTTACGTTGATAATCAATAATTGGTAAGTTCGATGTACCTCGATATGCCTATCAAGTATCAAGTTTAATACTCATTATTAATATATAATATTCCGAAACCCTTAAAAATTAAGACTTTTTATGGCTAATTTATGAGAAAAGTAAGTGATTTTTGAAGAACTATGTAAACGTTGTTGATTTAATTAAGTTGGTAAAGAAAAAAATACCGGCTAACCTTTAAACATTAAATTCCAGAAAAATATATAAGAACGTCTAGTTATAGTTATGATTGGTCTCTTCCAAACATAAAAATTGAGTTATGCTGTCAGATAATTTATAAATTCCTATTCTAATAGTTTAGAAGTAAGTAATAAATATGATGACAAAAAATATTAGGTTGAAAGAATGGCTGTGAAAATCAGACTGTGGATAAGTTTAAACCTGAGTAAGTAGGCGTTTTGAAATACCACCCAAAATGCATGAAAGAATACAACTTATAAAATATGGATATTATAATACATATCATATATTATCATATAATATGGATTTTTTTTTTTATTTAAAGTTTTCCTGACAATGGATTAATACCACACAAATTCTTTAAATCCCGAAACTTATTATGCGAAATTGAAATTTTAAATTTAATTAAAGCATTTAATAATAATACATTTTTTTTTCAAAATATATAAGTAATTATAACAGCAACAGTTTATTTTACGTATGTAGTAAACCGACAGAGTCATTTTACTACAATATTAAATATGATATTCGTATAATATTATATTTTAATATTGTTAATATAATACGAATTGTGAAACTATGAGCTCATCGTAATACATCTACTATGTAAATGTTAATAAAAATCACTATTATTTTTATTACACGGTTTTTGCGATTTTACCAAACAGTAATCTGTTCCAAAAAGTCTACCAAGGATGAAGACTACATCAACTACTTTTCTTCTGTTCCTTTTCTTAATCCACCTCCTAGTCTCTACCATGTACGCATAAGCTAGGGAAGACTCTGTATAAATACAGAACTCTTCCATAATGTAATTTATAATTAGTTGTACATCTCCTGAAAGTAGAACTTAGTATAGTTATTGAGCTTGTCTTCAACATCATCGTTATATCTAAATGCATTCTATTACTTATTAATTTTGCAACTAACCTCTCGAGTAGATACTTTTCATTCTGTCTTCAAATTTATATTTTACTTAAATAAACTACATTTATTATTAACCAAAAAGTGTTTTTGTCTTGTATTAAACCTACCTTTCGTCAATACCTGATCAGCGCTTGATACGACACCAGCGGTGTTGAAGAATTTATTTTTATAAACGATAGTGAGAGAAATGTAGGTAAAAAAGTTTCGTTGGTTTAAGTAAAACTGAGATTTCAACACACGTTACATTTTTTCTATTAATAGTTTGTGTTAATAAATAATAAGTTAAGTAGATCTACTTCATCGTGTCTTTTTGAATGGGTACATCGAATATTCATTTTCATTTTCTATAATTTTATGGTGATTTATCATAAAGATTTAAGTTTAAAAATGTTTTTAAAGATTCTATAGGTACTATGAACGCAAGCAATAATTGAGGTTTGTATAACCGTGCATTTCAAACTTTCTAGGGGAAACAAATACAATTAACACGAACCCAGAAGTAATCAAAACGACATTTATACATTATTTTGAGCATTTCTGTACAAAATTATGTTTCTGTTCACACATCAAAAATATGACGTGTAAAGCTCTTGAATTGTTGGGCCTTGGGCGTTGTAAAACGTATCTATACTGATTTGAAGTTATCTGCAACTTCTATTAAAATTTCTCTACTGCTCTATTGTTCATCCAGTACTAGAATATGGTATAAAAGTCTGGGATCCTATTAATAATACCGAAAAATATCGTTTTTACAAATTAAAATATTAATAGCACACCACGATTATGTACTCTTATTCTCTTTCCTAATCTTTCTTGTCTTGAAATCATGAGCTGATAGAAGGGTTGATAGTAATCTTTTACTTCTATCTAAACATATCAATTTCGATATAGATGCCCCAGTGTTATTGCGGCTAACCTTCCTCGAAACCTTCATAATTTTCATTCCTTTACCATTTCATTTTTTCCAACATTTAATTTAAAAAACAAACCATTGATGAGGACGGCGGGTCGGCCAGTAATGTATTTGAAATATAAATGCATTGTATAATTCTATTATTATAATTTTTACCTGTCATTTTTACTATTTTCTATTTTAATTTATTAAATTTAATATTTGTTTGTCTATTTCTAGAGTAACTAAGGTTTTCGTATTTGAATTGAGGAAGTCTGTATATATTATATTATATTAAATAAATATGTTATACTGCTTAAAATTATAACAACTTATGTATTTATATAACCATCGGTGTACGAGAATTCTTAATACATCTACTAATAGTTCATATTTCCAAATTTTTTGTATTTCGATTGACAATATAAGTGACTTAACCCCTTCATGCATAACTTTTTATTTATCCCTGAAAAAAATGAGGTTAGAGAAAAAAAAAATAGTTAAAAAAATATTTGAGTCAAACTTCCCCTTAAAGTTGATCAAAGTTTAATTTGTGCCAAATATGGCACTATATGCACCAAAAGTTTGTTGGTGCTATAATTGGCCATCATTCATTAAAGTACCTATACAATTTTTATTTTTGCCATTTCCGGCCACCATGCACTCAATATATGCTCTATGACAGCGTTTCCCAAACCATGGGTCGCGACTCGCAGTTACGATTACAGTTATTTTAGTCGTAAATTGATAAATAGTATAAATAACTAGTATTGTAGAATAAATGACGTAAAGTTATTATGATTATGGAATTTTTTTTATCTTATCGGTAAATGTGCTAATGACTATTGACTAGTCAATATTAACACTAAATTTTCTATTATACTAATTTTTTGTATTTTTGTATTATTTATTTTATTTATTTATTAATTAAGTTATTATTATTCAGTATATTGTATTCGTATTGTATTTTATAAAAAAACTCAATGATAAAATGGATTATAGTAAAAATCTTATTTATTTAATGCATACTTTTTGAAGGGGGGGGGGGGGGGGGTCGCGTACCTAATAAAGATTAAATGTATGGGTCACCATTGCAAAAAAGTTGGGAAACGCTGCTCTATGATACTCATGCATAAGTCCAATATTAAGTGTGGTATTTTTTTTATTTTTAGAGCTAAAAAAAATTGCAGTTTCTATGTTTTTAATGCATGTTGTGCCAAATATGGCACATACTAAGTTTTTGTTTTATTTCAAAAAGTATTATACTTAGAAACTAGTACTTAGTTTTAAAATAAAGCTGACAAACACAATGGTTTTTTTTTTTTTTATTCGGCAGTATAAATTTTTTGTTATGTTAACATAAAATAAGTGATAACGACTTTTTGTGACAAACATATTTGGAGCTGATTAAATTTCATCTATGTTTCACAATTTTACCGCTAGATAGATGTACCTCACATCAAAATTGTTCGTTTCTATGTGCCGAATCTGGCCGTATATGCAGTAACGTCATATCTATATTTTCACAGCAACAAATTACGAAAAACTGATTTGTGCCACATATGGCACATATGGCACACTATGCATTAAGGGGTTAAAAAATTCTCTTAACTTGCACTATAAACCTCATAAGATGCACTTAATATAATAATGCATAACATTTTTAATACTTAATATAGTAAAAATAAATACCTAACTTTATAAGTAATTTAACAGAGTATTAAGATTAAGATTCTAAACAATAATTTTTTTATTAGAATAATTTATAAAAAATTCTATAATAGGTTTACCGAAAAAATATAATATTAATTTGGTTAGGTAACTTATAACACAGTTTTAATACATTGATTTTTATTTTGTTCATAATAATATATTAATATGATCTATCAATTATCATGAAGAACCTAAATATTAAAAAAAAAAACTTATAGAATAAATTATAAACAGAGCTCGAATGACATAATATAATCAATTTTATCTTTAGGGAGGTGAAGGGCTGTAGTAAATAAGGCCTTTTTGTGGACTTCTGCGCATTATAAAAAATGCTAATTTTTAACTTAATGAAAATAAATAGTACATTTCTGGTTTATGACGTATAATCCGAATTCCAATATTTCTAATATATCAACCAAAATGCATTGGCAACAAAAATGTTTTTATTATTTATTAAAGCTAAAGCCTCGAACAGGATCATTGGCTTATATAACATAATTAGGTACTTAAATTACTTGCATTATGTTATACAATCTAATATCTTTAATAAATAAAAATAAAATGCAATGAAACTTTATTGGTGTCCAGTGTGGCAGTGTGTCATAGAGGTGCTCGGGTATGTCGAAGTTTTGTCAGGCCTCTTGTGTGTATGTACATTCTTTGATGAAATTGGATAGCAGCAAATTTGGCAGTTCTTGGTGACTACGCATATTTTTAATAAGATGGGCATATGTATGCTATGTATATGGGATATTCTACAGAGGTAATTTAAACAACTTCGTCTCTTCGTATGAGTGACATTAGATTTTTCTATTGTTCTTTTTATTTCATTTAATTGAGTATTCATTTTTAATCATTCATTTTGTTGTTTATTTTTAAATATACTGTAGGTAATTAAAAAAATCCTTTTCTGAGTTTTTATCCCAGAAATAGAATATAATTTTTAAATATCAATAGGTACACCAAATAAAACGAAATCCCAAATGTGAAATTTTTATAAGTAACTTAAAATTAGTCTAAATATGATTGAGTATACGAAATAATACTTTAAGTAACAATGAAATTTAACGAAGCTTATAAAAATTTTAGCGTTTTATCATTGATTTTATAATATATTAAAATTATATGGTATTTATAAAAAAAAAACTAAAAAATTCTAAAATTGTATTATCTATAAATAGCCTCAAAAGAGATGACATATTTTTATAATGATAGGTAATAAACTAATAAATATTAATTACACTGTATTTAATTTAAAATTAAATCAATATGTCCAATTTAAATGGGTTCTGTTAGATCATATTATTTTGACACTTTAAATGCGGTTTTAAATCATTATATATTATAAATAATTTAAATTTTATCCTTTGTACGAATATCTAGTGTTGTATAAAATTTTACTTAACTTGGAAATACTTATCATTTATTTTGTGAATCTATTGATATTCAGCAATGCAAAAATGTGTGTAGTCGTGTAGATTTTTAGATAATTGTAGTATAATATTATATAGGTAGAAGTATGAAATAATAATTGGTTATAAAACCGATTTTTGGAAGTTCATAATATTATTATTATATTGCTGTATTCTGTGATAATATATTGTATGTGTTTAAAATTTGAATTTTAACAATTTCGTCAACATCGTGAGCATTTGTAAATTTGATTTACAAAATGCATAACAATTTTTCTTCTCATACCTAGTTAACATTTGAATATTTAACATAAAATTCCTCATAATTTTTCTACCTTTAACAAGTAAAAAAAGTAAAAACAAATATTTTGCCGGTGAACTGTCTTGATACGCTATACTATGAGTCATAATGGCATCATAATAGTTTAGTTTGTCACGCTACATCTAAAATATACCGACATTACGATATAATCGTTATAAAATTCATTTTTTTTTTCCTAATTCGCAATGTTATGAATAAAACAATAATAATATAATAATAATGAAAAGCGGATAAGTATATCAGTATAATATGTCGCTCTGCTGTAAAGTAGTTTACAAGTGGGTTACTTTAATGGATGCGATGGTATTAAATTTGAATTCAATTGTATGAAAAACGATTCTGACGGTTTGTCCGTCTAAGATATTTTAGAGTTTTATCATTTAAAAAAAAATGTAGGTACCTATAAAATAAATTCCAAATAAATCCAATCAGATATATTATGCACACAACTCACTCAGTCATTCATAGTAGGTATATACAATTTAAAGTACTCACGAATAATATTTTTAAATTACACTAGTAATGGCTAAAATTGTTATTTTGCTTATTTGATAGGTAATTTCATCCAAATTTGAAATTAAAATAACCATAAATAAACTGGGTTAATATAGTTCTTAGATTTTTTTTGTTGCCGCAAAATTAACTACTTACATGGAACTTTGTTTTTAATCTTCAATCCTTAGCTATAAAAGTTAAACGTGTTATACATTTTTAATAACCAATAAATTTGTAAATTTTTAATTAATAATTTTTGTCAAAATTTGATTTTTAAATGGTTATGAAAAAAAAAAAAAAATGTGCCTATATTATATTTTTGATATTTTCCAACTGCTATTAAATCCACTTATGGGGAACCTTGTATTACATTTTCAAGATTTTTGATCAATGTATAAAATTATATTACAATTTATAGTATAAAAAACTAAAAAAACGGAAAAATTCAAATGTCTATAACTAACTTGAAAATTGTTGAAATATTTTGAAAATTTTATCAAGTATAGGAATTGATAAAATAAACATTTGGTATAAATTTCAATTTTCTACAGTAATTCATTTTTCAATAACAACAAAATAAGAATATCGGTACAAGAGAAATTTAGTGAATATCCAATGTTGTAATTCAAATGCTCATAAAAATTTAATAATTGACTTCCGGTTGATATAATTTAGTTGATAAAAGTAGACACACTCATGAAAAACTTTAAATTGGATTTTCAAACCTTAGATTTGAAAAGATAATTTTTTATAAATTTCCAACTCAAAATAAATTGAAAATGTTTATGATTTTTACGTATTTTATCAAAATTCGAACTATATTAATGCTTATTAAAAAAATTGTGGATATCTATTTTTAATGTTTTTTAACTGTCGTTGCAATGAATGCAATGTAACAATATATTAGGAGAATTCCATTAAATATTGAAGCTTTTTTACCAAAAGAATAAAATGCTACTATCATTTATAAAAAAAAAAAACTAAGAAGATCGGAGATTTCAAATGTCTATAAATAACTTTAAAAGGTTTGAAATATTTTGAAAATTTTATCAAGTATAGCAAATCCCAGTCTAAACATTCAATGAAAATTTCATGTATCAATGTAATTTGTTTTAAAGTTACACTAAATTTTGATTTTCTCAAAAATTAATTTTGCGAAAAAATTCCCGTTTTTCCTTAATTTTTTTTCAGTTTTTCCCGGTAGTTTTGGAAACTACTAGAAATTTCAAAATTTAACCTCCCCAATTCACTTTCCATCCAAAAAAGCTACTGAAGTTGAAAAAAAAATACAGAACATTTTAAATCGCTCCGCTCAGAATCTAAAAAAAATAATAAAAATAATGATTTTTATTTTGATGATAAATAATAAACATAGTAAATATAAACATAGTATAATATTTAGTTTACGATATGATAATAATAATTGTCTTTGATAAAAAAAAATTGTTTTGTGAATGGATTCATTCTTCAAAAAGTGGTATTGGGTACCAGGGTCCTAGTCGGTAGTGGCGTGCGCCGCCGCGTAACGTTCTAGCGGAGCGCGTACTGCCGCGCGCCGTTGTGGACCACGATTCCCGGTCTTTACCGCCGCCGTTATGAGTGGTATGGGCCCCTGTTAACCTAATATCATTTGTGGGGTAACCGACGATTCAACGGACAGCAAAACAACGACGACCATAACAATACGGACGCCGGTCACAACAACCACGGGCCACGGCACCCCGAAATACAACATTAATGACAATAACGAAAATCGCATTGGCGATTGGCGCGCGCCGCCGCGGAACAGGAAACAGAATTGACGATGTAGCGTCTAACCACTAGCAGTGGCCACCGCAGCCCGACGTGTTGCCGGCCACAGTGCCGGCGGCCGAGTTCAACGCTCCCCCACTCTCTTCAGTCGGCGGTGCCGAGCTACGGTTATCTGTCGAGTGTACGACGAGTTTACGGCGGTGTGCCGTACTGCCGTGTGCGTATCATTCACAGCTGATGTAAATATGACGTATAAAAATGTGTTATCTGTGGTATAGTTGTTGTACCGCATGATAATACGTCGACGAGTGTCGACTGATTGTGATTGTGATAATCACGGACCGCGACGCCGGGGTTTTGAATGTTTAGGTTTTTTGAATATTTTGATGCAGACATTATTATTACTATACCTATCTAGAATTCATCGTAGATTCTTGGCATTAGATTTTAACAAACTTCATTCCTACTTGACAATTCGTCACAGTGTGGTTGCGTTGTAAAACTTAACGTCGGTAGTTCGGTCTCTCGACTAGTATTAAACGATCGCGTCCGCCCAGAGTTCGAATGAGGTAATAATATGATTTATGTGTGCATCGCAGTTTATACAAGACTCATTGAATTGGCGTGTTCAACTTAATATATTGTTGTAGTTACGCCAATCATGAGTATGACGTATGAACAATTTGTCGAGTACGCTACGGATTTAAAAAATCATTCGGATTCAATAGATGACGGTTGGAATATATGTCAATACCAATGTCCAATGGTAAAAAATGCCAAATAAACTAAAATATATTTATTTCTTTGTATCATTAAACTTCACAAATGACAAATGTTCTTAAAGAAACAATTGTTTTTTTTTTTTTTAATAACATGTTATACAACATTTAATATTACATTAATAAAAATCTGATATATTTTTTATAGAATGGAAGTTTCATCAATTATCTAGTTAAAAAGGAGATACAAAAAAGGAATAATTCTACATTGAAATCTGAACACTCAGGTAAGTTTATCGACCATGGGAAAAATTAGAACCAATTCAGCCACGTGATTGAAATTTATTCAAGCCACCCACAATTTATCAATTAAACCATCAAAAAAATGTTCTAACTATACTCAAACTATATTTTTATTTTTATTTTTAGAACCTTTTTTTTTCATGTTTGAACCGACGACGTCGCGAGAACTGCTTTTGCATTCTTACGCGAAATTATTTTTAGAACCTGCAAAATTAAACAAAAACTTATTGATACCTATATTTATTTCATTTATAATATCTTACTTTTTGTAATATCTAAGAATTTCAATCACTATTTTGCTATTTCATTAACTTACAATATATTTATATAGGTACAACTAATACCTGAGAAATAAAATTTCTATTAAAGTTTAATAGTTAAAATCAACGTAATTTTAATAAATATTAATTATATATTGTGTTTTAATAATTTGGGTATAGTTGGTAATAAGTTACAAAGAAGTTTATGATAAATAAATATATACATTATAAACAATAATATAATTATAAGATAAAAAACAAAATATCTATAAAAAAGATTTATTTATTAATGGGTAAATAATAATATTTTAGATTTCTCACCAATTGCATTAATAATATTTCTATCTAATTCTATGAAAATTCTATTTTTAATGGTCATACGCATCAAAGATGCAACTGCTCTGACTCTCTTATCGACTATGACTTGTAAGTTGTAACTGGGTCACAATGATATTATTATAAGAAAATTTGTTTAAATTTCACTAGTTATAATATGATGTATTATAGCTCGTATTTTATATTGTATGATTAAAAAACTAATATTTGCTTTAAATTTCAATGTATAATTTAATTTCGACTGGATACATTTTTTTCCAAACATGTTCTCCATATTTTTATTAAGTAGTGTATTTACATTTATTTGAGAAAAAAACCTAAGTTCCAACCAAATTTATTATTTGTATTTTTATGACATTAGCAATAATACTTTTTGTTTTTAAGTAAAATAAAGATCCTTGCTGTTGTATAATCACAAAGAGTACGTAACAGTGGTATTTGTTGTCTCCGTCTTACCAGTGCATAATATAACAAATTTACGCTCAGCAGAACACTTGTAGCTCCTTTAGTTTAAAAATTACAGTGAATCGCCCTATTATGAAACTTAATTAATTGAATAATTAATTTTTAAGTGGGTTATGAGCATTTAATATACAGTACAGTAAAAATGCTCATAACTCACTTTAAATTAAATTATCGTATAAAACCAACGTACAAACACAGATAATGTTCTTACCATAAAGTTTCATAATAAGTCAATTAACTGTAATTTTTAAA
Organism: Diuraphis noxia; assembly: GCF_037042655.1. NCBI lineage: Eukaryota > Metazoa > Arthropoda > Insecta > Hemiptera > Aphididae > Diuraphis > Diuraphis noxia. The sequence goes on along the minus strand of NW_028301711.1, from coordinate 41,653,034 downwards.
CTAAAGGAGCTACAAGTGTTCTGCTGAGCGTAAATTTTCTATATTACGCACTAGCTGGTAAGACGGAGACAACAAATACCACTGTTATGTACTCTTAAATCATATTTATGTGCAGGGAATTTCATACACCTTAGATATTTTAATAAAAGTATTTTATTTTTAGATTCTCCTACAGAAGACAATATTCCTATTGTTTGTGAGTATCACATACTGTACAATCTAAGTTATTCGTGCCCAGATGTGTTCTTTAATATGTGGAATACTGGTAATTTATTAAATATTTACCAAATTAAAATAAGAAAAACTAAAATAGATTTCTTATTTAGATGGGAAATTACTTTCATTAGAACATGTATGGTCTTTAGTTCATTCTTTTTTAAAACAAACTGTAATCCATGACAAATGGAATGTTATAACTCAAGAGGTTAAAACTTTTTTCTAATTAGAAATTCACTTTAAATCAAAACTGGTGCTATAATCAAATTTTTACTGTTTCAGATGCATCCATTTTTCAATACACCATTTTTCAGATTACATCCTTGTAAGAATACTCATGTTTTGGAAATGTTAGATTTTTCTTCAAAAAATAATTTTGAGTAAGTTGAAATTTTTTAATTGAGTAATGATTATCAAAAAATAATACAAATTTTACCATTTAGGTATGCGAGTTACATTTCTTCATAAAATCTATGTATATATTATATATATTATGTGTTATATTATATTCATTAATTTATGACTATAATTAATTAATACCGTGTATAAATATTTATTTGTTTAGGTTCAATCCCCTAATATCATGGTTAAGTACTATAAGTCCTCTCATTGGTTTGGAAATACACCTATCATATGGAAAAAAATACTCAAAAAAATGTTCATAATTTGTATTGATTTTAATTTAATTTTATATTAGTCATTTTAATAATTATTCATGAAATATTAAATTGTATTTTATTAGACTGAATATTAATCATAGATTCAACCAGAGAGCTTGAAGCAAATTTGATTCAATACATGACATAAAATATATACTATTTGAGGGGTCAAAAATCTATAACACAGGTGGCACATTTGAACAACACTCAAAAATATGTTAATTTCACTCTTCAATCTTACATACAATCAAAATTGAAGTATGTGTTGATGAATGTTGAGTACAGTATAATATAAAAATTGAAAAATACATACTACATTTGATTATTTTTTTTTTCCAATTAAATTAAATTTGTATTTTGTATTTAATACATAATACCAGCATTTGCTGGTTTATAATGTATAGTTATAGCATCTAACTAAATTTTTATGAGATGTAGTGTTACTTGAGATATAATTAAGGGGTGATGGCAAAATCCCTGCTGGTCTGTGCAGCTTATATTGTTTTTGCAGCCCCCAAAGTAACTGTCCAAATTAAAATTGGCGTCAACATAAAGTTATAAAAATTTAATATTTTCACAAATTTGGTATTAAAATATGTCAATGAATTTTTAAAACTCTGTCATTCCAGCCATCCCAGTGAATAATATTTTTAGCAACGTTACATTTTTTTTAAAAAAAACTGATTGCAAATGTTTGAGTTAAAAAACCTAAAGGTTTTCAACACTTCTGTACTATAAAAATAACATCTCGGTGTTCATATAAATGATCTAGCCAATTCAATAAAATAAACAATGCTGCGATTAGGAAGTTAAAAACAATACATTTTAATTTTTGAATTTTACATATAACAAATTCTAAAATAATTATACAAAGTCATATAAATAAACTAAATTTTATTACACATAATTTATATATAATATATTATATATATATGTATATTACATCCATAGAGTGTATCCAGAGGATTTGCCAATAGCATATTTAAAAAAATGGTAAATCCTCACAATACACCACTCTAGTAAATATATTCTATCACATGCAAAATAAATTAAAAAATAAAATTCACTAAGCAACATTTAATTACAGTACATGGATACTTTTAAAATAATATATAATCTAAAGAAAATCAATCAATTTAAAATAAATATTACAATACATTAATGGCGATAATATTTTAAATATACTTTTATCATATATATTTGTTGAGTTTAGGTTTTAAAAAAAAATTTAAAAACCATAATTCAACACAATTAAATATCTAACTTCAAAGATTTTCTAAGTATATGATCTACATATTATACATAATATTTTATTTTATTCTACTCTATTATTATTTTAATTAACAGTATTTTTTTCATACATAAATGTAAAATTGACATAATGATAATAAATTATTTAATTTATAATTGGTTATTTCAAATTTCCTATTTTAGTACTATAAATGATAATATATAATATTAACATAGTATTAATTAATTAATTAAATTAATAAATAATTAAAAATCCAAACATAATGATAGGGATTAATCAAATTTGAAATTGCACAATAATTCTAAAGATACTAAATCTTTGTTTAGAAATTAGTTTCCTTGATTATGAACTTTCACATTCAGTAACTATAAATATTTCAATTTGTCAGTATATGTATAGGATTTATGTTTACTGTAGATGACAAAATTTTAAGTGCTTGAATTATTTAATAATTAATTGTAAATATTATTTCATACACATGTTCATTACTTAGATGTTATTTAGTAAATTAAATTTTAAATGATTATAATATAAAAACTGTTGGGTCATTGTTTATATTAAATTAAGTTTAAAAAAAAAAAAAAAATGTAGGAATTATGAGATTGATTAGTGTATTATATTAAATTATTATTTATTTATTTTTTTAATAACTAGTAGAAATTATAAAAAAAATGTTCCTTTAATTAATAACATTGAAACTACATTAATTTAAAAATAAGTATTAATTATGATATTAATAAAAAATAACTTTAATGCAAAATTAAAATTATACTTTGATAAAATTGATTATCAGCTTAGAAATTACCTAATTATATAAAAAAATTGTTTCATATTGTAATAAGTATTAAAGAGCTGAGAACAAGTTTAAGGTGAATTTGAAAAAATGTATAAACCTAGCAAAATCTCAAGTGTAAGAATGCACAATAAGATTAATAATTTTGAATCAAAAAAACTTCCAATATTATTTTCAAAACCAACATTCAGATATCTGGAAAGTATAGTGCCAGAGAGATTACAATCTTCTCCGAGGTTCTCAAATAAATATATTCATTGTGGTATACTTTTATGCAATGATAATAGTGCCCACTGTTACTACATAAAAGTAAAATCATATATGTCATAAATTGTAATTATTTCTTAGTTGTGTCACCCAAGAAACTAATTCTTTGAATGAGGTTTAATTTTTTTTCAATTGTAATGGATTGCTCTAGTGGCAAATATGTGAGGTGTTGTTCAAGAATTTTTCTATCTAAACCAATAACTGGTCTTTGTATTGTATTTTCTGAACCAACTAATATAACATTATTAATGAAAATACTCCATTGTTTCAATATTTTTCGTTCTGTTGTGGGTCGAACTTCTTCTGCTCGTTCAATCATATTTGCTATAACTGATATGCCAAACTAAAAGCAAATATAAATACATATTATTACAATATTTAAATGTACATTTTTAAAACAACTCATCAAATTATTTCTATTTAATAGGACTAGGAAAAATAAATATCTACTTACAACACTTATTAAAACAAATGCAAGATTTTTCATTAAATACTCTGCAATTTGATTCAACTCCACAAGACATAAGCAAAATATCCATTGTCTTATGTACGGCAAGAATAGTAACAATAATTGATCTTCACTATCTTTTGAAATTATTGTACAAATTGAAGGGCCAAAAAATACACTCCATAAAAATGATGGATTTTTGAGATGCGGTAAAATTCTGTGCACCAGTTGCTAGTAATAAATGAAAAGAACAATTAAATTCATAGTATACGATTTCAACTTAATTCTTAAATAAAAGTAATAAAAATAAATTAGTTATTGTGAGTAAGTTAAAATACTATTGCATTATTTACTTTTCCTTTACGTATAGTCACATACGAAACTAAATGATGTAAATGGTTGGACAAAATTTCTGTTAGTTCATCAATATATTGTTGTACAGTGGGCGCTGCTTGTGCTTTGTTTCTTATTGCATAGTATGTTTGTTCTATTTTCAGTAATGGTACATACATCTGAAGAGCAATACATTTTATATTTGATGAACACTACACGAATATTTATAAAATATAATATAACCAACATGTTCAATTTCTAAAAGGATTTGTTTTGAATTTTTTTGGGCAACTACAGCTCGATCTGTAGAGGATGCAGAAGAAGGTGCAAAATCATTTGTTTCTATATCAATCATCTTTCTTGGAGTAATCACACTACCAATCTAAAAATATATATGTAAATTATATGCAATTAATAAAATAAAAATATTATTTAAAATGAATAAACTATTAAAAAATTAATATTATCCAATACATAAGATAAAAAGTATAATAGATATTTTTGAATGAAGTGTTATTTCTTATTTCTATCTTCGGTAGATAAGATATTTTAAAATTGAATCACATAACATTTAGTAAAATATGATACAAAAAGTTACAATTTAATAGTTAAATATTATTTGGCATTAATGTTATACAATTAAGGATTTCATGAAGTTTAAACTTAGTACACAATTTTCTATTATCACTATAGAGAAATAGTAAATAGTTAAATTTGTTTTGAAATTAGGGTAGGTATAGTAGTATGTCCCATAAGTCTCTATCACCCTTAATATCTCCATAGGAAATCAATATATTTTAACGCTGTGTTTTTTACAGTACTTGTATGGAAATTCTGATTGTATGTCATAAAATTCAATTTTTTTTTAAATTTAAAAAATTCAAAAAAAATTTTTTTATGCATTTAAGAATTAAAAATGTGTAAGATAGCCATTTCGTTGCAACATATTTTTTAAAACAGTTCAAAAAAAAAATATATATATATATAAATTGACCAAGTTAGAGCAAGTTATGTTTTTGAATAATTATAACAAAAATATTAATTGTTTCACATTTCAATAATAAAATATCGATTTCAGCATGACAATACTTTTACATACCTAATTAAAGTTTTGATTTGAATAGAAATAACAATAGTCTTGTCTTATCGTTTGCTGAACAGCAAAACTGGTTACCTATTTTTAAGTATATTAATTATATCATAAATAGCTATAAAGAAAGAACACAAGATAATAATTTTATTTATAATTTAGAAAATTGTGATATGAGTAAGTATTGTTATTATAAATCACATTAATTATAACTGTAAGATTGTGTCCAATTTTGTAACTTTAGGTTCACTTTATGATAGAATTAAAATACTTAAAAATAGGTAACCAGTTTTGCTGTTCAGCAAACGATAAGACAAGACTATTTTTATTTCTATTCAAATAAAAACTTTAATTAGGTATGTAAAAGTATTGTCATGCTGAAATAGATATTTTATTATTGAAATGTGAAACAATTAATATTTTTGTTATAATTATTCAAAAACATAACTTGCTCTAACTTGGTCAATTTTTATATATTTTTTTTTTTTTTGAACTGTTTAAAAAAATATGTTCAACAAATGGCTATCTTACAAATTTTTAATTCTTAAATGCATAAAATTTTTTTTTTTTTTGATTGAATTTTAAACCATTCAATCAGAATTTCCATACTAAGTATTGTAAAAAAAACCGCGTTTAAATATATTGCTTTCCCATGGAGATATTAAGGGTGATACGGAACTTATGGGACATACTGTATATACTAACAGAGTAAGATTAGTTTTAAACTTTAAATAAAATGTTTTAAATATATTAATCTGTTTTCAATCTTTTAGAAAAACAGTTTGATTAAAAACCTACTCAAAGTTATAAATTTTAATCAATAATAATTCCTCGAATCTCAAGTATTTATAGTGTTTCGGGATATTTAAAAAAGTAACACACCAAGACTTTTCCTAAAGAATTTTCAAAGTGTAATTGAGTATATGAATTGTTAAATCTGGTTTGCGTATCTGGTTGATGAAAATTACTGTTGGGTTTTGGTCCACTTGAACCGTGATGACGCTTTTGATACATCTGCAAATATTGAAAATATTATAAAACATTATGTTAAATTTCATAAAACAAATAATTATTTTTTAAAATATTGAATTTAATAAATTATTTGCTTTATAAACATTAAACATGTAAAATTATTTAAATAAAAGCATTTTCCAAGAACTCTTGTTTCTTCTTAAATATTTGCCATCATAGTAATCATAGCTTTTTGATTAATGAAATACAAAACTTTATATTATTACCAAATAATAAATATATTGTGCATGTTCAAAATGACTAATAAAAACTAATTAAACATTATATTTTTAGAGATAACCACTAGTCCTAAGTTGATTTATCACAGCATTATTTTTCTAACCGTAAAATAGTAATCTTCTTCTAATGGGTTACTATTATGGAACTGTATGGTTTGTATTCCAGCCAACCAATGTTTTTCTCTCACAGTCATAAACCCAGCGCCATAATCAGTCAAATCCGACTGCTCATCAAATGTGTAATTCTTCTGAAAAAAATGTGGAGTAATAAATTAAATACAATAATTATGTTATTAAATATTAAAATATCAATTTAAAATAAAAATGACTTTGATGTGACTTTTCATTGTAGCCTGGAAATATAAGAATTTTATTTTTCAACTTTGTTTTGAACCCCGGCACAATGGCTGTGTTCAACATAAATTTTTTCATTAAATTAAAATAAAATTTTGATGAGTTGAACTACAAAAAACTTTGAAAAAATATCTCTGTGGTCCGTAAAAACAGCAGAGTCACTTCTTGTTTGATACATTTTCTTGATAACCACTACCTGTTAGGTTAGAATGAACTTAGAACCCAAAAACTAAAGTCATTCTATAGGTTTACCAAGTGTAACTAATTAGAAAAAAAAAATTATGTAAAGCTAACCATTTTAGGAAAATTATGATATCCCATGTTTGTATTAAATCTCTTAACGTTATTTATTGGGTTTCTTGGAACGTTATTATTATTCCTTGGAAAATCTGAAATAAAAAAAAAGAGAAATTTATATGCAAGAGAATTTAATAATTCTTATTCTAAGGGTCAGAAGTTATAACGCTTAAAGTTAAAATAATATGTTAACAATTTATGTAAAAAATTAATTAAAATAAATAAATAATTAATTACATAATACTAATAGTACACTGTACTAGAATATTACATGTTATTTTTTGATTAAATATTCTATAATAATAATGAAATGTAATGGAAAAATGTTTGGAAAAATAATATTATATACAACAAGCAACTATAACAAAAATATGACATTATTAAAAAATTTTGGTTTTTGTTACTTTGTACAAATCTTTAGAAGGGAAAATGCCTATTTTTAATAATTAAATATAAAATAAATGATGAGGATGACAATAAAAGTAAATATTAAAAATGGATAAAAATATTAGGATATGAGTACTTTTTTCATAAATTGGAAAAATAAGAATTTAAATTTTTGGTTTAAATTATGTCATTGTATAAAATGGATTTTAACTTATTTTGTTATACTTTAAGAGAATATAGTAAAAAATACTCCAACAACTTCTAAGCTCTAAATATTAAGATCAAGGTTTTATAGTATGAACAACTTTTAACCTTATCATCATAATCTTATTAATAAAAACCAAATAAAAGTGTAAAATTATGATGCAAAATAAATTACTTTTTGGTACAACACGAACGTTTGGTAAATTGTACTGGGGAATCTCACGTTTATAATACGGAGAAAAAGGTAAACATCCTTGGTTTACCTCTGGTACAGGATGGTTATATGATGGGCTTACTTTTACTGCGTCAATCTATGAAAAATATCAAATGTTAATTATATAAAATCAATTATTTTCAAATTAGAAGAGAAAATAAAACATAATTTTCAATACAAACTAATATATATATATATATACATCATAGATTATGTATTAAGATATACCGAGACAACTACGTATCTAATTATAATTAAATTAACACATACAAAAAAACATGTAATACATTTAAATCAAAAACACACATAGGTACCAATGCCTGTTATAATTATAATGAATAGTGCTGAGATTTTGATGCAATTTTCATGCTATGATTAAAATGTATTATCCATAAATACAACATTACTCATGATGATTTCTTTAATATTTTTGCTATTTTTATTTCTTATTACTTTTCTGTAACATACCATAAGTTACAAAAATATAACTCATATCACTTTTTAACTCTAATTTTAAGTGCATTTAAATGAACCTAATTATTCAAAATTCTACAATGTTATTTTGGAACCATGTTAACTAGATATTTGGGCACCAAAATCCCATTCCTATTAACAAAGTGTGATCACGATAAGTGGAAACACTCAACAACTATGTGCAGGCTTCATATATTTCAATTCTGCTTTTTCGGCCAACTAATAAACATTATTGAACACATTTTCAAATAATTAGACTATTTTTTTGACAGTTAATTTTGCGCATAACAATTATTTTTTTTAAATACCATGATCCATTTTTGACCACAAATTATTTTTTTTGGTATTTTTTAATGAATTTTAGTGGTTGAATTTCTTTTCTAAGTCAAAAAATGACCGAATTAAAGCAATTTGATTTTATGTTATTTGCATGTGTAGTATACCTATCTTTCGATGGTACACAAAATAATCGATGAATAATTAATACTATTTTGAATAACTTTATTATACATAAAACAAACACACAAAAATACGGGTCTCTATGAATCGCTTACAAACATATCTCGTCTCTCAATTGAAACCCGCACTGTTCCTCTACTGTGGTGCTTACGTCCTTAAATATTATTTTACAAAGTGCTGCCTCAGCTTATTTGCTTCGTTGGCCTAAAATTATATAATTTAAACATTTAGCTAAAAGAAGTAATATTTATCTATTATCATTAATTGGCAATGCCACATACAACACATTGGTATAACAGATTATAAAATACGTAGTTGGTAATAATAATCTGTTATACCCGTGCAAATAACATAAAATCAAATTGCTTTAACTCGGTCATTTTTTGACTTAGAAAAGAAATTCAACCACTAAAATTCATTAAAAAATACCAAAAAAAATAATTTGTTGTCAAAAATGGATCATGGTATTTAAAAAAAATAATTGTCATGCGCAAAATTAACTGTCAAAAAAATAGTCTAATTATTTGAAAATGTGATAATGTTTATTAGTTGGCCGAAAAAGCAGAATTGGAATATATGAAGCCTACACATAGTTATTGAGTGTTTCCACTTATCGTGATCACACTGTATATTAAAATATTATGTTTTACAATAAATTAAAAATACCAATTGTCTTTCCAAGTCAGCTACACTTATGGCTGATGAAATTACTTTTGGTGGAGGTTTAGTCAAAATATCGTCTATATGTCCATTTACATTTACTTCTCTGAACCCGGGAGGTGCGTTGAAAACATTCTATGAAACAATGAGTCAGTGTTATGATTAACACGTTAATGTACATACAATTTTAACACAACTACTGATAACTTGCAGAATAATTATTAAAAAATATCACAAAAATAGTCATGCATAAAGACAGCTTTAGCTAAAATTTATAATCAAATACATACAATATTATTAATCATTAATTTTTATAAAAACACATAAACAATTTAAAGTAACTTTCAATTTCATTTTTTTTTTTTTTTTCATAATTACAATTCTATTTTTTTTATGAAGTAATACAAAGAAAATATTTAATTTACTTTTTTATTCAAAAATTTCAAAGGGACAGGGAAAAAATGCAAACAAAAGCCAATGGTTATAATGTGATCTAAATAATTTTATAGGACAAATTATCATTAAATCTTCGCGGTAAAACTTTGTTCATACTTTCAACTAACCATTACAGATAATCTATTTTCTCCAATTTCAATATAAAAATATGTTATATTAGATTTACCTTAAGTGTTAATGATTTCCTGTTAAATAAAATATATAATTTGAAAGAGTGATGATCGAGGTGTAGATTATTTTCAATTCACTTTTATATACACTAATATGGCATGTCTCATGATTTTTGATGACAATTGTTGACACTTGTCAACAAAAACTGTTGTCATTAATGACTTTCAATAATTCAATATTAAACTAAAAAAATATTGTTTGCATATTTCTTTTTTGTGTGTGAACAGTATTTTTCTTTTATGCACATAAAAATTTATGAGATTAAAACCGGACAATTTTCTAAAAATAATCCAACAATTATCCTCTTTGAAGTTTATTGGGACAAAATGAGCCATGTGCAAAAAAAAAACAATCTCATGTCAAAACATATTATAGTCAATGGTCATCCTATCATATTATTAGTATGGTCATAAACACATGTCTTCCAAACCAATAAAAATAATATTTGTAACATATAAAATTTACAATCCAGGAAATAGGTAATAACACTACTAAAAAAATTGTTATTTCATAATAAATGTATTATATTGTTGGGGTGCTGACTTCAAAAATGACTGTTATATAAGTAAGCTTTATTGGCTTAGCGTTACATTGTCTGTTATTAATATAATAACTGTAACATCAAAATTATTATTATTTGGTATATAAGACTGAAAATAAATATTAAATATTAATATAGTATTAATACAGAAATTAAATTTAGATAGCAACCAATCACCGAGAAAACACAGAGAATATCTAATTTATTTAGTTATTACAATATTATTAATATATAATATAATACATGCTAGTTTCAATACATCATGGTTGACATGAAAAAAAACATCCAATGTGCAAAATTTACAATTTTGAGATAATGGTATCCTTGAATTCAGAAAATATAGGCAGTAGTTTTGATAAGAACTCCAATATACTATGGCAATCATAAAAGTAATGAAAAATAATAAACAATTCCTCCTATATGTTACCAACCATATATCTTTTTAAATATTTTTCGTCTCTCCTGAAAAATTAGTTTAAGCACATTGGATGTTTTTTCGTATCAATGACGATATATTATTATTGTAAAAGAATATCAACGCATGTGTAAACAATATAAACATAAAATTAATATAATCGATATATTTAAAGTTATGTATATAAATTTACATTTATAAAATACAGATCAAATTTATACTTCTATATTTAACAAAAACTTACATATATGTTTTATTTATACAGTTACATTATTTAAAGCAAGCTTTAAAAAATATCCGTTGCCAGGGTTATAGGGGGTTAAAGCACATAAAATATTATACATAATTTATTAAGTGCACAATTTATCACGCTAAAACCAGTATAATAATAATTAATAATCAATGTTGAAATGGCAAACAGAATTATAAAAAATATAACTTATCAATTCTTAGAACATGCAATTATTTACTCGTGGTATAGGATTTGAGCCTTGAACTGGAATTGGTCTTCTAATTGGACCACAATTATTACTTGGTAAATTAATACCATAATTTTGATTAACAAAATTAAGATTATTTTGATATTGGAAAGGTAATGGTAAAGGCTGAAAGTATTTAATAATTGATAAATGTATTAATAAGGTAACATAATTTTACAAAAAAAGATAATTAATTTGCACTGAGGTTAATTATGTTAACATAATTAGATTACCGGTACTTCATATTGGTGGCTAAATGTATGTAACTGTCTTAGTTCTCTTTCTAAATCTGGTAATGATTTTAAAGACTCGGCAAATACATTTTGATCAGGTTGAATAGAGTCAGCTAAATAATCATTGACTTCCTATAAAAATAAAATATTTTTAATAGTCAAAATTAGATTTAATTTGTTAAATTTATTGATTAAAAAGGCATATATTATAATTTAATTTCAAACTAAAATTAATAATTAAATATTCAGAAATTTTAATCAATTACATAATATATTTTAAAGGGTTTAGTTCATAATATAATAAAATTATTGTGTATTTAATTTGGCCAAATAATCTAGTATGTAAAATTAATATATATTATTTGAAGTTAGCAAAACTATTTTACATGACACATAAACAATGCCATGTTCTATTAGACATGGCAAATTACTAGTTTTTTAAAAAAGCTTCCTTCATGAGCTTAAGTCCACATGTTCAAGTTTCTTATACCAGTGAATAATATGCGAATGTCACTTGATTTTTTTCAAATTGAATGTGAATGTGAACAATTTTATACTTCATTGAATTATGACGAGTTTTAATACGCTCAATTTATTTACCATTTTATAAATATATATTTAAAATATACTTATGAATTATATTATATAATATTTTCTTATTATAACTCACATCATAAACAAATTAAATTAACGACCCAATAAATGCTTTAATTTTTATGAAGAATGTGAATGCACGCGTATTATAAAAAAGACAAATGTAGATGAGTTCCTTTTTTAAGGACCAAACGCAAACAATTTCATTTTTTTAGTGAACGTTCCAAACATAACTCACTACCCACTGAAAACTAAGTTCTTATTATATAACATGTGTTTAAATTGTTTATGGCATCTACATGGCTGTTTAAAATTGTAATACTACACTCTGGATTTATAAACTGAGAACACAGGTAAAAATGATTTACATATATTATTGTAAATTAAATAATATTTACACGCAAGTACTTACTAAATTAAATACATAAAAATATGATACTTACTGTTCCATCAGGCCATTTTTTTTTAGAAACTTCATCATATTTAGCATATTTTTCATGATCTGCTTCCCAATCACCATCTATCAGAATAAATATTTAACAACACAAATTAAAATTGTATTTTGATATTGTTTACAAAATCAGAACAAATTTAAACAATTCTTAAAGTATATTAATTCCTTTGTGAATTAATTACTAATAAAAAGTTTAAAGAACAAAAATAGCTTACAATAATAAATAGAAATGTATAAATACAATAATTACGATAAATTATACTTAAATAAATAGATACTTAGACAAATATAAATAGTTCTAAACATATAAATACTATAAATATTAGTAGATTAATTAAATTAATTATCAGTCAGTGCACATTTTAATGGTTGAAATTGTATTTTTAAGTGTCAAACATCTAACTGATCATAATATTAGATATAGGTACTACTTTCACCATATACAATATTACCTGACATATCATTCCCAAAAGTCTCATCATTAAGAGCATCATATTTGTCTTCATCATAAATTTCTTCTTCAAAATCATCATCAAACTTTGCCTATGTAATAACAATTAAACTAGTTTAATATTTAAAATAAAAATTGGATAGATTATAGACATTGAGTGAGGTGCTTAAGGGTACTCATATTTTTTAAACTTCAGCACAAGATACACCATTTAATTATTATATGTTCAAAGGGTTTTTTAGTGCCTATAGTATTTAATATTTATTTTATTTCTTATTATATAAGCACCCAAAAAAATGTAAAATAACATATTACAATTATTGTAAGGAGTGGAGTGACCCTACTGGGCAACCGGGACATTGTTGTTGACGAAATCCGTTAGCAGTCATTCAATAATCAGGTAATTTTTTACTTTATCATGTAACCGTTCTAAATTAGTATGATGAAGGAATAATAGTAGATTGTTTTCTACCCTTAAATACACAAAAGATAGATTGAAAGACTCAATGACTAACGGTAATCTGGAGCCATATATGTTAATGAATATGGAAAATCAATTTTAATGGTACAATATAATGAATTAATGAACATAATTAATATAAATAATGAACTGGATATATACTAAAAGTAATATTTTAAGTAAATTTTTTTTCGTAATTATTATTAAATAACAAATTTTGTTAAGCATTTATTTAGCAATTTATTTCTTAAGCATAAGTATTATTAGTTTTAATTTATATTGAATAAAAGGACAAGCTAAAAATTGCAATTGTTATTTGTTTGAGATATTAGACACTAATTAATTGGTAGAAGATTTTATTCAATAAAATCGTAACTTTTTAGATAAGAAATTCCAAAAAGTAGGAGGCAAAAAAAATATTCTATTAAAAAATAAAATTGAAAATTGAAAGAGTCAAAAGTAATTAGTGTATTGATATAATACAGTGGCACCCAACTCTATTACTAAGTGTATTACTAAGTGTATTACTACTTTAAAAATAAGGGGTGGGTGGGTATAATAACATAAAATAATTAACTTGAAATAAATTCATAATTAATTATCATATTGGTTGCCGGATGGTATCTATTTACTAATATTATCAATTAAAATAAAATAAAATGTGTAAAATAATATAAAAATAATATAATTTTTAATTTGTGAGGAGGTGAGTGGGATTGGTAAAATTATCCTTGCTACATCTGAAAAAAATATCTTGGGCACCATTAATATAATATTATACTAGTGTAGGTACAGAGAAACTAAAAATAATATAGATTATAGGAGGACATATATTGCGATGATCAGTAAGTTGATTGGACAAAAAAAATTTTAATTAAACCGATGTAAGTAATTAATAAAGATTATATTGAAAGTGATTTGAAAATATTGATTTCCAGGTAAGAATTTTGGAACCACTCCGTCCCAGATTACTGTGATATTAAAATTACTTATGGTACTGAAAAGCATTTATGATCATAAATATGTTAACATTGTTAACATACAAAACAAAATCATAACACAGTCACACAGAGTAGAAACATAACCAGAAGATTTTTTTGATTGTTTAAATTGAATATTAATGTATAACATGAGGTAGGCTTTACATACTGTTGAGATACACAGATATACAGATACTAAAGATATATAATAATAAAATCATATATATATATATATATATATATTCCGGCCACAAGAGTCTAACCGTAAATCGACCGCAAAAACTTTTTGTTGTTGCCATCGGTCCTCCTCCTATATACTGAATCATACCACAATAGGAGAAAATCCGACCAGCAGATTGTGTGTGTCAATATCAATGCACGGTTTAAAGACTCTCATGGCCCATGGGCTAGGGTATATATTATAATAAGTATAATGATACAATTTACAACAGGGTTACAAAGCTTAATTTAAATCAACAACTAACTGTCCTATACCGGCTACTCTATATAGGACAAATATATTATAGTGTTACACTATCACTATAAATTACTTATAAACTATATGATAGGGAGTGTTTTGTGTATAACTCCAACACATACTCTCCAGTCTCCATTGTATTCATAAATCAACCTTCATATTAACAATATTAACAATATCAAATATAAAATAGAACCGTACAACAACACATTATATGAACACTGAAACATATATTATTGATGGAGGGGGGATGGTGTTTCAACAACCAATACACTTCCTCTACCCTCTGACTATGCCATTGGCACAGAGTAAACTATTATACATACCATATCCACTTATAATGTACCTTCATATTAATACGAAACTATAACATTTTGTTTAGACTATAAACCTAAAGATTAAAACTAATTGGTACCAATAGATTTTAAAAATCTATATATTTATCAAAAATTTTAAAGTGACTAAGTATTATTCACAAATGCACACAATATTTATTCATTTATTGTATCATTTTTGTAAAAGGTCCTTTACTGACACAAGGAGAATAAACACATATTTTAGAGAAAAATAAACGAAAAAATTTGTAAGCAAATAAAGTATACATTTTAGTAGATCAATGCCAAACACTATTCATATTATATTATTTACTATTACATATAACCAAGGATATTCACAAACAGATCTAAATCATCATTAACAATAATGTAACCGACAAAATATTGGCAGGCTTTTAATATATACTTGTAATAGTTTTCTAAGAAATGAAACTATGATCATGAGTCTTACAATCTGTAGCTTAAACACTTAAACAATCAAAATATTTAGGTAAAGTAGCCATTAATTCAGACAGACAGAAAGAAGTTCATTAAATATCAAAACAGTAATGAACAGAAATCATTCTACCTCATTATTTGATAATTAGTATACTTTTTTAACATAATAATTGGTTTAGTTTAATTTCTGAGAAAAATTACTCTTGATAAAATGTACAACAAAAATATATTTAAAATCCTGAAAACAGAATCAATATAGTAACAAGATACCTATAAACAATGTTTAACATTCGTGGTCTTGCATTAGGATCGCTATTAATGTAATATTTCAGGATTAAACATAAGCTAAGGACTGCATAATAATTTAATTTATGAATAAATCTTTTGATTTATCATAATTTGTACAGATGAGAACAGTTAAATTTGAAGTGCTTGGATCTCGATTCAACGCTAACAGCATAAACATAAACATCGACAAAGCGATGATATTATATTTAGAATTGAGACATCTAAGCAAAACCTGGTAAACAGTGGCAAAGAATTGCACTAATTTTCGATCAAGTCAGAAATAGAAATAGAAATAAAATATGCAATGCTACAGTACGTTACAATCGCATGAAAGTGATGTGTCGACAAACGGACGACACTGGACTAGTACAGACGTCTCTGGTCGTTCGGGGCCAGAAAAACGTTTGTCTGGGCCGACGATCGAACGTTTGATCGAAACCAGAGGTATGCAATACTGTATTGGAACACACTGCAGAACTGAACTGTCAAAATGGGATGCGTTTACCTGTTGATCCGTCAAAAAGTCTTCACCGTCCATGGCGAACGGCGATAAGTGCGTTTTTGGAGGTAAAACCTGAAATCTTTCGTGGAGCCGAATTCGTCCCGAACTCAAGCCATAGTCTTTCGCAGTTCCACTAACACGGAAAACATGCACTAGAGAATTTTTTTCGTTTTAATTGATAAAAATTTGATAAGACGCGACGACAATGTACACATTTGGAGGTTATATCGGCGGTGTTCGGGGCGGGCTAGTGCCTAGTCGGGCTACCTTCATTACAGCCTACAGGACGCTTGTCGGTTATTCACCCTGCCGACTTATTGTCGGGTCCGACGACTGATAATAGACCATATTACGAGCCGGGTAATCTATCGAAAAAAGGTTTTTAAAATTTAAAATATACATTTATGAAAAGGTGTATTTCTTTGACGTTAAAAACCCTGCTGGTAACGTTGTATTTGTTGTTATTATTATCGGATCGGATCTGGCTGTATTGATAACACATTAATACGATTGTTGTGTAGTTGTGTTTATTGTCATTGATTAAAACATTAATTAATAATACCTACATAATTCCATTCAATTTTTTTATGATAACGCTTTGGCAAAAGATAGATCACCATCGCATCATGTTAATAATATAATTAAAATTAGTAGGTATTTAAGTTAATAATAATTATGCGAAATCCGATTATAATGTATTGCGCTTACATTTGGCTCAATGGCTGAGTACTGAGTTTGGCTCTTTGAAAGTTTTATGAGTGAAGATAATTAGACAGAACCTTACTTTTTGGTTGATACTCCAATGGTTCACGCATATTATATTACTATATCTAATAATTAAAATTCGGCCGTCGTGCATTAAAAAATAACAATATTAACATCAAAACGAACAACAGGGGTGGTTCTTAAGTGACCACATGATACAAAAAAAAATTTAGATGTACCTACCTATACTTTAATTCATGACAAATACTAAAGTAGGCACTAGGTGTCTAGGTACTAATTAAAATGTTTTAAAAATAAAATAGAAAACTGCATATTTTACGAGGAAGGAATACGGGCTTTGAAATTTTGAACATTTTACTATATTTTTCGAGTTTAACATTTTCAAAAGTTATATTATGTGCATGTCAATGGCATAAGTAATCAATCGTTGACTTTTGATGAAACAAAAAAAAAATTGTATCTTCTTTTCTTACATTGAAGGTTTAAGGATTAAAAAAATTGATCTTTCAATAGCCTACAAGGCATTTAAATGCATCCAGCAGTTGCGTAGTGTGGGTTAAGCTTAGCGTACTAGTTAAAATGGTAAGTTAATGAAATCGTGTGGAACTAGGCCTCCGATTATTATTTTATCATGAAACGTACATTTTTTTTTTAAATTATCATTTTATGAAAATGTCATGTAAAATATTACATAAAAATACAAAATTAATCCCAAGTATTAACTATAAAAATCACGTACTAGATATTTTCCTCATCTATAAAAATCATAAATATGTTTTTGTTAATAATAAGTACCTAACCCTAAAAACAATAACATTACAAAAAGTCGTTTACCTATCCAACCAGAAAACATATTTATCTTTATTTTTAATTTATTCAATATATTTTTATATTTATGAATCTAAAAGAAAATATGACTTTGAGTTCGATAGCTCAAAGGTATACGTGTATTGTGTAAAGTGTGAACTATTTACTATACATAGTACTTAATGAGTACGAATAATAATTATTGTTAGTCTTAGTACTAATAATAAGCGGATGCGAAAGGTTTGAGAAATATTGTTTAGAGAATACCAAATACCAATGTAGTTAACATCAAACATTAAATCAACTTCAAATATCAGTATGTTGTATGTAAAGTATATTTTGTGGCTGATGTCTAGTTTAATCGATAATAATTAGATAAAAATACCTACGTAATTGTTGATTAAAAAAAGTATAATTTAACCATTCATTCAAGATTAAAAAAAATATCACAGCATAAAAATAATATTGATTAAATTATAAAGCC
Source organism: Diuraphis noxia (assembly GCF_037042655.1). Classification (NCBI taxonomy): domain Eukaryota; kingdom Metazoa; phylum Arthropoda; class Insecta; order Hemiptera; family Aphididae; genus Diuraphis; species Diuraphis noxia. The sequence goes on along the minus strand of NW_028301711.1, from coordinate 41,634,385 downwards.
ATAAAGGATCATTCTACTATCTATGCTCATTAAATGTTGATACAGACAATGGTGATTCTGCATAGTTATACCTACTTTACTGGTTTAAATGACCTTATTATGGGAGGTTAATTTTAGAGTAATATGATTATAGTTTAATTAATACTCAATATTCATTCAATGATTAACATTTAAAATTAGTCATTATGAGTTCATCGTGCAAAAAAAGTACATTATATAAGTTAGAATGTTATAAGCACCGTGAATCATGATGGGCTCTAGCGTCGAGTAGGTAAATAATTACGTAAGATGAGTAAATAACGATTATTATCGCTCTGCTCACAGATTGTACCTATACGGCAATACGTACTTGGTACTTATTTTGTATTTTATGAACAACTATCAATGTATCTTGGCATACAATGATATTATATTACAACTGGTAGGTGCTTGTGACAATACACCTAAATATCTATTATCTAATGACTATATACATTGAAAATATTTTATTTTATTTTTTAAATTTATTATTATTTTAAAATGTTTCAGCACATCAAGTAGTGCTATTGACATTGTAAATACATTTACAATTACAATTTAAGTTTTACAATTGTATATTGATGATAATAATGATATTAGTTCTTAGTTATATAAATTTAATATTAATAGTATTGGTTATTCTTCATCTTCTGACAAGAGCTCTTCTTCTGATCAGTGTCGTTGAGAGTATCCATTGACCATTTTATATTTTTTAACTATATTTTGTTTTTTTAATCGGAGTCAATATGAACTGCGTGCGTGATGTAAAATAGTAGACGAGTAATACACCTCGTCATGACTAGAGCGAGGATTTATATGCATTTGCATATTTATTCTGGTTGATCGTATGATATGCTAAGTGAGCACAACATTTGTTTCATGACATAACGATTTAAAAAATGAAACTTTGTTAGTGCATATTTTTGCATATTTCGTCATTTGTCTATTTTGAGGGCTTATTTTACAATTGTAATTGCATATTTCATCTTTTAGTGCATATTTCGATGTTTTTTTTGGAAATTTTTTAAATTTATACTATTTTCAATTATGATATAAGAAAAAAAATATTTTTATAGTTTCGATTGTTTAGATTAATATAAAAATATCAAAATATAGGTAAGTGCATTTATTTTAGGAGACATTTTTGATATAAATTGATTTCTTTTTTATATATTCCTTAGGTATAGATTAAAGCTACCTGAAAATAGTGAAAGTGGAAAAAATAAAGAAAAGTGTTTTTATAGTATTGTTCCATAATTTTTTTTTATAATAATATATTGTATTAATTTAATGTTCCAAAAACGATTTTTTTATGCATGTTTTAACATTTTAGTGCATACATTTATGCATACTTAAGATTTTTTAGCGCATATTCAATTGATTTTTAATGCTTATAAATCCGCGCTCTAGTCATGACAATGACGACAATGCATTGTAGTAATGTAGTAGGTCACTATTACATTACGGATGTGTTAAATTTGAATACAATGATAAATCATGAAAAATCGATTATGAATTGAATGGAGACACCGATTCAGCCACTATTTCTAAGGATATTTTTTATAATTTATTTATTAATTATTCTATTCGTAGATAAAGTATGGTATAGGATTGATACTATATAAATAATTAGGATTGCTTTCATAATTATTATTTTATAATTTTTCTACTTTTAAATTATTATGACTTATGAGCAACATCACGTTGAAAATTGTCCTTATACTACATCTTAATCATAAATATTGTTATTCTATTCTCAAAGTTTTTTAATACATTTTTTATTTCCGAAAATGTTGTTTCATTTTATAGTTGTCATTTATCAACATTATAGCTATATGTGGTCATATATTAATACATAAATTGATAAATTGTTTTTCTATAATTAGCTAATAATTCAAAAACTATATAGAAAAATATCATTATAGTATCAATCTCGGCCGCTTTAACTTCGGTTCATTGTTTTTTTAGTTAGGTACCTACTGCAGTAAGAATGAATTTTTTTAGTATGAGAAAACTAAAATTTAGGGTGACACGTTGATTAAAAATAATAACATGAATAAAAATTTGCGATAATATGTTTTGTATGTTCAGGTATGTCAGATCATCCAATATGAAAATATTTGTTAATTAAGGTCTCCACACCATTTTCGCTTTAGTCTGCGCGGTGGGTTTTTTGGGAGGGTGAGGGAGGACATGTGTGATATTAAAGTATTGTGATGAGTGCTTAAATTTTGGTGAAAACGTTTATACATTGTTTTGGCTAGTTCAGAAATTTATTTTTTTAAATCGGTCTTTTATCGTTTTATATTTAGCATTAAGAATATGTATTTTAAGAATGGCATTATGATTAACTAATAATATTATTATCTTGTAAATGTTTAGTTCCTAGTTCTGATTTCATATAATCACACATGTTCGTGGGGAAGTTATATCAATTTCCGACTAAATAATATTGGCCGTTTCCGTCATATATCCTCTTTCTGTTAAAAACGAAAAATGTACGATTCCTATTTTCGTCAAAAAATGTTTGGAAACCAATGATTTTATTTTTAAGTGATATATATTTTGGTTTGTAAAAAATATAGTAATTTATGTATATAAAAATTCCAAAAGCAACAAATATTAAAGTGTATAAAAAACAACTACCGAAATTGCAATTATAAAACAAGTCCAATGAAATTAGTAGATACATTTTTGTCAAAACTGTTCCTTTCAATTAAGTGATTTTAAAATACTCTATAAGACTATATTTGAGTATTTGACCTATACTTGTGTTATAATTTATATTTTTTGTGACATTTTTAAATATGTAAAAATAATGAATTTGTGATTTTTTTAAAACGCTAATTTAATTGTGCCTATATCCGAATAATGTATTTATGTATATTGTATATCAGTATACTCGTATAATCTACTTGTACTACCTATTATTTGAAATACTGCAATTAAATGAATGTAAAATATTTAAATATGCAGTATCATAAAATAATAAGAATATTTTCTCATTTTAGTGTAGGTACATACATGATTGTAATATATTATTGTCATATTGTTATAGTTGTTACATTTGAACATTTTTCCCAAATAATAATAATTGGCCGAAACGGGAATCATATACCGTTTTCGTTTTTGGCGGAAATGGACCATGGGCCGTTCCCGCTCGAGAGCCTGGGCATCTGGCACTCTTGAAGCCTATACCTATCAGATTTTAGACTTCCATTGTGTAAAACCCAGAATTGATTAATATTGAATTAGGTATATTATATATCTAGCATTTTATACATTTATACGACTATTCAGGTAAACGCTAGACGGGGACACTTCAAAATATTTAATATACACTATCAATTATAATATTATAAATATAAAATATTAATTTATTGTTCTAGAAAATGTCAGCAAAATAAAAATGTTATACATAAACAGTAAGTTATAAATTATAATATAAGATGAAAACCCTATCTGCACAACATGTGGTACCGAACTAACAGTCCAACATATCCTCACAGAATGCCGTCAATACACAGATGCACTCATTCAACTGAACATTCCAACCACTCTAGACGCAGCCCTCGGTCCAAATGCAGACTTTACACTCCAAATCTTGACTTTTTTAAGAAAATATGAATTGTATAATTTAATTTAAACAATATATTTATGATACTTGAAAAAAAAATGTAATCAACGTTTACGACTAATGGCCGTTGTCGCCGATGTCTTTAGATCAATAAAAAAAAAAAAATTATAATATATTATGTAGTTCTGACAAATTGTTATTTTTAAATTACCAAGTCTTCTATCGATTTACTGTAGGTACGAAATCGTATGTTTTAATCATAATAAACACATGCGTTTCACCCAAAGAAAAAAATCTATTTTTATGGTGTTTGTAATGTGTGTAATGTATTATCTATTCTAGCGTATGTGACATACTGACATGTGTGTGATATGTGAGTCAAAGTCTGCAGCGAATACAATTTTACATATTATATTATGAAGCTGCTCGGCTAGTCCTTTCCGGTGATACGCATTACTCATATTTGGTGAGGGCATTATAGTATAAACAACATTTTATACTTTTAAATTTTGTTTATACAAATAACTATACTATGTATTTTACAATTTTTACATTACATTTTTCACTTTGTATTTTTTTTTTTTACTTAGCAAAAAGTCACTCAATACTTTTTTCTAGTTTTGAAGAAATAAAATGTGATTACAGTGAAACCTCCTTTAACGGACACCTCTTAATAGCGGACAACTCCAAATAACGGACGGAATTTAAGCGACTGAGTGTCCGGTATTTAGAGGTTTTCACTGTACAACTACTCACATTGAAAGTGTTCAGCTGGCCGTACGAGAACGCGCGCATAGCCCGACGGGTCACATGTTTGATAACATTACGTTGTTAAATAATTCACAATTTTTCTCGAAAATAAAAATCAGGAAATTAATGAAAAGAAAGTTTTGAAACGTCAATATTTTCAGAAAAATAAACTCTCATTGTCAAAATGACAATGGTGAATTTTTTTGGAAGCAATTAAATAAAAAAATACATTTTTTACTTTTTTACTAAAACATTAAAATAAATTAAAATATGAAATAAGTGTAAGTTCTTATCTCTGTGATTCTTTTTATTTTATTATAGCCTATAGGTAGTGCATTTGACCGTTAATGACAAATATGCCGCCTTACTTATTTTACATATTCTGAGCGACTGAGCGGATGAGCGATGAATGTATTGATTTTACAATGATGTGTATTAATTTTTATAATATACGATATACGCTTGTATGCATTGCAAATTTGCAATAATGCCAAATATTTATTATATAGGTTAGGTTAGGTATAACTACAAAATATATTATGTATGTATATATTATGTAGATGAGACAAAATATGCAAAATAAATAATAATATTATAAGTACAGCAGAGCGTCGATTATCCGCACTAATTGAGATTGAGGGAATGCGGATAATCAAATAACCATTAAAAATTAAAAAATAAAGTTAAAAACTAATTTATTAAGTTTAATACTTCTCTTATTCTTCTCTTCAGCTTACCGGTCCATTAAGGACCATTGCTGTCTTCAACAGGTCTCTCCAGTCTCCATCTCTCTCTATTGTAAGTCAACTCTTCACATTCTGGTCTATGGCTTTCAAATCTTAGGAAACTAGGTACATCGATCCTCCAGGTCTGGGTCTTCTTACTTCTTAGGGGTTTTTTTTGTTCATTTTTTCCACGAGTACTTTTTTTATTAGTTGACATCCGCTCTTCAAGTGTGTCCAAACCACTCTAGTCTTTTATTCCTGATAAACGCTAGAATGTTTGGTCTTTTAAGTTAAATACTAAAGTAGATAATATTAGATAGTAATATTATCTTGAATTTCATAATATGTACACAACAAAAAGAACATAAAGAATGATAAAACTAAGTTAAATTAAACTATAAAAATAAATTTGTACACAAATAGTAGGTAAGGATAATTAACGTTGGATAGTCGACGCTCCAGTGTTCCACTGTACCTATATAGCTTCTTGAACTGAACAGGGCTCTGAAATATTTACAAGTCACTCACATTGTTTTACAATTTTTCTAAATAAATATAAAAAATGTATAAGACGTCAGCTCCCTATAATTATAAGCATGGCTAAATAACTTATTTAGCCATTAGTATAAGTATCTACCTACCTTCAAACAGCGCCGGCGGAAGGGCAGGGCAGAAGGGGCAGCTGCACAGGGCCCCGCCATTTTAGGGGCCCCGCGCCTAAAATGGCATGTAATAATTTGTAATACTATAAATTTGTTTTTAATATTAAAAATACAAGTCCCATCTGTTATCTGTAGTGGTGCCTCGTGGGTTTTTAATGAAGTGCATATCAAAAAAAAAAATGTAACCAATATATATTATATTACGAATAATTTTATGAATATTTAATTATAATTTCGATAGAAATCAGAAATGCGATTGTTGTTTTAAATTTATGATGATGATTGATGAATATTATCAGTTTATATAATAATACGCGTGAGAGTAAAAATAAATTATAAGACTGAGTAGACTGACTAACAACGGCAACGGCGACGTCTAAAATAAATCGCTGAAAACAATGTAATTTATTATGTGTACATCAATTCCAATAATTCAATTATAACCCGAGTTGCGTGTTTTTCTTTCCGAAAATACGTATAGTTTATCGTATTATTATTCATTTATAGTTGAAGAATGATTGTGTACTCCTTATCTTGTATGAGATGAGTGTCCGCATGACCATCACGAAGACACAATCGGAGTGCACTTTCTGTTGTCATTTCATTTTTTTTTCATTTTAGAGTTTTAAAAAATAAACCCAAATTGAAAATTGTACGTTTAATATACTTTGTTTAATTGTGTACATAAAAAATAAAATATTTTTTAGGGGTTATGTAAAATAGAAAAAAAATGTATTTTACTTCTTTAATTTGTATAGGGCCCATGAAAAAAATGTGCCCTGGGCCCCGCAAAATCTCCCGCCGGCACTGCCTTCAAATGTTTATATAGACTTATATAAGTTATAGGTACCTATACCTAATTTTCTAATTCATAATGAATACATAACAACTACCTATTGTTAAAAACTGTATTTTATTCTACAGTCATTCAATTTCTAATATTTGCATTCTTAAGGTGATGGCATATTATTTATTATTTTATTACCTTTTAATAGTAAATAAATAATAAATTTGTTGAACCAATTGCATAGTGATAGTGCACATCCGCCAATTAAAAGAGCACGAGCCGCAACAACTGATTGCAGACAATATTATAGTCTAACTTTATTGTCTAACTTATTATAGATTCCAAAAAATTACGTTTTAAAAGTTTGTTATTTATACTAAATAATACGGCTCATGTATGCGAATTTAAAATTCGATGAATAAGTAAATCTAATAACTAATAAGTAATATAGGACTATGCCATGTCGCAACACTACACGCATGTGTTGCCTCCGTCTTTCAAACATACGAATTACCTACTTCATTATTTTACTCGTTCACAATAATTAATTTTACCGTGTTATTTTTAAAATGACCGTGAATCAACCTATTATAAAATGTCAAAGTAAAAATATTATCTACATGCTGTTAAAAGTTTGAAAAATGAAAATAATCTAAATTTGTTTCAAAATTAAAATGTCAAAATAAAAGAATCCTCCGAAGTGCCTAGATAATATTCTTATACAGTTCAATTTGATAATAGCTGGTCAATCCAATGTAATATTATAAAATAATTAAATATCGTAGTAAAATCGGTTCTTCTAAAATATAAAATTTGTCATTGTGTGAGTTAGTAATAAGATTGAGACACTTTATACCTACATGAGGAAATGAAGGTATAACATCATCGTCATCATCTGAAGTGTGAAATTAGGTAGGTATATATAAACGATTTCACATATATTATCTATTACAGTATTGACCTATTATTAAGTGTTATTATATTTTAATCCTTGCTGACATAGCATAAGTAGCAGAAAAATATTTAAATAAGAATATACTATCATTGCTATATAGTTTATTTATTAGTTGTAGACGTTGTAGTGTTGTACACGATGCTAAATAAGTGTTAGGTAGGTATACGAATATTATTGTCATTCTACAAACCAGGCTTGGGCAAGTTAATGATAAATTTTTAACTGAGTTAAGTTGATGGAAAACATCTTAAAAAGTTAAAATTTAACAGTTAACTATTTTTTTTTAAACTCTGCAGTTAAAGTTAAAAATTATATGAACATTTTCAATTAATAACTTACTAACTTACGTAAATATAATTTTTTTTTTTTTAATTTCTAAATACAGTGAAACTTCTAAATACCGGACACTCTCGGTCGCTTAAACGTCGTCCGTTATTTAGAGGTGTCCGTTAAAGAAGGTTTCACTGTATATCCCCCAGTAATATGGTTTAAACTAATAAAAACCATAAATATTATGATCATAACACTACAATTAGTTTTAATTTTAAAAATAACTTATTTAGGACGAAACATTTTATAATAGGTATGTTCTTGTGAATTTTACATTTGTGATTTGTATCTATATCAATATAATAATTTAATATCATGTATTACTTATTATTTATTAGTTATTACTTATTAGTAGGTAGGTATTATTATTGTTATTATTATAATATACCTGTATGCCTCAGTATGATATGGTATATATTTTTATATATATTATAATAATATATCATATACCTATATATGGGCATATAGCTATTGCTATATATAAATTAATTTACCTAATATTTTTCTAGGAGAATTCTGTTTAATGGAACAAGAAATAAATTTAACTATATTTCTAGTTTCCAATTCTAGGAAATGATTATATAATATGCATTATCAATAATTATTTTATTTTATTTATTACTTATTTAATTATTTATAAATTAACTTAATCTAAATTTGATTAAAAGTAACTCGTTTATATCAATGAAAATAAGTTAAGTTAAAAATTAAGTTAATGAAAATTAATTTTTTATAAAGTTGGAAAAAAATGTATAAAATTAACCTAACTTTAAATTTTTAACTCGTTTATGCCCAGACTAGTTATTAGCTATAAATTATATAAAACTATTATATTAACAATAATTATAGATAAATAGGTAGGTATATAGGTAATATATATATATGATGTAACAACAAATTAAGTAATTATAAATATTTACACCAAACTAAATTACTTATGGTTCATTGCTTTTTTGAATTTATGTTAACAATTATATTTAAACTATAAACCTTACACTGTAGCATGAGGTCTGTGGTATAAATGTATAATGCTCACTCAAAGTCATTTATTGTGTTTAAATATGTTATTTTATTAATATTTACATTCAAAATTAGTCATAATCATAAACGATGAAACAAAAAATAATATCTTTTACCTACGTATGCCTATTGCCTACAGACTACAACAGTATAATAAGTGGTTTTATTGTTACTTGTACAACTTAACAATTGTGCAAGCGATTACATTGTGTACCTACACTGTTACCTATATTTACACATGTTAATAAATGATGATTGATGGCTACATTTGTCATTTACACAATGAAAATTGATAAGTCGTGATATTTAATAATACAGTACCTAGTTAAATATTAAGAGAAGTCTCAGACTCTAGTAAGGTTTATTTTAAAAGAAAATTTTAAAATATTTATTTATTTTAATTTGCTTGCGTCATACAATGTTTATAAAAACAATATCAACTTTTAACAAAATATTTAATTTAATAGCAAACTATTACAGTTAGGTACATAATAGTACATTTCATTTCATCATTTCCACCATATTGCTCAATCTTTTGTTTGCATACCTCTATTGAGATCATGTTACGTATTCCAGGATGAGAACTACTGCTGTCTAAGGGTAAAACTAAATGAAATGTCAACTGTTTGTTTTCTCTATCTGGCCCACGCGTTATACATAGACAAAACTTATTCACGTGAAATCATTTTTTTTAAGTAATCTAGCCCATTACATAAATTATTGTGAATAATATTTTTTAGGATGTAATCTATCGATTATTCAATGAATATAGTCTTAACATAATTTAATATGCACTTAAATTTTCAAAAGTTTTTTATTAATAAAGTTCAATTATTAGGTAAGTCGAATAGGTAATGACAAAATATAAAATCAATAGCATTACAAACACTCAGAAACCTAAATTGTTATAATAGACGAAAGATACATAAAGATTACTCTATTAATATTACTTGAAAATCATAGAAACAATTTTTAATGTTTTTTTATGATGTCTATGTTGCTCACTTGCTCGTATGAGCAGAGAAAACAAATATTTCACCGACATCCTCTTTATATTCTATAAGTACCTACACATCCACACAGTGTCACAGTAGGTATAGATACTACCTACACCGTACTATACAGACTAAGTTACATTGTATAGGTATCTACGAAAAAAATAATAGACTATAGAGTATTTATTTTGTGCTCAACAATTGTAATTAATGTGGTATACTATAGGTACTCCCGATACTTAATACAAATAATATTGGTTTGATATAGCTTCAATATTAAGGTGAATTGTATATTTGTACCAATGATCAAAATAAGCTAATAACATTATCTGCAATAGCGTTATTTACATTTTTGTTGAATTCACATATTTTTAAGTACACCACAAACTCAGTTTAGAATTTATCCATTTTTCAAGCCAACTAATTTAAGAAATAGACAAAACCAGTAGTAGTTAAAAAGTTGCCAAAATCAGTTATTGGCAATGTGGGCGGTATGTGCAGTATCGGTCTGGCCCACCTGGCTACCTGGCCGATCGCCGGTGGCCCTTCGATATTTTTCAATATTAGGGGCCCATAGCCAATTGTAAATGTAATAAAAATATGAATGTCTTTAAAATTATAATTGGGTACAACTCTAATAAATTGAACAAAATTGTAATAACTGTTTACCAAAAACATTTCAAATTCTTTTTAAACTTACAACTAAAACGGGCTTATTCAATACACTGTACATAGCATTAAAATATGTTCTTATACTTCCATGTACATAAGAAGTTAAGTATAAACAAGGGTTTTCAAAACTAAAAATTTTAAAAACCAAACATAAATCTTCATTAAGCGATTAAGCCAGCAATATTTGGATCCTTTAACTGGTCTATTTGTTGAAGATGATATCATTCAATGTATAAACAAAGATAAAGTTATTGATATGTTAGGATATTTGTATGATTACTTTTTTAATAATTTAAATAATTTAATGTTAATTTTTAATTCAAATTTTGTATTGTATTTGTAAAATTGTTAAATAACAATGTTGGTTTACATTTTTATAATCATAATATTGACAAAGACGTTGAAAAAAACGACCTAATTGTATTAATTATATATAAAATAGTTTTAATATTTTATTAAATGACAGTTAATTTTTTTTTCGTTTAAGTTAAAATTAAGTTTGTAGGGGGCCCATTCGAAATTAGTTAACCAGAGGCCCAGTCATGAGCCAGACCGACACTGGGTATGTGGCTGATTTTTAACATAATTATATTGAAATTGCTATGCAAGCTATGAGTTGCTACCTACTGGCTACTAGGTAGGAATGTATAAAATAGTTAGCCAGGTAAGTAAATACTCATAAACCGCAGAAAAATAGAAATATCTCCAAAAACCTAACGTATAATAAAATTCGAAACATATATGTTCAAACTCCAAGTGTAAGGTCTACGACAAGAGATTCACTTATGCTGAACATGAATTTAATTTTGCTCATGTGTCACACAAACAGGTTACCTAGGTACCTACACTGACATTCTTTTAAGACTCAGCCTATAGAATCCTTATAAGAAATTAGGATAGATGTCTGTAATGCACCACTTACTTCCATAAGATAAATAATCATTGTTATAGGATTTTTAGTGAACTGTTTACTAATAAATTATCATATTAAAATTAAATAATACGGCGATTTAATATGTTGAATTTATTTTTTATATAAGTACAGACACAGAGCTACGTACGGTGACCTACTATAGTGTACTTATAATCATATTATAATAACCAGTTGAGGATGTGATACCCATATGTGTTGTAATTTACAATTTTAAAATACTCAAAACTCACTTTAAAATTAAAATATAATAAAAAGCCTAAGCGAAACCATAGATTATAATGTTACCTTTAATTTTTATGAGAAGTGAATTTATTTTAAATATTTAACTAACGGAACTGAACGTGATCTGTTGAACGTAAAATTTGGTATGTTACGCTCTTGTAAGACTGAGACAACACATGTGAGTATCACATCCTGTTAATATTATAAGAAGTAAAGGGAATATATAACTATATAAGTAAACATAGGTTAGTAGTTAGTAACCACTTAAGAATACAGCTGTGTAAATCACCGACACTGACTACCAAAATGATTATAAAACGTACGTCTATAATATTTGTCAATGACAAGTATATATACCTATGTTAAGGTGAATATTGACATTCACTGCTGTTTTTGGTGAATGTCAACATTTTGAATGAATATTAAAAATTTACCCACAGTCGCCGGTGAATGTCAACATTCACACCAATTATAATTTATAGGTGAGTGTTGACATTCAAAATTGAGTTTTGATGAATGTTAAAAATGTTTAGTTAAAGTTGGAGTATAGACGTTCAACGATTGGTGTGTGGTGTATCGTGTCATAGGTACGTAAAGATTGTGAATGTTTATAGATAGGTATTAATTAATGAATTGCAAACAAAAAATAAAAATATAACTTATGAATCAGTTACATTACATTTTTGAGTTTATGTGTTCAATGTCAAAAGAAACAAAAAGTCCCGAGGAAAGGGATAGTCGTAAAGCCCATTATAAGTCGTGAACTCAACTCTCTATGTTAAGTTGATTTAGTCGATATGCAAACGTGTAAAGATGGTGAGTACAAATTTACTCTCAATTATCAAGACCATCTCACTAAATGTATACAGCTTAGATATCCAATATAATAACATTGAGCAGGTGGAACATAATGTTGATCAAAGTGAACTAGATCATAAATTAAAAAAAAAAAAAACATGATTCAAAATAGAAGAGCAGCAAGAATAGGATTTGAATTACAATCTGAAAGAATGCTACGTTCATCAAGACAAAAGTTTACTCCAGCCAGGTTTGGTGATACTGTTCATATCCGAGTCCCTGATGTTGACCGAGGGCATATGGATCCACAGAACATATTGGCAGTTATCATAGCTGTCGATAATGAATTTTACATACTAGGCACAAAAGAGGATGTAATAAATCAATTATACACCCGTAATCAATTTGCCGTACCTATGTAAAGAACAACTATTATCTCCTGAAGTAGTTGCTACTGACAAATCCGTGTCCTTAAGAAAATCTTTCACTTCAATTTCTCAAAGAGGTGGACAGGGGTACTTGAGATACAATAATTGTAAGGCAAAGTGTGTATCAAAGAAGTGTTGTTGTAGATTCTCAGGTATTTTATGTAATTCAAAATGTCATTATAGCTTAGATTGTTTCAACAAATAATTTTTATAATATAAAATAAAATAATTTATGGTTAATTATTTACCCTTTGAGTGCCGAATTAATTCGTAAAAATACTATTCATCAGTGAATGTCTACACCTAAGAAAAAATTGACATTCACCAAATGCCGATACTCACCTTAACAGATAACATATATAAATTATGGTGTTGCTCAAATAATCATAGACGACCAACTAGGTACCTACTTATAATATTCAGTATTCTTAAACCTTCTGATAATATAAAGTCCTATTTTCCTTCTATCAATATTCAATCATCACTTAATATTATTTATTCAGGCTATGCTTATTTAAATACAACTTCATATCATCTATTCCATCTATGGTACTCAGGAATGTTATGGTACTTAGAAACCTAGGTGGCAAATTATCAGGAACTGAAACTTTAAATATAAGTTACAAACACTTTAAAAAATAAACTTTACTTTAATAAACAAAAACAACATAATAATGTTAAACTTTACAATATCAAATCTTTTTGTTCATATTATATAAGTAAAAAATTAAGCATTTTAGTTAAAAAAATTAATCATCTACTAGCAATATAAATTAGTTCCATATAGTAGGTATCTAAATATTATAAACAATAGGTACATAGTATATGAATAAATTAAGTAGAATTTATTTTGTAATACAAAAGATTAAATCATAACTCATAAATATTGCATTTAAATACTTCAAGGCTGATTCAACAATTTATTTTTATTGGACTTCTAAAAGCAGTACTTAATGATTTAATTTTAAATTGTAACAACATCTTTTGAGATTGCTTACTAAAAGTGGTTTATTATTTTTAATTCCAAAAATACACTTTGTAAATACTAATAGAAAATAATATTTTGATAGTCTTAGTTAAGAAACGAGTCATCATATTTTGGACTTAAGTTATTAATAGCAATAATAATATATTTGTTATTTATTAATCAGTATCATAGACAATATACATAAGAGCGATTAAAAAAAAGCTAAATATAAAAAATGGCTACCTTCAAAATTATTATATGTGGCGGTTAAAATTCAATAGGCAACATTTTTTACTAGTGATTTATTTTTATTAATAGATGGCCTGCTTTATTTGTTTCAATAGTGTCTCAATACTCTCAATATTTAAATCACATATAAATAATAAATATCATTTATATCAATATTATACTAAAACTGTAAATTAAAACTCATAATTTACAATAGTAATTAGGAAAGATTAAAATGTAGATGTATTTGTATATATTTAATAAAAAACTATGGAAATTATTTCAGATTTATTATCATAAAATAAATGTTTGCACAAAATTAGTTATCTTATGATTTCACACATTATTATTTATTTTAGCTATACAATTTATTAATGATTTATTGATGGTTTATTGCTTAATAAAAAATTGAAAACTTTTTGGCTTATAGTTAATACTTGTTATTTACATAATATTTTTAAGGAATCCTTATGAAAATAATAATTTTATAATTAAATAAATGGTTAAGCAAATAATTATTGTTAGTGTAAAAATAAAAATAAAAATAATTGCTATTATTAAACAATATTTGATACACTTAGGTTAAAGATTGTAACTAATAACCATTACAATAATTAAATTGATTTTTAGTAGTAAATATAGACAGGAAAGCTCTTGATAAAATAAAATAAATATATTATTAATAATAATAATTTAAAAAAAAAAATCATTGTTTGGGCTAATTAATTTTTATATATAGATAATTTTAATTTTTTGTAAATTAATAACAAAAAATAGAGAGATTAAATTGAGTTATAGCTTATCTTATACAGATTATAGTTTCGTCTATCAACATTTAGTTTGATTTATATTAAACATGTAACTTAACAGTTAATATTTTAATCCTTTATGTTTACGCTTTATTCGTGCATATGGTCCAATATTAGGATCCATGATAAAATCATACAGCACACTTGTCCAAGAATGGTGTTGAGGTAAATTATCATAAAATTCTGGAGCAATTTTCTTGACCTAAATGCATAAAACATATCTTGTAAATTTCATAATTAAAATATTTTAATATAGGAAATTGTCAAGTAAAAATATATGACATTTGTGGTAGGTACTTTGCATTAAAAAAATGATGTTATAGAAAAAACTAAATGATTTAATTTATTTTTAAATAGATTAGAATTATTAAATAATTTCAATAAAATAGGAATAGAATTAAGGGCTTAAAATATTAAATATTACATACATTACTAAAAAATATAAAACAAAAATAAATTTAATTTAAATGAAAAGTCTAATTGATTAAAAATGTACAATAATACTGAATACCACTACACTGTTTATATATCTTTAAGTTTGAGTTATTAAAAATTGCTTTCAAAAAGTTAAACTATCCTTAAAATTTAAACTCACTAGTGGAAGTTTAGAACCAGGAACAAACGGAAAATCATGATGTTCATTATGATAGCCAACATTAAATGTTATAAAATTTAATGGACCATAATAAGAGTAAGTTTCATATCCTTTATGAAACATATAATGCTCAGAAATAAAATGACCTGCTACTGGATGAAGACCCATCGCCATCAATGAACCAGCTAACATATATGTTATTACTTTTGTACCTTTAAAAAATTGGTTTATACAAGGTTATCAACTACTTAATCATTTTTTATAAATTTTAAATTACATTTATACATGATTAACTTACCAAAATATAAATATACCCAATAATTAAATGCCAACTGAATAGTAACACTTATGATTTCAAGTGCTGTAGGATTTTTTGGATATACAAACATAGGTCTTAAAGCATAGAAAAATGGCTGTAATAATACCCAGATAAATTTTCCAAATGTTGAATTAAATAATTTTGCTTCGACGTATGTAGGTATATCTGTATCAAGTTTCTCATCTCCTTGGTACTGTATATATAATAATAAAATTATGTAAATTATGTTGGTTCAATAAATAAATAGAACAAAATAAACGAAACTCAATGCTTAATTAAAAGAATTTAAACATTTTTTGGAATAAACTTCTTTTTTTTCAATCTAACAAAGAACAGTAAAGTGTAGTTTTGCTTTAAACACTGATATTAAAAAATGTATTTATACTGTTTTAAGATAGTGATAGTATGAAATATATAACAACTATAATTAACTATGAATAATTTACTGGTGAATTAAATTATTTACCCGATGATGTTCTAGATGATAGTGTTTAAAAGTGACAGAGAATGGAAGACCAATGGGTAAGTTAGCAAACATACCCAGTAATTTATTGTACATTGGATATTTTGGTCCAAATCCCATATTATGGGCAATTTCGTGGATTGCTAAAAATATATATTAAAAAAAAAATAATCAATATAACATAAATATAAAGTAATTAAATAAACAGCAAACAATTAAAGTTATTAAATATTATTTTACCAAGCATCAATGAATGATTTACAACACCTCCAAAACAATAGGCTAAAATCATAACAGTTGGCCATTTTAAATCTTTAATCAAATAAAGAGACCCCAACTGTAATACTGTAGTAACTACAACAATCCATTTAAAATTCTTATCTGGACCATAAAGTTTCTTGATTTCTGGGTGCTTTTCTGAAATAAAATATTGAAATTTATTATAAATGTAAAATTATATTACCATTTTGCTATTATAAAGTCCTGTGTTACAGATTAGATTATTTGGAATTTGTTTATCAACCTATTGAATGAAAACATAATTCAAAATATACCTAGGGTTTTAAGTAATAAATATAATTGATTTATAGAGTATACCTTTTTTTTGTGGATACAGGTATAAAAAATATATTACAATTTGTTATAATGTTAATAAGATGTATTATATATTTGAAAAGCAACATTTATAATAATCAGTTTCATTATTTAGTACTTAATCTATACATCTCAACTCAATATATAATATTATTATTATTTGTATCATATGCAATTATTATAAATAGGCTTGTCAGGCCTTATAGGTTTTATCTAACATATTTTATTTAAGTAAAATTTCATTTGATGTCTCTATGGAAATTTTTTTTCAAACAGAGGCGGCTCACAAGTAAATTCATTGGGGAGACAAAAAATGTATGATGTAGTTTATTATATTATAATCAAGTTTGTGATTTGTATATAATACCAATAATAAATAATAATAATATCATTATTACTACACAGGCCGATACAATGTTGAATAACTAAATTCAATGCTCTAACATGGACACTTTGGACACATAACTGTACAATATGCTGCAAATATCTATCATGTTTTAGGCATTTACAGAAAAATATGTGACGACCGCGATGTGAATGGCAGAAACTTTGAATGAGTCTAATCTCAATGTACTGAATAACATCTATATAATCTATCCCCATCCTCCTCCTTGTTATGCATATGAAATTTGTATACACAATTGAGTCTCTCGAACGATAGACTCCCAAACTAGCGACCGTCATCGTTATCAATATTTTTCGCCCGTATTATTAGTGAATGACACCCATATTCTCATTATTAACGTAAAAATATTATATTATCAATATTAATATCAAAAATCATAATAATTATTTTATAAATGAATAAAAATATTAAATTATAATACAAAATTCTTTGAACATTTTTATTTTATTACTATTTTTTTTTTTTATGGGGAGTTGCCGTCTCAAGTACGCCACTGATTTAGAATTTTATTAAAAGATTAAGTTTAGGTTTTTTCATAAATCGTCATACATTATAATGAGCAATGAGCATACTACAGGTAATAAACTTCAATAAATGGTTCTCTTGTATAATCTATACTATGAGTACACGACAAGAGTAAAATGAAGTGATATTACCTATAATTAAAATAGGTAGCCACATATTACTCAATAGTAAAGAAAAAAAAAGAACCTGACAAACTGCAGTTATTTCTTTGATTAGTTCTAAAGTAATGTACTATACTATGAAGAATTAAAATGTTCCAAACTAAAAACATTATGGATATTAAATACCTCTACATTTTATAAATACATCAAGAATTATAAACATTGATTATATGCCAATACTATTTATAAGAAAATAAACAGTAATATTTATTTGTTTTTAATTTTAACTGTATTAAAGATATCATAAAAGATTAATAATACTACCTAATTGTATTGAACTCTTAATCAAACTTAGACATAAATTTTTAGTTGAACTATAGCTAAAAATGATTAGTTTTAATAGCCTTGGTTAAATATTCTAAATAAAATTACATGATTTAAGGTCAATGTCAATGTTCAACAAAGATAATGCTACCAAGGATAATACATATGGAAACTGATAATTTAAATAATACATTTTATTTAATAGAACAAAATGTATGAATCAAATTAATTTTAATACATATGATTTGATAGGTATACATATTTTATTGTCATAACTAATATTATAATTTTCAAAAAATACATAATTATACCTAGTTATTAGGTATAATATGAATTTATATAATATACATATATTATATATTATATATAGGTAATGATAAACCTAGTTATCATACTGAAGGGGGTATACTGAAGTTAAGGCACTGTTAGTTATTTAAGGTTCTTTTAAATTTTAATAAAATATGTTTGAATAAATTGTACTTCATATAAGATAGAAATTTATAATATAGTATCAATCTACAGTATAAAACATGTTGATTGATGATAAAACAATGCCCATATAATATGGACAAAGGGTAAAGTGTTATAGGTAAAGGGTTATATAAAAAAAATCAGTGATTATAACTAATAAATATTAAATTTTATTTATCAGCAATTTTATACATTAACCCAACTT
Organism: Diuraphis noxia; assembly: GCF_037042655.1. Taxonomy (NCBI): domain Eukaryota; kingdom Metazoa; phylum Arthropoda; class Insecta; order Hemiptera; family Aphididae; genus Diuraphis; species Diuraphis noxia. The sequence goes on along the minus strand of NW_028301711.1, from coordinate 41,615,505 downwards.
CTTTCTTAGGAACATAAAATATATATATTAACTCAGCAATATGTTCCAAGATAATATTATCATGTTATATAACTTGAAAATATATTAATAGGTATAAAATCTATATTATTTTACAACTATAAGCAATTGATATTTTTATGATACTATTTTAATTATCAATAATGAATATATAATATGTACAATAAAATTGTTAGAGAGATTAATAATAAGACATGTCTGTTCGTTATGTTATTTACAATAGTTAAATATTAGCGAGAATATTAGTAATAATAGCAATATTTATGTCTCGCACTAAGGCATTGGCAGAAATTAAATTAAGGTATTAGTGTGTTAGACTGATTAAATAATTTATTATAATATTCAAAATAGGATACATAACATGTAAAATATAAATACACTTATAGGTGACTTATAATAGGTATGCGTAATAATCAGACAGATTTCCCATTAGGCAGTGTAAGCAGCTGCCTAAGGTAGTAAATTCTGTAATGCTTTCCTAAAATACATCATATTTATACAAATTGCATAATAATATATAATAAGTATCTATGGTTTTTTATATATATTATTTTAATTGTTATGGTATACCTATTTTAATTGATTATAATTTATAGTCCTCATAAATTTATAAAAATAATCCATGAGCCATAAATGCATTGTATAGAATATAGAAAACAGTTTTTGATAATACTAAATTTAACTCATTGAGCTTCACTGGTAAAGTCTGTGTCACCACGTTAAAAATACGCCCACACAGCCACATTATATTACTAATTTGATAATTCTAGTAGTATTGCTGTTTTTATGAACTATCTTGTTCAATGGGTAATAATAATAAAAACCTAAGTCGGTAATAATTATTTATTATATTATTATTCATTTGTTCAGTCTGTGATCAAGATATTGTAGCGTATGTGGTGTGTCTGTGTATTATATAAATCAACAAAAAGTACCTAGATGTTCTAAATAAGTAACTAAGAAAATATTTTAAAAGCAAAATAGCAACTTTTGAAATTAAAACAGTTAAGTTAAAAAATATCATATAAAAATATTTATTGTAACAAACTATATAACATCTGTTTTGTATGGCTATAATTAGCTAAATAAGAAAATACTTCAAAAAGTAGGTAGGTACCTACTCTATTATCTTTATGCAATCTAAAAATATAAATTTAATAAAACAGCTCTATTTCAATTTAATTTTGTACAAATTGAACAAAATATATTTATACATAGTCATGTTCAGAAATTAACTTACCTATTTGTATAAATTCCAAAAATCAGCAAGAAAATTGTCATAATATATTTTTAATAATACATTTTTAATTTTTTTAGAGTCATATAGCATATTTTAACATAGATAAAATAGGGTTGGATTGGTTGGTAATAATATCAATTTTTTTTAAATGTGCTGTAATACCTACTAGATTTTTGAAAAAGAAAAACGTTTAGGTACCTACCAAAATTAAAGTGTGATTTTTGTAATCAAATCTAATCCAACCTACTCGCCATGTTTGTACTCTTATAAAGTGATAAATATTGGTGACACCTAATGACCACTAGGTACTACTAGTGGATGCTATTTTAGACAAGTCTAAAATGCGTCAAGATACGAACCCAAAATCTCTTTCCTACGCGTCGCGTGCGGCTCTTCCGTGGGCGACCACTCGAAATCGGTCCTGGACACTTTGGCTCCCATAATGTTCGGTTGTTCGTATAGCGGCTGTCATAGAATGAGAACGAGATCCGTCGTCATGGTCGGAGAAAACAGAAAAACCAACTCGTCGACCAGACGACACAATAAAGTCCGTCCGTCGGGCGTACCTCGGAACAATTTTTTTTATTATGCAATCAAACGGTCGCGGCGGCAAACACGAAACACCAGCGCGACTGAAATTACTAATTGACGACCAGTGAATCGCGGACGAGCGCAGTGGACTACACGACCGAACCGGCGCCGGTTGCCTATCTGCTGGTAGCGCTCGGCGGGAGCCGGCAGGCGGTGGTTATTCCAATATTTTCCAAACTGTCCGCCGGGCGCCCGTCTCCGTGAACGATCCCCTCCGAGTCACACCCGTGACGATTGTTTTTTTTTTTTTCAACAGCAAGAATATTACGAGAAATGACACTATCGTCGTCGATTATAATCGTCCCGATACGATACACATATATATATTTATATATACAAACGAGAGACAGTATGGGCGATTTCCAACCGTTTTATAGGTATTTTATAACAAAATTATTTATTTATATAAATAAACTGCGTTATTATTTTCCACGATCATAACTTGAAAAGAACCTTTATAACCATGATTATTTTTCAGCAACCTAAACTGTCGTAGAAAAACGATTATTGCTTTCAGATTATTTCGATTGCTGTCGCCCGCCGGCCGGTCGGGCTGATAATATAAGAGAAAATTGCATTATCGATCGTTACTCGTTTCTCCGCTGGGCGACGACCGTGGTCCAGTCGCCAGCCTCCGCCGAGATTCTTCCTTTTCATTATCAGCTTTATATGGCTATTACCATAATCATATATATATATAGCCGTTTATAATTAACGCTGGGTTATTGACTTCTAATCTTTCACCCGTTGCAGACGATCATATTGTTTTTTTTTACAAATTAATAGTCTTACTGTTGCTATAATATTATTAATTTTCTTGCCTATTAATTATTACTATAGTATTATCTATTATCATTTATCGGACTAGGTTACTGTAATGGAAATTTCACATTCATGCATGATAGATACATTTAAATTAAAATACGCTCACCTAATATTTATAATTTATCATGTTTAAATATTGTTATTTTTGTTCGATTATAAATACCCATTACCTACCCTTTTCGTTCATTTCTAAATTGTTTTTCAAACAATAATACCTAGTTTCCGAGTAAACAAATAATTCTAAATTCTATAATAATTAAAATAATAATTTATTATAAGTATAGAGAATTTCATTAAAATGCATTTGTGTTTTAGATTTTATGTTAAGAGTATCTGGACATAGGTATACTTATGAGGAATTTCGATTTTAAGTTTTCAATCCTTATAATAAGCTATGAAAATAAAATATTTTGAAAATGTTAAATAATCTTCAAAATGATTTCAAATTTTCGTGACTGATTAATTTTGACAATATTTTCACTTAAAATGCTTAAAAAAATTCTAATGACTATAAATTGCTTTAAAACTAAAAAGTGCTATTATAAACATTTTGAGTGTATATAATAATAATCGCAAATATCAAATTTTTTTTATAAATAAAATAAATAATGCCTGTAATGGTTATAATTTTAATATGATTAAAACTTATAACTATTTTCTCAGTATCACTACATGTTTCAATGTTTTTAATGTTATTATTTTCATTAATCATTAATCATATATAATTAATAATTATTAGGTAAGTACTTATTTATTATATTTTTATTCATTCATAAAATTACTGCTGAAAATTAATAATATTTGATATGACCAATATATATATAAATAATTCTAATAATGAATTAGATTATTTTAATTTTTCTGTGGACCATTATAGGTAAAAATACATAAAATGAATTTAATGATCAAAGTATTTTCATATTTATTATTATATTATTTTAAATATTCAAACTTTGAAGTGTAAAAGATATGGTATGAAGAATAGATCGAATAACGAAAATACGAGATATATAAATTGCGAGCTGGCGTCAACTGAACCAGTTGTCCTTGGCATATTTTTTTAGGGAGTCAGGTTAAATTTCGGTATTTTACAAAGTTCAAAATTTAGGGTTTGGTTTAAACCGGTATTTTTTTTTTTCTAGACGCATTTGTAAACTACTGAGAATCTCTTATTTTTGATCACACTATATAGATCAACTTGATCTACTGCCCTATCAGAAAAGATGCTGAAGTAGAAAAATTTAGCATTTTTCTTGTCCCAAAATTTGATGTATTTTCTGTATGCCTATTGCCTATACTATAATTATATATATATAGACCAGCGGTTCTTAACCTGTAGACCGCGGCCCCCTGCAGGGTGTTCGTGATACTTATGTCGGGTATCCGCGGCAACCCTAACATAAGTCAATACGTGATATGAGTGCATTATTAAAATATTTTTGAATTATTATTATTTTTTTTCATATAAAAATATCTTATATTGTAAGAAATAAACCAATGTCTACTTCCTATGGTTTATAATATAAAATAATTATTATAATTTTATGATAACATGAGTTGTTTTGTAAAAAAAAGGTATTCGACAAAAAATTGGTAGGGGGTCCGCGATTTCTATAAATCTTTCATCGGAGGTCTGTGTTCTACAAAAGGTTAAAAAACGCTGGTATAGACTATTTGTATATGTATATGATAAATAATATAGCCCCTTCCTCTCTTCACGATTCGTCATTATATGTTAACCTTAGTGTTATTGTTTGTTTAATCGATAAGTACACAACCACAAAAATATAAGATTCATTTTTTAGTATACATGGTAGGTACTACCTAATATTAATATTTACAATGACAACCGAAATCATGAATTTTAATTTTGTGACATAATTACGCCGGCAAATACCAAAATGGATAAGTACAAATTCAAAACACAGAAATTACAACAAATATTTCATTTCGATGAGCATAACATTGAGAAAATATGTACAAGTTTAGAAAACGGTAGGTATTATTTAATTTTATTACATATATAATGGGGCGGTCATCGTTTCCGCCAAAACGAAAAAGGTTAGATTTTCATTTCCACCAAATCTATTTCTACCTATATTATTGAGCTGAAGTTTGAGAACCACTGGTCTATCTGTAGTGCTATCAATATTTGATTTTAAACGTAGAAATACTTACATTGTTAGAAATAAATATAAATCGATTTAATCTATATTACGTGTGGATATAGGGATCGGATAGTTCAGAGTTCTGTAATCGGATCGGTCAATTCAAGAGTTAGGACTTAAAGAAAATGGATGGTTAAGAACTACATTTGGATTAACGTTTTTAGATTCTCAAGAAGTTTCAGAATTATTTGTTAAAGATTTTATATCTATAATACCAGAAGGGTCAGCATATTATAAATATGCTGATTATTTAATTGACAACTATATCTCTGAAGATAGTGTGTTTCCCCCAACAATATGGTCCGATTTTAGTGCAAGTATATCCAGAACAACAAATAATTGTGAATCCTTTCATGCACATTTTAATGAACAATTTTATAAATCACATTTTTAAAAACTTTAATTTCGAATGTTCAAAACAATGTATACATTCAAATTAACAGTTGTAACTTAGGTATACAAAAACATATTAGATGTAATATAAAAAAAAAAAACGGGTAAGTCGCGGATGTCGCTCTGCTGTACAGTAGGTAGGTTAAAAGTGGGAAATTGAAGCATTATTTTGACTAGTTATGCTGTACACAGAGTCACAGACACAAAAAAAACAACACACATCATTGTAAAATCAATACATTCATCACTCCGTTCAGAATCTAAAACGATTGATGAGTACAACAAACGCAATAGACGAATACAATAATAAAACAATTTCAAGAATGATATTTTTTAAAAAGGTACGCAACAATTATTCAAAATAATAATTAATAATTAATTATAGAAGTATAGACCTGTCAAAAATAATTGATTTACTATATATTTATATATACATATAGACATATAGTGTAACACAAATTTAATAAAGATCGACTTAATTTAATTAAAATTCAGTTTTTTTTAGTTTTAATCCAAAAATTAAGTCAAACAATTTTTTGGGGGTCAATGAGAACTGCCTCCTCGTTGTGGCCCCTAGGTAACTCTAAATGGTTCTCAAACTATAATTTAGATAGGTAGATAAAAATAGATTTGGCGGAAATGAAAATCTAACCGTTTTCATTTTGACGGAAAAGATAATTGGCGGAAACAAAAATCGAGTTTTTTGGCTGAAATAATTGGCCCATATAATGAGGCTAATATAGATATAGGTAAAAAATTAGAATAATAGATTTGTTTTATTACGATCTAATAAATTGAGTAAGAAGCCAGGTAAAAAGATTTATCTCTAGAAGTATTACATTATAGAGTATTAGATTATAATTTAGACTTATCAGTTATTATTATACATTATACATGTAGTGTCGGCCTGGGATCTAAAGGGCCCATGAGGCAATTTTTTCAAAGGCCTTTCAAAAATACCCCTTTAACTTTTTTGTTAACAGCTTTTACTGTAGTAAAAAATGTTCAAAATGTTAACAATATCTATATTTTTTATACAATATGTAACCACGAAATGTGATATGCATAAAAATTAATTAAATAACTTAACATAACTAAATTGTTGTACCTATTGTTCAATTTATATTAGTAGTCCTTTTAATAAATTTGATGAGTTAGCCACATTGTCAATCAATTTTTCTCGGTCGATTTCTATATCTTTTTCTACAGCCACCATCATTAATGGACCCAAATTTTCTTATTTTATAGTTGATCGTAATTTTGTTTTTATAATCTTTAGTTTTGGAAAAATTCTCTCGCACGAAACTTGTGTAGATGGTAAAATTAATACAAATTTGTAAACTATAAATAAATTACAAAATAGATTTGATTGAAATGATAATTATTCTCGAATTATTATTACAAAAGCACAATAAATACAATTTCTGCATTTATTACAATCCGGTTTTTTTGTTACTTCATTTTCACTCTCAGTATCATTATAGATGATTCAGTTTGAGTATTTGTATTATTTTTGTAATTTAAATTACTTGAAGATAAATCTGGTAGGAAATTTTTAATTTGAGAAGCAAATTGTTTTAGCTCCAAACATATTACTTGTCTGTCTACTCCTGATAATTCACAAATTCTTTTTAAAGCATCACTTATGTTTCATTGACTCAATGTTGGAAAATGATTTTGGGTCTAACCAATTGCAGTCTCTGAGTAAATTTAAGTAATCAATGGCTTGGGTATCAGCACGCAGTACGTTTGATTATACACTTGTATTTAAACATATTCAACAAATTAAATAAGGCCTCATCTTGAAAAATACAGGTCGGGGCCTCCTAGCCGCCTGGGCCAGGCCGACACTGTATACGTGTATACTGTATGCATAATATTATATACAATAGGTATAATACTATCTTATTGATAATATGAGTTATTATTTTGAAGTATATAACAATAAATTAATAGCTAGTAACAATTATGTGCGTAAATCCAGTTTTTGTTCCCAAAATGTTTGGTAGTCATTTTAAAATCATTTCCAAGCCAAAAGCTTGTTTTTCTGGTTATTATAATATAGATCAATGATATAGGTAATAACTTATAATGTATATAATAATAATAATATATATATATATATAGTATAGTATAGTTTTAGAGTATGCCTATATGAATACCTAAAATAAATAAAGATTACATTTTGGCCTGACTAAAATTTTTCTACATCACCAGCCCAAAATAATCTTACTTTTTAATTGGTCTGAACCATAGAGTAATATATTTAATATTAATATAGTAATATTACTCTATGGCCTGAACTCTGAAGAATCGGAATCTATTTGGTCATTTGATATTAATATATATATTATAATAATAATAATATATATATATATATATATATATATAATATATAATATTTATATAATATTATAATATTTATTATTTAAATCTATAGGTTTATAATATAAATTAATCGTTACCTATCTGTCGTATACTTATGACTTCTTAAAACGTCCATACGATCGTGATGAAACATGAAACTTTAGTGACAGAGTCTAAGAACCCTAATAAAGGGTTCTAAAATATTAAGAACAAAATCAAACAAAGAAAATGTTATACATCATACACGTATATGTTAAGATTCCATGATAAGTTTTGTAATAATCTATAGGTTATATTATAAACACGAAAGTATGACTAATATCGAATTCTAGATGAAACTTTGGGAAGTTGCTGAGCTAAGATTTCTGGTTTATTACATCCAGGCGTATTACAGTCAGTTCAGGTTGCAGATAACCTCAGGCTTACACCAAACCAAGATTTACAATTATTTATAAAACGCCGAAATTTTATATCAATTAATCATTTTTTCCCGGATGAAGTGAGGTTATACAGCTATATACCAAAGACACCCAACTGAATGGCACATTGTATTCTATCTTCCGTAGGTTGGATTAAGAGGACGCTACACACACATTTTTGCCACCTAAAAACATGTTTTAGGAGAATCGCTCTCCTTTGGGCTGTAGGTATCGCACAAAAATCAAATCTTGACTACTTAAGGATAACAATATTATCTGTGTTCCTATGTTTTATTATGATTATAACTTAACTCAATAATTTTTTATGGATTGTAGAAAAGTATAAAAAAACTATATATTCAACATTTAATAATTATTACTATGTTAATGCTATCTAAAAAATAAAACATAGGAACACAGACAATATTCTTACCTTTATGTTAACGAAAGTTGGATTTTGTACGATTAATGTAACCCAAATGAGACTGATTCTCCTGAGACATGTTTTTGAAAAATATTTCGTATTTGTAACATGTAATAGTCCCGTATAATGCTGCCAGTGCTACTCTAGCGGCAGTGTTCTAAAAACGTACCCATACACGTACACCGCGCGCATAAGCACCGTACCGCACCATAGGTCGAAAATAGCTATCTATCGCAGGCCCGCATAGTTTATAAATATCCAAATCGTCGATACGAAAACAATAATACTGCCGATGATATTATAATTCCGTATTATATTATTTTATAAAATATGAATTTATTTCATTGTGACTTCTACATCCAACAGTGAACGTCAAACGTTCGATGTCAATGCGATTTTATTTATTTTTACATTATTTTAACTTTTACTTGGCATTTGCCACTGCGCTGTGAAACTTGATTTTGTATTATGTCTCCGTACAAAAAAGCACGTACTGTTAAAAAAAAAAACAGACAGCGTAAATTAGATATGAAGACCCGGTTAAGTATGGCAGGTATGGCTAAAAAAAATCGGCATAATAATATGTAAGTATATATTTACTACCTAATTAGTTGTCTATCGACTATCATCTGTTTATAAAATTTCAAACTTGAATACCCATCATGATTATTTTTTTATGATTTTAAAGAGAAATAAGGCAACATTTGAGCCTAGAAGAGCCTAACATTGATATTGTCGAGTAAGTTGTAATTTATTTACAAACTCGATAATTTAATTTTATATGTGTTCATATGTTTTTTTGTTGTGATTAAAAAATATGTTAAATTAGTCATTTGTAAACTATTGTATAGCAAATATGGTGTTTAATTTTCAATTTGAAAATATATTACCCATACATAATACTATAAATACCAATCACATATATTATGATATTTGATATTTATTAGTATACAACTCGCGGAAAACGGATCAAATCTGGTGACTTCAACAATAATTCATAGTAATGTTTTGTCTATATCTACGTAAGTAGGTATATGTAAATCTAATCTTAAATATAAATATATAAATATATAATATAATAATAATAACTTCAAGTATACACGATTTACAATATGTAAAAACCGGGGAAGTTAACCTGCTGTATAGTGTATATCAGTGGACCTCGGTCATAGAGTAGGTCACTATAATGGCTGTAACACGATTGCTCCCGTACGGCCGTACTACCGTTTCACCTACAAAAAACACAACACTATTGCGCTACGTGAAATATAGGTCTTGCCCTTATAACAATGTTCCAATTAATTTTTAAAAATACAGTCGGGGTGGTAAACTTAGCCTAAGTTTTTAAGTACTTTATTTTCCCTATATTTATGAGTTATGACCAGTTAAAAGGCATTGGAAAATTCTTATAAGGGCTAGACCTATATTTCATGGAGCGTAATCATGTTGCGTTTTTTGCATGTAAAAAGGTAGGACGGGCGCAATCGTGTTTCACCGACTATAATAATGGATGTGTTGAATTTTATGGTGTATAGAAAATGAAAATATAAACATTCAGTAAAATTTTCATGTAGGTATCTACGGTAATTCGTTTTTGAATTACAACAAAATAACAAAATCGCTACATGAGAAATTGAGTGAATATCCAATCTTAGAAAAATATGAACTTAAAACGCTCAACGAAATTTAATTAGATTTGCTTGTAGACATTTATTTTGTTAATAAAGATAAACAATCTTATGAGGAATCTCGTATTACATTTTCAAATCTTAGATTTAAGTAGAAAAATTTTTATGAATTTCTAACTCAAAATAATTTGCAAATTTTCGTCAAATTTACGTATTTTGTCAAAATTTGAACTTTAAATGCTTAGAAAAAAAAATTGTGACTACGGATTTTTGATATTTTTCATCTACATTTGAAACAATATATTAGGAGCCTTCTATTAAATTTTCAAGAATTTTTACCCAACAAATAAAATGTTATTGATATTTATAGCAAAAAAATGGAAACTGAAAATGTCCGTAAACAGCTCAAAATAAGTCAAAATATTTTTAAAATGGTGTGGTGTGTAGAAAATGCTTATATAAATTCAGTCAAAATTTCATGAATCTACTTTCATTTATTTTAGAGTTACAGCGAAAACCAAAATCGATTTTGTCGAAAATCGGGTTTGCGTAAAAATTCCCGTTTTTTCCTTAATTTTTCATTTGTTTATCACGGCTCTTATGAAAACTACTGGAAAATTTTACTTTTGACCCCCCAAAGTACCAACTAGATTCACTTTCCTATCAGAAAAGGTACTGTTGAAGAAAATCGAAGCATTTTTTCTGTCCTAAAACGTGATGACAGACACAAAAAAAAAAAAAATAAAAAAAAAATAAAAAAAAAAAACACACATCATTGTAAAATCAATACATTCATCACTTAGCTCCGTTCAGAATCTAAAAAATAAATCATTGTAAAATCAGTACATTCATCACTGTTCTGAATCTAAAAACTTAATATAGTGATTCACAAATTTTTACCGCTGAGAAACACGTAAGTCCGTTTGCTCCTGAAAATACTAGTACACCACAAAGTAAAAGGCAGAAAGTAGTTGAATCGTCATTTGGATTTGGTCAAGAAAATGGATCCGAATTGTTGGAATATAGTTTAGATACTGATTATAATAGTGAGGATAATTCAACAATTTCTGAGTATGTCATTATTTTTTATAGCGATTTCAGCATTTAGTTGTATTTTTTTTTATATAATTATTATAGAAGTCTTGAAGGCCGGAGAATTGTGGATATCAAACACTTGTTTGATCAAATACAAAATAGTCGACATAAACCTTTTGACTGTTCATTTTTGGATATGGCATTTCAATCAGAATGTCATAAAGGATACCTGTCCGTATTTAGTTTTCGGTGTAAAATGTGTAATAAGAGTTCATCTTTTACATCTGAAAATATTAAGAATAAAGATAAATATTTGCCCATCAATAAAGCTATTGTAAATGGCAGTTTAGCAATTGGTAATTAAATTATTTTTCTAAAATTATTTTCAATTTGTATTAATTATTTATATTTTAAAGGTATTGGACATACGCAGCTTAGCGAGTTGTCGGCATCTATAGAACTCCCCTCTTTATCAACAGTATCTTATTTAAAAAATTTGTCCGTTATGAGCAATTCTATTCAAGAAACGGCTTTTGATGAGATGATAAAAGCTGGTAATGAAGAAAGGCAAATTGCCATCAACACTGGTAATGTTGATGAAAATGGTACACCGCTATGCACTGTAGTAACAGATGGCCAATGGTCAAAAAGATCGTATAAGACTAAGTATAACTCATTTTCTGGAGCGGTAAGAAACAATAGTTTTTATTTTTTTGTACCTTATTATTTTAATTAGCTATGTTATAATTACATTCTACAAGTATTTACATTACCTATTATAATATTAAAGTTGACTTTTTTCTGTCCGGATATTTTTGACTAAACTGTTTTATTAAGTAATTTCGTCCAAATTCGAACTTAAAATGACTATAAAAATAAAATATAAACAACCAGTGAAAATTTCATGTATCTACGGTCATTTGTTTTAAAGTTACACCAAAAACTAAAATCGATTTTCTGTAAAACAAATTTTGCGTAAAAATTCCCGTTTTTCCTTAATTTTTTTTTTGTTTTTCACGGCGCTTTTGAAAACTACTGGGAAATTTTAACTTTTGACCCCCCCAAAGTACCAACTAGACTCACTTTCCTATCAGAAAAGATACTGTCGAAGAAAATCCAAGCACTTTTACTGTCCTAAAACGTGATGACAGACACAAAAAAAAGAAATAAATAAAAAAAAACACAGATCATTGTAAAATCAATACATTCATCGTTTCACTCAGAATCTAAAAATTCAAAGCTTTTACATCTTTTTTACCTGTAGCTGTATTTAAAATTGTGTACATTTATAAATTATTTTGTTATCTCGTATAGGTACCTGTTTTAATAATATAATTTTAAATAATTTTACAGGCTACTATTATAGGGTATAACACCAAAAAGGTGTTATTCGTTGGAATTCGCAATCGGTACTGTTCCGTTTGTGAACGGGCGAATAATTTAAATATAGAGGCACCAACTCACAAATGTTTTTTGAATTGGAATAAAGCATCAACGGCAATGGAAGCGGACGGAATAATGGAAGGATTTCTTAACAGCATGAGTATGCATGGTTTAAAATATAACAAATTAATTGGTAAATTATATTTTTCAAGAAATTATATTTTCCACTTTCTATATTATATATTAATTATATTTTTCAGGTGACGGTGACAGTAGCGTCACCAAACGAATAAACGAAGTTATGCCGTATGGACCAGATTTCAAAATTAAAAAAATTGAATGCAGAAATCATCTACTGCGAAATTATATGACGAAATTGAGTGCCCTTTCAAAAAGAACAGAATATCCCATTATCATACGTAACTTTATAATAAACAACACTCTGAGATTTCGGTCTGATATTAGGAAAGCAGTTAGATATCATTTGAGCACGGATTTAACACTTCAGCAAAAAACAACAGGTGAACATAAAAAAAAATATATCAAATTTTATGAATATTTTGGAATTACCAAATTTATACACACACAAATATATAACATTTATAAAACTAAAACTATATAATAACTAAAAATTATTTTCATTAAACATTTTTATGGTTATTTCATATTTCCTTGTTTTTAATTTTGTTTGAACAATATTTTTAGGGCTTAGAAAAGACATATCAAACGCTCCATATCACCGTTTGGGTCAACACGACAGTTGTGCTTCATACTTTTGTACGGGGCCAGAAGTTGGTAAAATAAATTTTGTTCCTGAGGCAGAAATATCGGGTTTTATGGCTGAATTCCGAAACATAGTATATAGGCTGCAAATAAACGCTGATAGCTTGTTAGAGGATGTCGATAACAACCCGTGTGAGCAGTTTAATTCCCTTATTAATAAGCATATCGGAGGCAAGCGAATTAATTTTACACAATCTAATAATTATCAAACACGGGTCCATGCTGCTATTATTGCACATAATTCAGGAAACTACATACGAACTATAAATAAGAAAATTATGCTAAAAAGCCCCGGTAAATTATTTAAAAGTATTTATTTATACATAAGCACCTGTACATTGTAATAATAAAATATATTTATAATAGGAAAATTTGCTAAAAAATATTCAAATAATATAGACCGGATACGAAGTAACACAACAATGAGACGACGAAAACTTTTCGCTGCGGGAGTGGTACGATCCAAACCGAAAACAAAATCTAGTGCGCCGGACAAAGACTATGGCTTAGCAGAGCCTTTGGATGACCTCTTTAGTCTCAGCCCAGAAGCTTTTGCTGAAAAAAAAACCGCATTTTTAAAAAAACTGAATGATGTCGACATAGACGAGGTTGAACAAATAACTAGAGGGCAAAGTCAATGTGATGCATGGAGAAACGAGCGTCGAAAAAGATTAACAGCGTCTAAGTTTGGAGAAATATGTAAAATGAGAGAGAACACTAGCTGTAAAATCAAAGTCCATAACATTTTATATAAGTATCCGACAATGTGTAAATCAATGAGCTATGGTATTGAAATGGAGCCTCATGCTAGGAGACAGTTTGAAGAATTGAATGGGTTGACCGTACGTACTTGTGGTTTGTTTATTGACCGAGAATTCCCTTATTTGGCTGCAAGCCCTGGTAAAACTAAAAATTATTTATTTTTATTCATAATACTATTTTTAACTTTAAATATTATATTGGATTGTTCAAGATGGGTTGATAGGTGATGATGAAATACTAGAAATTAAGTGTCCATTTGTAGCAAAGAATACGAAGAGTGCCATTGAAGCAGTGGAAAATAAATTGGTAAATCTCTTATTATTTTGTATAAAACAATACATTCTTTACTTTGTTTAAAATCGAATAAGTTTAAAATTTAAATATTTTATGGAAAAATATGTACAATTTTATTAATTAATACATAGTCTATAATCGCAATGATATTTTTAAATTTCATAAAATTGTATTTTTAAGCTATCATATTGCACCATCACCGAACAAGGCAATATTTTACTTAAAAAAGACCATATATACTTTTACCAAGTGATGGGTCAATTACGGGTCACAAGAAGAAATGTATGCTATTTTGTCATACACACGCCCAATTGGACTAATGTTGAAAAAATCTATTTTGATGTATCTTTTTGGCAGAAAAAAATGGTCGATAAACTAAAATTGTGAGTGATTTAAACAATATATGTTTAAATTTAAATATATTATATATATTATATTTTATACATATATTAGGTAATATAATAATATATTATTATATTTTTTTTAGGTTTTATATTGAGTGTTTATTACCCGAAATCATAGACCCTCTATATGGAAAGCGAATAAGTATCTCTGATATAAGAGAACCAAAACATATTTTAAATGCAAAAAAAAAAAAAAATAACAAATTATAATAATACTTCTGTTAAAATTATAAATGTTTTTTTATTTGTGTAAATATTCCATATTATTATAGGTATTGTGGCAATAAAACCAGCAATTGAAACAAAATTGTTTTAATTTATAATACCTTTTTGTTTTTTTTGAATAAAAAATAATATGTTTCTGTTCAAATAGAATTGACACACGCAATAAGTAATATTGTAGCTTTTTATATAATTATATTTGAATAAGTAATAATTCAATAACTACAAATCAAGCTATGTTGTATTACCGTATTTACTATATAAATATTGCTACATATATTTAGGTAAGCAGCAGCTTTAAAAAAAAAAAGTTCGAATGGATACGCACGGATATTAAAAATAATACCGCGGCGTTTACGTGTGTGAAATTTATATTGATGCGATCCGTCATGGTCGACCGTTCAAGAAATAATAATCGGCGCTCCCGAAACGGCCAGACGCGCTGAATGAGCAGTGCCACGGACTATGAGTAGTGGGCGTGACTTAAACGCCGCGCGCTTGCGGATCGCCAAAACACTTAACAGCGCGTTCTCTCGGCCGTTGTATACTTTTCGCTTTACGTGTAGCGTCCTCTTAAGTAAAGACGATGAACTTGGAATAACTTTGAAACTTAAGAGTTGGAAATTATACACTTACGTACGCACTTCGCGGGGTCCGCGATCCATCGCAGATGAATTAATTATCCTACATAAATGATAACTATAGGGTCTAGGGCTATAGGATTTATATGCATTTGCATGTTTTTTTCCTTAAGTCCAAATTGATTGGTTGTCAGATTTTTCCACGATTTGGCTTATTCTCGTTTAAATAGGACCAATTTTTTTTTTGCATATTTTTGCATATTTTGGACATAATGCATATAATTGCATATTCTTAGAGTTTTTAGAATTCGATATTTTTTAACTAACATTTTTTAATTTTTATAAGTTATTGTTAATTTTAAATGGTACTTCACGAAACTGACAGTTTATGGTTTATCCGTTAAATTTTCGTAAATATATAGCAAATACTACCTATTTTATCTTAGGTCGGATAATATCCGTTCGTTACCTTATCGTTGGTCGGACGACTGGTAGAATTACATATACACATTGTTATACAGTGAGATGGCACAGAATAATTGTATTAGTACGTCGTGTTTTGCGTAAATGTGCGGACGTTTATACTTAATAATTTGAATGGTTTTAATAACAGTGTCCAGTATGCCGAAAGTTCAAAGCGAAAGTGCCAAGTTACGTCTAATTAAACTAATATTTAATGTAATAATATGAGCTAATAATAAGTAATAATAATAAATTACGAATTATAATAAATAATAATAACAATTTGTTTTTACATATTTTTGCATATTTTGGTAAATAAAATGCATATTTTACAATTTTTTATTGCGTATAAATCCTAGCCCTAATGATAACATACTGCCCTGCATTATCACAGGTGAGTTTCATGGGCGTCATTGCTGGATGGGGTATATAATAATAAAAATAATAAGATATATAATCAAACGTGTCCAGACTAACTCACTAGCTGACTGATCGGGCGGTGGTAAACTCTCCCGATTGTATGGTAAAGTCTCCCGATTTTTAAAACTAGTAAACTCTCCCGAGTTATTTTAAATGTTATTGCTACTCTATGAATTGGCTACACTGCAGAGATTGTCTTGTGATTTATCTTTTGTTAACCTGTATTTGTCATTTAAATATTTAATTACCGTTAGAGTATTTTTAATTTAAATATTTAAAACGATATCGACTATAATGACTCAACCAATTTTAACTGTGTAAAACGAATAATACCCCATGCTCCCTAGCTAGCTTAGTAGTACTGAAGTAGACCCGGGAGAGTTTACATGTTCTCTTCAGGTAGTACTGAGCTAGACCCGGGAGAGTTTACATGTTCCCGTCAGGTAGTATTGGACTAAACCCGGGAGAGTTTACCATCGGGAGAGTTTACATGCCATTAAAATCGGGAGAGTTTACAATCGCCCGACTTATCAACGTAAAGTCTAAATAACGAGGCTTGGATAATGTTTAGTTCATGCATCGTACGGTTAGGTTGTGTTTTATACAAACTACATGATACACTGTGCCCGTAAAGATGATCTTTTTATAATTACCTATTTGTTCTTTATTACATAATGTATTACAAATTGTTAGACATCAATTTTATCATGGACGTTTGTCAATTGTCAGACTAAAGGAAAAATGTAACTATAACAATTTAAAAAGTAAAAAAAAAGTAAAATACGAAATACTGACTTGCAAACGCTGTTGGAATGATTCAGATACAAAGTTATTAAATAGGAGATTGCATGTTGTAGTGGAACGACCAGAACGAAACCCATGTTGCTCCTCCATTAAAATATTATTAACTGGGCGTTGAATTTCCTTTAAAACCGCAAAGATTAAAATATTTTCGCAATATGAGATTGAATTGAAATATAGGTCTATAATTTAAGATTGATGAAGGAGTACCCGAATGTATAAATGTATCTATACTTTAATATAATAATTAATAGTTTCCTAAAATTACATATTTTTTTCAGAAATCGAAACCTTGAAAGTAGTCAAAATTCAAAGTCAGCCATTTAAGACAACCGACGTTCAGCTCTTCAAAGCTAAACTGTATGAAACTAAAACCAATACTCTTTTAGAATTACCGTCCTTGGCACCGTCTGTCAAGAAGATTTCGAACACTTCAGAAAATGAGGTTTGTAATGTTTGTATACTAGATAAGTAATTTATAATAAATTAGTCGTAATGAGCATCGGACGTCTCAAATATTTATAAGTACCTATTTAATTCCATATCGTTATAATAATTTTATTTTCGATGTGTTTAGTGTTATACACACTTATACACACTGCCATGTAAAGTTTGTAGGTTGTAAATTGCGAAACCTATTCTAACGTAACTATTATAAGTATACTTTATATATTTATTTATTTATGTTTATTAAATACGTTTAACTGTGTAAGCATTATAGGCATATAAAATAAAAAGAGACAAGTGGACACCTTCACAACATTCTTGTATTTGTGAGGTAAGTTCTAACATTAAAAACTCATCACAAAGTAATATTATATGGATAGTTACAATTTTACTATTTATAGCAAACAAATTATACACAACATTATTTTAATTACTTTATAGATGATAATTATTTATTTATTCAAATATAGAATTAGATAGCTAGGTATTATACTTATAATTCCATAATTAGGTAGGTACTTTTTAATAAATTATAAGATTCTCTGCTAATTCTACTTAACTAAATTCGCAAAACACTTAAATCATTCAGTGAGTTAATGCTTATTATTTTGTTTGTTTCGATCATAATAATTTCGGGCCATAGAAAACCATTGGTCTAAATTTAATATAATTGAGTTAAATTATTTAAATTTAACTCATTACCTATATTTATATATTCCTATTTATGATTTATTCCATAATCTTATTATTTTATATATATATATATATATAATTTCCATTTATAATGTCATAAAATAAATAAAAGTATTAACATAATGGTTTTTAATGTATTTTATTCATTCATAGATACCTATACTCGTACAATTTTATATGAAAATATGAATTCACTTGATATTTAATTGTATACCATTTTAGGAAATAAGTACCTATCTCAAATAATTATGTAATTTAACATTACCTATATAGGCTGTTTTGTATTCTAACAACTCATATACTTCACCACAAGCTCTGCTTAATGGGATAAATTAAAAAATAATAATACTTTGAGTATAAATGTTAAATATAAAAGTCACTGCGTTTGATTCGTAACATTTTTGAGTATAGATCTGTTATTTAAGACCTTTTCACTGGAACTAATTGAAAAAGTTTATGATGAATCGTAGGTTTCTGCGTTCCGCTTATATTGTTCATAAAATTAATAGGGACAAAAAAATGAAAATCGTAGATGTACCACTACTATCCCTGTAATATTGAGTGCATTTATTGAGCAGTTAGCACGCTTAATAAAACGATTACAGATTTTAAAAAAATGGGCAAGTGTGTGGCGGTCCTGGACGGATACCGCGTGGATCAGTGGTGTCACTAGTGTGGGAAGTGGTGGAGGAAAAAAAAATACAAACAGTTCGCGGTATTATGATGTTTTTATTGTGGTGGTTGAAAATACAACCGCCAAAAAATGATCAACACGAAAATCAAAATAGCGGGGTGGTGAGGAGTGTGTGTCGTCCAATGTCGGTCAGAAAACTCACTCAACTCTCGACCGGTTCGGAGTCTCGGCGGATCGACTGTTCCAGGCGCGCTTATCGCGTGTCGGTGTCGTCCGTCGTCGATACTCGATTGGCGGTTGAAAAGAGAAGTAATTGCGCGGGTTTCCGCGTTAAGTGTGAAGTGAGTACACTACACAAGGTGAGTGCAGTATGTGTAGAGTGGGCAACTAGATGTGTCTAATTTGAATTCAATGATAAATGCAAACGTAAAATGATTCTGAGCGAAGACCGTTATCTTACCAAATATATTTTTATATAATATTATTGCTATTATTGTGTACATCTATACGATAAATTAAATAAAGTACGTTTGGGGAAATAACCGACTTTATCTTTTATTTTGAACAATGCAAAACAATTTAATTAACATGAGTTCAGGAGGTTTTGAGTTTTGATATATATTCTACCTAGTACCTACTAACCTACTGGAATACAACTATAACTCCCCTTGGGGACTATCCCAATCGGCATGCCCACTGTCTGGAATGTCATATGCTGTCGTTTTACTCGTTCTTACGGATGCTTGAATAAATATGTATAATAATAATATAGATATATTTATAAATAGATACATATATGATATATAATATAAATATAATAAGAAATGCTTATATGACCAATAATTCTAAATGAAATGGGTTTAAAACACTATTTAGCTCATTTATTTTACTTTTAGAAATACAATAGGTAGATTAATTTTTTATCAAAAAATCGCATTTCAAAATGTCACTACGAGTAAACAAAATACGATATTTAAGTTTCAAGTACCTACACACAAATAGCATTTTTATATTACAACAAAATAACTAAAATCGTTATTTTTCGTTTAAACAACAATTTGAAATTTAAAATATTTATAAAAAAAATGTTTGTCAATATATTTGTTAGATATTTTAGATACTTTATAAAATAATGATTAATATTTATAATAAAACAATGTATTGAATTATCCATCGTCAACTATACAAATCAAACATTTTATAACTTTAAAATAATTTGCAAATTGTTTAATTGCCGTAATTTTGACAAATCTTGTCAAAATTTGAATTTGAAATGCTTACAAAAATATTGTGCCTTTGCACGTATAATATTTTTGAACTTCTAAAGTAAAAAATGAGGAAAAACCTTGAATAACATTTTAAAATGTTAGCTATAAAATAAAAACTTTTATGAATTTCTAACTGAAAAATAATTTACACATTTTCACTATTTTGAAAATTACTTGAAATTTATCAGTTTAACTCTTCTAAGAACCAACTGAATTTGCTTTCATACCAGACAAAAAGCTGAAGTAGAAAATATGAGCATTCTTACTGGCTAAAAAGTTGATTACAGACAGGTATAAAAAACACTGATTATTGTAAAATCGATATAACCTTTCATTCCACTTAGAATCTAAAACATAAAATTATTTAAAATAGTTCGTTGTCTATACCTATCAGTGTAGGTATAGTTTTTTACTGTAGCCTGTAATTGTATTGTTTAGTATTATAAAATCTTTACTGATACAAAAAATCTTAAAATTCTTATTTTGTGTAGGATACCTGTTCTTTAAATCTGCCGGTCTAATTTTCATCGAATTTTTGTTGTACCTGCATTATATTCCTTATACAAACTTGGGAAGGTTTTAGGCTACTCTGCACTATGCAGTACTCTTTATCCAATTATTTAACCTCTAATTATTGGCTTATATATGGTTTTACTATCGACACAAGAAGATAAATTTTTTATAATATATAGGGTTGCTAATTGCCATTAGTTACATAAATTAAAAAGTTAGGTATTAAATCTATGATTAGATATATTATTTTTTATCATTGAAACTTGGTATGGATATAGGTGATAACAATTTATTTGGAAAACTCTTAATTTTCTCAATGTAAATTATATATTTACATTTCACCTGTGCTATATATGGTAGGCATGCCCGAAAAATTGTATGTGCATTCTATTGACAACATGGAAAAAACATCTTTTATATCGCACAGCTTTGGAAAATTGACTTTTTTCAAATTATTTACTATAGATACTATATTATAATTTATATTAGGTAAAATTATTTTATCTTGCGTATCAAAAATCATATACGTAGTCATTTTTAAACTTAAGAGTAATTAATTGTAATATAGTATGAAATACGCATAGATACATTTCTGCTTTTATGTTTATCCTGGATATTTTCATGTTGACGGGGTTTTCTATTTTCACAGATATGGTATTTTAAACGAAAAAAAGGATGAATTTTAATTTTAATTTTGTGATGAATTTTAAAAGCAATATATTGCAATATTACTTCAATATACTTTTCGTCAGAATTTTTATTCACTGTCAAATTTTTTTACAATATAATAATAAATAAAAACAAATTATTTTAGAAATCAGCGTTCACGAAAAAAAAACTATCTGCCACGATATCATCACTTGTTTTATAGATTATAGATAATATAACAAAATAACATACATTTAATTCACAGCATTCAATTTATAAAAAAATATATTATACCTGTGTGACCGAATAAATAAAAACTAAAATGTAAAATAAAAATATTATATATCATTTTCAACAGAGCGATTTTGTAATAATTATGAATAGAGGTATATTAATTTTTCAACGATGTGTGTTTTTAATTTCTATTTTTCTCAGAAGAAAAGTTTTCTAATAGAAAAAAATGCACAGATTTTATGCTTTGAGCGGGTTTTTAAAATAGATCTTTTTGGTTGATATTTTGGCTTATAAAAATTATTTTGTATTTAAAAATGCATAATAGATATTTTATATTCTGGGTGGAGCAATGAATTTTACCATGATGAGTGTTTTTTTATGTCTGTATATTAACGATAAGTAAAAGAATAATGTTATGATGTTCAAATTTCCTATATAGGTAAAGACGGTTACGCATAGTTTGCATAGGTTATTGTAATTTCAATAATGAAATAAATTATTTTAAAATTAATATAATTAATAATATATCAGAAAATAAACTTAAATAGGCATCATCGTATTATTTCCATGGTCGTGTTAAAAAATAAATAAAAATAAACCTTAACCTTAACCTAACCAAACGTAGTATTTTAATATTAATTAGTTTGTGTATTATTTTGATTTTAGATAGCAAAACCTACTACTAATAAATATTTGTTATCTGATGCTGTGCAAGCTTCGAGATGTTTTCAAAGAACACAACACACACAAACAGAAGCAATAACTTTAAAAGTAGGAAATTTTCTATATTTTCAATTATTTTTCTATATTTCAAATTACGTCACCAAAAAAATGAATTTAAATGCAGTCACCATCATGCATGCTCGTATTTTCAAATTCTCATAATACAATAGTTACAAATAATTGTTTGGTGTACTATTTTAAATTATACCTTCTTGTTTATCAATATCAATCCAAGTTAAAATTTACCACTATACCTAGTATAGATAAATTATGATTTATTTTAGGATCAGTCAAGTATTGCATCTGTATGGATACTTCAAAGGGAAACCAATAATAATACATCAACGGAAAAAACCCAAGGTTAATACACTAATAATATGATTACTATATTATTATATGTTATTCTTATTATCGCAAGTATTTTAGATTTATATTCTATTATTAGATGATGAACAGTGCAGGGTACTATTACAAATTAAAAATTTAGAAGTTACCTACTATTGTTGGTGGCTTTTAACAACTACCTGTATCTAGGTACCTAGTTCATTTTTTAAAAGCTTGTTTGAGAGTTCCCTTCCTCGATAAAACACGATTAAATATAAAACATAATATACCTTTTGACTTTTAGTAACTTGATTGTTAGGAGTGTTAGGATATAGCGTATAGACATATAGGCATTTAGTATAAGTATATACTATATATAACTAGTTTGGGATATTTTATGCGACGTTGTCACATTCATATTGCCGAAATTTTTTAATTTATTATTTTCCCATATTATAACACCAATTATTATGATACCTAACTTAAACGAGCCGTGAACGGTGAATCGAGCCTAGCTTTATCGATGATGTTATAATATACTGATTAATAAATAATTATAGATGTATAGTTTTGATTATTATTGTCACTAGAAATAATATAATTTGCTATTGAAAAAAAAATAAGTAATATTTAAAACAAGTTTTAGGTATTATAAACAATATCCATATCTATATCTGTATTTGACATAATAAAAATTAATATTACAAAAAAAATAAGTGAAATGCCTAATAATTTAATCAAAAACTTCTAACTCTTACCACATATTTAACTACTAAAATTATTAAAATTAATATTTTTTGTATAATATATTTCAAAAGTGTAAATGACGAAATTGCAGTTTTTTAAGCTCAATTTGTGCTCAATTGTGTAGGTCTTCTTTTGTACCTATTTATAAATGCTTTGATACGCCGAAAAATGTACTTAATCGTGCCGGAAAAAAAATATGTTTTATAGTTGTATATTACCTACTCGTAAATATAAAGATAATTTCACCTATTATTTTTTTTAAATCAAAATTATTTTAAAGTTTTTTTTTAAAATTAACTATTCATAAATAAAGAACAAACATTTTCCAATCCTCAAAAGGTTAGGTTAACCTAACCTAACCCTAAAAAAAGTTCAAAATTTTGAACAAAAAAACTTAAAGTAATTTAATATCAGTATAATTTAAAGTATTTTATATTTCTATCATTGCATGATATTTATTATAATTGAATTCTGGTTTCTTTATATAATACATTAATACATATTTTTTATTGGTCTTCAAATTTATTTATACCCCAAAAAAAAAAAAAAAAAATAGGCGAATGCGAATTCAAATTTATTATTAGTTAATATACAAACCGATTATTCGAATAATTTAATATTGATCATAAATTAGGTAAAGTAATTTGAAAATACAAAATAAGTGCAATTTAAATGTTAATTAAAAGTGAAAATTCTTCTAAAATATAACTTAAAATTATTATAGTTTAAATTATGTATTATAGTAGGTATAAATATTTAGGAAAAGCGTCAAGTTTCTACATATTATATTCTTTTTTTTAATGGTTATTATTTATATTCGTATTCAAAGTAGATACCAGTAATTAATTATCATATATGTATACGTTTGAATTATAAATTATAATATTTCAGAAATTAAATCAAACAATTTCAAAAAAATGTTGTTCATATGTGACCGAATTGTGACCTCTAATAATTTTGCCCAAAAACAGATTGAATTCATAACACGGCACACCAGTGACAGTATGTATTATATCATCCAAGCAATACATTTTATAGACTTTAATATGTGGTTTTTAAATTATTTACAGAATTAAACGCAATGTCTTACCGTTATACGTTAGAAGAAATTTTACAATTTTCAAATAAAAAATTATCGAATTTTTCGGTCACATCGTTCGTATGGAACATTATGAATGAAGTAGGTATATAATTTATTATAGACCAGGTATTAATATGCCATATATTTATATTAGGTATGTAAATATCAACACTCACTATAGTTTAATAATAAATTATATATTTAAATGACAATTTAATAATCATTAAGCATTAATGGTTATTACATAATAATTTGTCTAAATCTGTTACGGCGTGAACACCGCAATACATACTTATATATAGTATCGCTGTAATATATAAAAGTGTTATCTATAAAATTATCATTGTGTGCTTGTGCCGTAATATGTCCCCACGGATTAGTTAGTTGTCGTCGGACCAGCCAATTGGTACGACACTCAAAAAATATACAGTCCACTTATTATTTATTGAAAGTGTCGAGTATTTTATTTTGTTCAATAAAATTAGTCTATAAAGAAACAAACAAAATCAATAAGAAGTTGCTTTGGTATATATGTATTGAAATTAATAGCCATTGCACTAGTGTATTAGTAGCCAGTAGTATCTATTACTTTTTTTTCATTTATTAAATGTTAATTGTTTCAAAATAATCTTTGTTTTTAATTTATATATATATATATATATATATATATATATATATAATATATAATATATAAAACATATTATGTTATTCAATAAGTTACATAGTTAGCTAGGTGGGCATAATAGAGCAATACAATTTTTTGTAAGTATATTAAATAAGATATATTTTTGGTACATTTGTACTTATTCAAATCATGAGTTGTTTTATTAAGAAATTGTAGTATCTTTTACAAATGCAATGATAAATTACACAGTTATTTAATTTAATGAAGTATATGTATTATATAGAGAATGGACGTAATATATGTATTATGTTAAATTAATTTTTGCCAAAATCATCGCATACCAATAAATTATATTATACTATTATTTACTGTATACTTTTAATCATTACAATTTTCTACTATCATATTATTATTACTTATTAGCACATAATAGATTAATCAAAAAGTTTGTACCTCCCGTATAGTAGTGGAATAAGTCTGCGATATAAATTGCTTAAAATTAGTCTACATTATGTTTTTGAAATATAATTGTGTATAGAAATAGAATAGGTAGGTACTAACCACTAGGTATTTATATATTACAATACCTAGTTATAGGAATAATATTATTTAGGGCACTCTGACATAAAAGAAAACGAACTCGCCGATCTTGCAGCAAAAACTGCAATCACTTACGCATTATAATCTTACACACAATAATCATTCCATTCAGTGATATACGAACGCTTATAACAAATAAATGTCAACTTAGATGGCACCAGAAGTGGATATCTTATTAAACATAATACAGACAATTCTAAATTCCATATCGAAATCCAAAGAAAATTTTATATCTACCTTTATTGGTTACCTTTTATGGTAACTAGACTCAGAATCGGCTGTACTCAAATTTCCAACAGCTTCCTATAATGACCATGAAAGAACCTCCAATGTGTCCATCATGCGGTGTCCAAGTCACCATCAGCCACATCCTCGCCGAATACCGAACATACCACAATATCCGAACAAGTAACAATCTTCTCGAATCACTATAACAGAAATACTAAGCAATCATCCTCAACCCATAGCAAATATCATCTAGTTAATTACAGCCACCAACCTTCGAAACAAAATTTAAATAACACTTAGATTTAGTAACTACACAAATGTGTAATTAATTATTTTTGTTTTAAGCCCAATAGCCCATGTTACCGAGGGTACCTATTATATACAATTAAAAAAAAAGCGGGTAAGTCGTGGATGTCGATCTGCTGTACAGTAGGTTACTGTAATGGATGGGATTCAATTTGAATGCAATGATAGGTATCATTGTATACGAAAAACAATTCTGAACGGAGATGATTTGTCAGTCTAGGATATATTATATTTAAATATTGTCATATATTCTATTTTGAAACAATTATTTGATTTTTCAATTAAGACGCATTTTGCATATGGCATGGTTAATCAATTAGTGTAGTTATCATGTAGTTATTATAATTCATAATACCTTATATTATCATAGATATACATATACCGGGTTTGAGGATAAATCGTTATCATTAGGCGATTTCATAAAAATTTAAAACTCAAACGCTCAAAACATTTTTCCTATACTGACGCTTCAAATTTTCTCTATAGCTATTTGAAGCAAAACTTATGGAAAACTTAGTGTTGAATTTTATAACCTTAGATAAAAATACAAACAATATTATGAATTTTGAACTACAAAATAATTCGCAAATATTCATGGTTTTAACGAATTTTTGTCAATATTTGAAATTCAAATGCTTATAAAAATTTAATTTGCATTTCCGGTGGAAATTTTTTTGTGATTAAGATTGAAAAACTTGTAAGGAATCTTATATTAAATTTTTAAATCTTAGTTTAAAAAAGACAATTTTTTATTAATTTCTAGCTTAAAATAATTTGTGAATTTTTGTGATTTTTACGTATTTTGTCAAAATTCAAACTTTGAACGCTTATAAAAAAAAATTGTAACTATGAATTTATTTTATTTTTCAACAGCTATTGTAATAATATGTTCATAGCAATTTTATTAACATTCATGTATCAATGGTCATTCGTTTTAAAGTTACATCAACAATCAAAATCGATTTTGTCGAAAACTGATTGTACGTAAAATTTCCTGTTTTCCGTTAATTTTTAGTTTATTTATCCCGATTATTAAGAAAAATATTAAGAATGTTTTACTTTTTATTCCCCAAAGTATCAACTAGATTCACTTTCTGATTTAACAAGGTACTGAAGTAAATAGTTGAAGCATTTTTACTGCCGCAAAACGTAATGACAAACACAAAAAAAATATATTCATGGTTTTTACGAATTTTTGTCAATATTTGAACTTCAACTGCT
Source organism: Diuraphis noxia (assembly GCF_037042655.1). NCBI lineage: Eukaryota > Metazoa > Arthropoda > Insecta > Hemiptera > Aphididae > Diuraphis > Diuraphis noxia. The sequence continues at coordinate 41,587,993 of NW_028301711.1, read as the reverse complement.
AATAAAAAAAAATTGAGCATATGTATTCTTATAATTTTTCATTCACTATAAGAATAACTTATGAGGAACTTTGTATTAAATTTTCAAGTATTTTGATAGGGCCAAAAAATTTTTATCGACACTTCAAAAAAAAATTGTCAGACAAATTGAAAATTTCAGTCGTCTATAAATATCTCAAAAAAGTCAAAATATTTTGAAAATTAAATCATGTAAAGAAAATGTCAATCTAAATAACTGATAAAATTTTCAAGAATCTACGACTAATACTTTTTGAATAATAACAAATATTTAAAATCCTTTCAGGATAAATCGTTATCGTTACGTACGCTATTTCGTAAAAATTTAAAATTCAAACGCACTTAAAATTTTTCCTATAATGATGCTTCGAGTTTTCATTATAGCTACTTGAAGGAAAACTTATCGAAAACGTAGTGTTGTATTTTTAATCCTTAGTTATAAACACAAACAATTATATGATTTTTCAACTTCAAAATTACTTGCAAATTTTCGCGTTTTCGACAGATTTCGTAAAATTATGAACTATAAACGCTTATTTAAAAAAATTGTGACTTACGATTTTTAATTTTTTTTAGCTACAATAAGAACAACTTATAAGGAAACATTTGGTGAAAATTTCAAGTATTTACAGTGATTAGTTTTTGAATGACAACCATATAAAAAAATCGATTTGGTCGAAAACTGATTTTGCGTAAAAATTCCCGTTTTTCTGTCATTTTTTTTTTGTTTTTCTCGATTTTTTTGAAAACTGTTGGAAAATGTTTACTTTTGACCTCTATAATGCACCAAGGACCTTCAATTTTACATCGGAAACCACCCCCAAAGTTTGAAATCGAAGCATTATTTAGACTAGTTATGCTGTACACAGACACTAAAAAAAAAAAAAACACATCATTGTGAAATCAATACATTCATCACTTCGTTCAGAATCTAAAATATATATGTATACTATTTAACAATACAGTATATACACTAATGTATGTATAAGTAATGGTTAAAAGTTTCAAGTTTAATAAATCATTATAATTTATAAATACATCACACCACAAAAAATTAGACTGATTTAAATAGTTACAAAACGTATATTTTTGTACAGGTTAAATATGCTTTTAACTCTAAAAATATCATCGATGTTATTAGGACATTTTGGCAGTCGGATATGGCAAATGGAATGATGAACCAAATGATTTTAAAGGTGCTGTTTGTTGTTGGTCGCTAAAGAATCCGGTTTATCCGGAAAGAATGTACGAATTCAATAAACCCATTACTTGTCTTGATTTCTCGAAAATCCATGCCAACATACTCGTCGCTGGGAGTTACGGAGGATGCATCTACATGTTGGACATAGCCCAAGAAATATGTGATCCGACGATAGTCAACGAGTAAATTATAGTTTTTCTCTCTGTAAAATTATATTAGCATTAGTCATTACATTTGTTTATAGATAGGGTATAAATATTATATTTAAAAATCAGGCGGTAGCAGTATCATCTATGAACAATATTCAGGTCAGCAGATAGGTACATAAGATCGTAGCAATTTCGCACGTTTTAAGGAGGCGATAGCCAATAATAGAATATACATTTTGGATAAAATACAAGCACAATATTGCGCGTGAAAGTTATTGTGACGATGCCAAATTAAGCATAATGATATTATTTAATAAAATTAATTTAAAAAAAAAAGCGGGTAAGTGGGTATCGCTCTGCTGTACATTGGAGGTGGGGTGGACCTCTGACTAGGGTAGGTTAAATTTGAATGCAATGATAGGTATCATTGTATACGAAAAACAATTCTGAACGGAGACGGTTTATCTGTCTAGGATATATTATAAATTATTAAAAATTTTCAAATCTTAGATTTAAAAAGAAATTTTTATGAATTTCTAGCTTAAAATAATTTGTGAATTTTTGTGATTTGTACTATGTTGTCAAAATTTAAATTTGAATGCTTGTAAAAAAAATGTGATTATGCATTTATTTTATTTTTCAACTGCTATTGTAAAAATATTTTAGGATCTTTGTATTAAATTTTCAAATCTTAGGTATAAAAGAAAATTTTTTTATGAATTTCTAGGATAATATAATTTACGAATTTTCGTGATTTTTACGTATATTGTCAAAAATAAAATTTGAATGCATGTAAAAAAAAATTGTGCATATATATTTCTTTTATTTTTCAACTGCTATTGTAAAAATATATTATGAGCTTTGTATTAAATTCTCAAATCCTAGAATTAAAAAGAAAAACTTTTATGAATTTCTATCTAAGTTAATTTGAACATTGCCGTAATTTTTATGTATTTAGTCAACATTTAAACTGTAAATGCTTATAAAAAAAATTTGTGGCTATATATTTATTTTATTTTTCAACTGCTATTATAAAAATATGTTAGCAGCCTTGTATTAAATTTTCAAATCTTAGATTTAAAAAGAAAAACTTTTATGAATTTCTATCTAAGATAATTTCAACATTGCCGTAATTTGTACGTATTAAGTCAATATTTGAACTTAAATGCTAATAAAAAAAAAATCGTGCATATGTATTTTTATAATTTTTTAATCACTATAAGAATAACTTATGAGGAACTTTGTATTAAATTTTCAAGTATTTTGATATGGCCAAAAAAATTTTATCGACACTTCAAATAAAAATTTTCAGAAAAATTGAAAATTTCAGTTATCTATAAATACCTTAAAAAAAGTCAGAATATTTTGAAAATCAACTCATATAAAGAAAATGCCAATCTAAATAACTGGTAAAATTTTCAAGTATCTAGGACTTATTCTTTTTGAATATTAACAAATGTTTATAATCGTTTGAGGATAAATCGTTATCGTTACGCTATTTCGTAAAAATTTAAAATTCAAATGCACTTAAAATTTTTCCTATAATGATGCTTCGAGTTTTCAGTATAGCTACTTGAAGGAAAACTTTTGAAAAACTTAGTGTTGTATTTTTAATCCTTAGTTATAAGCACAAACAATTTTATGATTTTTCAACTTCAAAATTACTTGCAAATTTTCGCGTTTTCTACAAATTTCGAAAAATAAATAAACTATAAACGCTTATAAAAAATAATTTTTAATTTTTTTTAGCTACAATAAGAACAACTCATAAGGAACCTTGTATTAAATTTTCAAGTTTTTTGGTCATCTAAAAATTTTTTACCGATACTTAAAAAAAAATTCTTATAAAAATCGAAAATTTCTTTCAGTGGTCAATAAATATCTCAACGAAAATCAAAAAATTTTGAAAATTCAACTGTATATAGATAACACTAACATAAACATTTGATGAAAATGTCAAGTATTTACAGTGATTAGTTTTTGAATTACAACCATATAAAAAAATAGATTTGGTCGAAAACTGGTTTTCCGTAAAAATTTCCGTTTTTCTGTCATTTTTTTTTTGTTTTTCTCGATTTTTTTGAAAACCATTGGAAAATGTTTACTTTTGACCTGTATAATGCACCAAGGATATTCACTTTTACATCGAAAACCACCCCCAAAGTTTTATAAGCATTATTTCGACTAGTTATGCTGTACACAGACACAAAAAAAAACACATCATTGTAAAATCAATACATCCACCACTTCGTTCAGAATCTTAAATTCAGTAGCTAATTTAATCTGGCTAATTAATATTTCGGTCCAAATTCATACAGATTTAAATTCATTCGAATTCAATGCAATTAATTATATAAAATATGAAAATACTGTAAAATACATATTATAAAGTATACAGTCAATATAAAAATTAAACTATAACAAAATATTGGTTACCATTTTTAAATATTTTCAAGCTTATAAAGCTGCAGGCTGAGTTCACTTGAATAATTAATTAATTCGTCTGGTGTTTTGTTATTTTTATAATTATTGTATAAGCTGATAGTTTTATTACAGAGTAGCTTACCTTTTTCGCCGTTTTATTGACAGGACCATCTTGGACGGTCGAATACAATTTTGTGGACGTTTCAGCTTGTTTGAATTAAAACAGAAATGAGGGTAACATGCAAAAAACTATTCATTAAAAGTACGGTGAAAACTTTTCGGACCATTTGTAGTTTTTAAATTTAAAGTTGAAAGTTTTAAAAATCTCTTCATTCATATTACCTATTATACTACTATTATAACATTTCTTCATTATTCATTTTGAAATGTATATGATGCAGTTTCTGCACACGCTACGTGTGTATTTAATATTGAATTGTGTGCATTATAAGTTATACATATTTTTTGACAAGTTAAATTACAATTAAATTCGTATTTGGCTACGAGAAACGTTGCGATCGTGGATGTGGGTGTATGTGAACACGTATGAACATCGAGCTTATTATCGTTATCGGATCACCCGTGGCCCGTCTTAATTTATTTAAATTATAATTTATAATAAATGTTAAAAAATTAATTAATTCAAATCATACATACTTACCTACATTTCAATAAAATTAAAAATACTTCTACTACCTAGTTTGTAGTTATACCTACATAAAAAAATGAACTAAAGTTAGTTTTCCGTGAACAGGATTTAGATTTTAGATTCTATAGAATTTGATAATTATCATGTGTGATTCTATTTAACGCATCTGCGAGAATTCAAAATATAAAATTTCAGGTAGATATCAATGGCATGGTACAAAATAACAAAAGCCTCGACGTGTTTTTTTACACATCAGTTTGGGTAAATTAATTTTTTGGTTGAGTTTTACATAATTCATAAATATCGTAATATAATCAAATCGAATTAAACAGATCGATTATATTTCGCATTTAACCTCTATAGCCATTATTATAATTCGATACTATTATTAGTATTATTATACCTAAGTATTAGGTACCAAGGTCTAAGGTACCTATACTTACTGAAGTTTCTATTTATTACTACTTTTTCTTTAAATCATGTTATTTTCAATAATAATATAAATATAACTATTTAGGAAACACTTACAAAACTTTCCTATATGGGGTGTCTTATCATTTCTACAAAAAAGTTATACATCGGAAGACGAATTTATACTATCTGTGGATGGCAACGGATCAGTACGAAAATGGTCAGTTGGTGTTTCCAAGACTTACAACACAGGTAAACGACTAACATACCACATATTGTATATTTGAATGTATAGAATTGTAATTTATTTTATTGATCATTCTTACATAGGTGATAGGTACCAATGTAGCAATTTATATGCTGATTTTAAGTCTTTTTTTGAGGACAACTGTTTTACAGAAATTTATTGTTTGGCTGTAGTTGCTATAGTTAGAGCATGGATTTTTATGCACTAAAAAGTATCGAAATATGCCATATAATATGCAGTAAAAATACTAAAAATCATAAAAAAATTTTTTTTCCAAATTTCCAAATTAAACAACTTATAAACAATTAATTACTTAAATAGTTATTACTATTTACTAGGGCAGAGGACTTTTAGCATTTGTATATTTGTAATTTGTATAACATATTAACAAAAATAGTAGATTACGAAACATAAATACGTTCCCTGCAGCTTTCACTATAAGCTAGTTTTGAAATTTATTTTGAATATAAATAATGCACATTTTAAGTTGTTTTTTGTTTTCAGGGCATATTTCTTCGATTTTATACTTTTTGAGACGTATTTTAACTTAGTTAATAATTTTATAAATTTTTTAATACCTACTTAAAGTTTTTATTTTTAATAATTAATAATTATACAACCAAAACATCAATTTTTTGTCATATATTATGGTTTTTAAATTGAAGTGCAAAAAAAGACAAATTTAAGTAAAATGTAATCCTTTCAAAACATTGCGCTAAGAAAATTAATAAATATTCCCCCACACATATTATCTAAACCATACATTCCACTCAGATCTGAAATTAAAAACAATCTATGAAGAAGCACAACACTTTTATAAAAGATTCCACAACCGTCTTTTTTCCACTCAAATCCTTTAATTAAAAACCTTTCCTCCTTCAAGATCCTTAGCAGCCCTCCTAGACACTTAAAGCGTAAATGGTGTAGGGACCATTTACAAATTTTAATCTAGAAAAAATGTTAAAATAAATGTTTTCACAATTTAAAAAAAAAATCAACATTAAAATTTCATCATTGGATGGCTTCTTAATCATATATATTATTTAATAATTTTTTTTTTTTGAATTTTTGATTTAATATATGCATACATTTTGAATTTTGTAAAAAATATGCAATAACCATCAAATTTGCAGAACTATACAAAACCATATTTCAGTTACCATTATAGATTCAAACTATTATCATTCGTGAAGGTGAAAATAACTGACAAAAATCCTAAAAGTGAAAGGGAAAAAAATATGCGATTGCATATAGAAATCCGTGCTCTAACTAAAGTTAATAATGTATAAGGTATAACTTTACATGTGTTGTAATATTATTAATTCCCTTCGTTAGAAAACGATCCCATCGCACCTCCTCCACTCCCATAGATCCTCAGCTACAGAAATTTTAAAAATATTAAAGTGAAATCGATTTCAGAACAAATGTCGTTAATATGTTGTGGAATCCGAAACGATGCTTCGAAACCGATCAAATTCAACTATTCAACCATTGTTCAAAATATGCCCGGAACGGTCATTTCGTTTCACCCAACTAATAAGAATACATACTTTATTGGAACTAAAGTTGGTTTCGTCGTACATGTAGGTATATTTATAAAGTTATTCAGTTTTGCATAGTACCTACCTATATAATACGTAGTTAAGGTGAAATTAAAGCTAACTCGGTGGAGATTAACCCCTCTCCTTTCTGTTACAATTTTATCCCTCCTACAGCTGATGTTACAGAGATTAAAACAAAAGTTGAATATAATTGTATTTGTATTTGTGATAATAATCATATTTTTTACTGTCCTTTTGTTTCATTCGTTGTTTATTATAAATGTCAGGGAGAAACGATTACGCCTCAAAGAGTGTGTATATAATCGGATTTTTTTTTTTTTAATTTTAACTTTTAAACATTTTTTAGATTGCACAGACTAAGATTTTTAAATAAAAGCCAAAAAAAATACATTACAAAATACCTACTAAAAAATGTAACATAATATAATATAATGATGTTTTAACGTTTATTTAAGTAGGTATGTTATAGTACAAAATATTAATATTTGCTGGTAATCCCCTGTAAACGCGTAATTTTTTGTGAGGTTATGAACCCCTACAATCCTTTAGCCCTTAAGCTATTATTTCGAACTTGTCTTAGTGTGAACACTGAACAGTAAACTATGCTACCTAAATGTTATTTTATAACGATCTATTACTATATCCGGCGTACCCCGTATACATATTACATAATATCATACACATACGCAACATATAATTTTTACAGTATACCTAGATCAAAGAATTCAAAATCAATATTTATTTATTGGTAGTTACCAATAAATAAATATTGATATATATTATACGCTAGAAATTTGTTTAGGGTTTACCCACCTACTTTAGGAGTTTTGATTTAAAAATTAAAGTATATTTTAATTAATAAACATGTCTACTTTTCAATGTGATCAAATTGTTTATTCAGATAAAACATTTGAAGTATAATACACTTTTCAAATTTCAACTATAGCAATAATACAAATTTTTATATTGTAGTAATGCAATTGATTCAAAGTAATTTTATTAACATACATTTTTTGAATCGAATATCAAAAAAATACTTACCTACCTACCTAAATGTTAGGCATGTGTATGGTTTTTTTAATTTTTAAACTCTACTGTCAAAGTAAAATTAATAGAACAAAAAATGTATGCAATTGAAAGAATAGTGAAAATAGAAATTGGGTTTAAACCAAAATGATATTATTATAATTCTTATTATATCAAATGTGTAGTGTTTTTATCGATCATTTTTTAATTAAATTCATTTTTAATATACAATCGGCAACGTTACAAATTAGTTATGTGCGGAATCGTGAATTTCCGATTTTGATGAACAAATTGATGGAGTATGTATGTAGCCTTTTTGGTACGTATAGTGTAGGTATACTACATAATATGAGTACGCTCAGAATTTCAGATACCTACGAACCTACGCCTATAAATAATCAGAGTTATGCTTCAGAGTGCTATTGAATTTTATAACATTTCTAAACCGATTGGGTTTAAAACAATTAATAGTTGAAATGAATATTTTAATCTTTACAGAACACGGTTGATAGCTGCAATCATTACGATAGAATTTTCATGGCTCATAACGGTCCAGTTTACGGAATCAAATTTTCGCCGTTCTGCTCGAGTATTTTTATAACATATGGAGCTGACTGGCAAATCAAAATTTGGATGGAAAACGTCGACGTACCATTGCTATGCCTGTGTTATTGTGTAAGTTTATTGGACACACCTGCAGTGGCGTGACGGACTTGAAATTTTTAGAGGCTATACCTACTGATGCATGCAGTAGTCACTCGATGAATTCGAAATTTAGGGGATCGAGCTAAAAATTTGATTTATAGAGGTTTTCGATTTACCGAGTGTTCGAATAATCAGTAGAAAAGAAATTGATTCTAATTAAAGAGAGTTGAAAATTTGTATGTTATATTTCACCTGCTTCAACTGTCGCGATCACTTTTTTTATCAGCGATCGACAAACACTTATAATTTACCTATACGGAACCCATATTCCAATTGACTACGTCTTATTCGATTTCAACAACTGTTTACCCATTTCAGAGGTTTATATTGGTAAAATGATACGATTAAAGTCTTGATTAGGTAGGTGAAGAACGATAAAATATTTTAATCGCCGTCGTTACTGGTTTCATCAGGAGTACGTCAAATTGATTGCAGTAAATAATCTTTATACAAATGAAAATATATATAATCGCATTTCAGGAAATTCGAATGATATAGGTTCTGGAAAAAAATTTGAATTGTAGAGTGTGTCCCGCCGACAGACATTTCGAATTACCGAGGAATCCAGAATCATGTATTTGCTTCTAATTATTTATCTTATATATACTAGCTGACCCCGTGCACTTCGTTGCCCTTAAAATATGACAATATGTGACAATCAGATTTGATGAATGCTTTAAAAATAGTTGTTTTAATAATAATAATAATTTCAAATAAGAAACAAATAAATTACATTACTAAATCGTTTATTATTGTAAATATACATAAGTTTACGGCGACAATATAAATATAAATAAAAATTTATTATAGTTCTGCTTGCTGTCCCGCCCGGCGTTGTCCATGCAATAGGTACCTAAATAGTAAATACTTACTAAGGAACAGTTAAGTGATAATATAATATATCTTCAACACTTCAAAAATTTGATCGGCTTTCTTGATATTATATTTATTTAAATTGTTCAAAACTTCTCTATATACTATATAGCTGACGCCTGACCCGGCAAATGTTGTTTTGGCATATTAATTATTGTAGCATCCACCATAACTTCGTTTGCGTAGAATTTGAATAATATAATATCATACAAGCTGATCCCATGCACTTCGTTGTACGATAAATGTACTAAATCTATATGACTTAAACTTTGTTCAATTTGTTATTTAATAATCAGTGTATGGTGTTCAAAACTTATCTTAACTTTTCCGTTACCTAATAAAAATTCTGATTCGCAAAAGTATAATATTATTAGGGATAGAACACGATTGAGAACGGTCCTTATCAGCCGTATCTTTTTAAATAACACGATTGAGAACGTTTTTACCTGTTAACTTTATGCAACGTTACCACATTAATTAAAAATACAAAGTAGAAATAAAATAATATACAATATATATAATAAGATATCAATTACTATATTTCTATGAGTTTTTGGTTACAGAATAAACTTACGTGGAATTAAATTTGATTAATAAAAATAAACACACACTTCATTGTAAAATCAATACATTTATCACTTATTTGTCAGTTTAATGCATTTTTTAAGATTAAAATTTAAAAAATTAATATTTATTTACAAAATACTTTTATTTTTATTTGTCAGTTTAAGATTAAAAATTTAAAAACATCAATTCAAACCAAAATCAAAAAACCTGCTGAAAGTCTTTTGTTAATCGCAAGAATTTTCGTTCATTTTATAAACAAATTTAAGGTGAATTTTGTCAAGAAATTAAGCAAAATTAAATTTTAATCAGCAACAATTCAAAACGCCAAAAAAAAGATGTCCTTGCATCGAAATCCCAGCCTTAAAAATTTGTTACTAAAAGTTAAAATAAATGACAACGTCACTCGAAAAATCGTTCTCAATCGTACAACATCGATTATTATAGGTAGGCAATCTACCTGCGGTAAATCGGGTACCTTGAACGGTTTGTACGTAAATGTATGATTTAACTTTAAAGTATAGTCACGTCAAGTTTGTCATTTTTACTTAATTCCACTAACGTTGGATTAATATAATCAATTAATACAAAATCCTTGATTATGATAGTAGTATATTTGTATACATATAAATAGATAGCGGAATTACCCGGCGTTAATACGTATGCTAATACGTATGTGCAAATGACAACTCTCTCTGTCTGATGCATATAAAAATTTAGCTAACGCATGCGCATTAAAATAAAAAATACGACGAAAGAAAGCGGTGAATACAACATAATATCTAAATTGAAATAGGCTGACAACTAATAAAACTTATACGTCGCGTTTTATACTAAACTTAAAAAAAAACAATATTTTTTGAAAAGTAATTTTATTATTTTAGAAAAATGCTACATAACTACGATTAATCGATATTTCTTTATAAACAATATTATTAGTTTTTTCAACATATATATTATACATATATATAAGTTTTTTCTGAGCTTACACGGGAGCAGGCAACATAAAATTGTCCATGAGTGAAGCAGGGATCGCTGATGTCAATTCCTGCAACTTTCATTGTCTGGCCTTGTGCCTTATTAATTGACATAGTAAAACAAAGTTTAATAGGAAATTGGACACGTTTAAATTCGAAGGGATACTCGTTTGTTATAATTGGTATTCTTGGGATATATACAATTTGACCACTCGCTGAGCCGATAAGAATTTCAGCTTCAATAAGGTTTTTTATCAAAGATAATATTTTTAATCTCGTTCCGTTGCACAATTTGGGAGCATTTAAATTTCGCATTAGATAATAGGCGCACCAATCTTTAAATCAAGTTTGTGTGGGGGAGACCTGATGGATTTAATGAGATAAGAAATTCAGTCAGGATATCTATAGCTTAACCTTGATTAGTAAGTGTATCTATGGAAATATAGTTATTTATCAGCTTCCAACTGGGAAAGAACTTTTCGTTTATGCTGTTGACGGTGTCGTTTTTAAGGGCTAAAATTGCAAGTTCACGGAGCCATTCATTGGATTTATTGGAAAGATGAGAATTTTTTAATTTTTAAAAATTTTTTTTAATCATCAGTCGTCGGGCACGCTGAGTGGTCAGGGTGGATCGAATTGTAGTTATTGTGAAAACCCAGAATACTTGTCATGTTGTCAAGTCTACGTCACAGGCCATTATTTATAATAATTGATAACTCCTCTGTTTATTAAGTTAGAGAATCGATCAAATGCCATGTTTTTGTTGAAATTGAAGCCGTTTAAACAGGATTGACAGATCAGTTGTGATCATCGGTATCCTCAGAATATGAGCTAGCTGACCAGCTGCTGGGTTGGTGATAATAGTCGCTACAATTAAATTGTCCTGTAATTCTTTAATAAGCAGTCTTGTTCCATTGCACATACTCGGATGGCTTAAATTTCTCAAAAGCATGATTGAAATTTCGATTTTTAATGTCAATTTGTGTGTTGGCAGTCCAGAAGGATTCAGTGAATTTAAAAGTTCTTGTAGATAATTCACTGCGTCTTCGATGTTCGTGACGGTGTCAATCGATTTGTAGTTTTTATTTGGCCAGGAACTTTTTTTAAATCAGGTTGTGTATTTCGTTGACAGTATCATTTCTAGGTGACACTATGGCCTCGAACACGGCCAATGAAATTCCTTTTCATGCAAATTCTTCAGGTCAGGTAAACTGCGTCTATTAAATTATTTAAATTATAGACTATCTGACCTAGTGACTCATCCAGAAGGATGCCACAATTTTCGCTTAAATTTGGAGTGGGAAAATGTTTAGCAATTGTTGTGGAAAATCACTATCTGTGATTCCATGAAAATGTGCTTTCATATTTGTTCGTAATCTTAAGTTTTCAATCGAAGTCCATAAAGGAGACGATTTCAAGCATGCTTTGATGATATCTGTTCGCGTACCTCTTGTAAATAACGGGAAGTGTCTGTCAGAAATCTCAAGCAAATAAAAAAGAAATCCCACCCATGAAAGCAGAGGATTTTCTAAGATATTTTAATGTTCTGTCCACGGCTTCTATATGTGCTTTATGGTTCATTCATCCCACATAATCAATGAGGCGTCTTGTAGTAATTTACCAAGAGGTCCATTTTTGTGGATAGAACATGTAGATTGTTACTCAAGATTTACAGATAATGGAAGTTTAAAAGTAGAATGAGCAGTTTATCCATCCTTTAGAAGTGTTGCAGCAATTCCTGACGAAGAAACTGCTATTGCTATCTTCTCTGATTGTCTTAATTATCTTCGGAAATATCAAATTTTCAAGAAAGTCTTTCCAGTGCTACCTGGGGCATCCAAAAAGAAAATTTATCCCTTGTTAGTATTCATGCTATTGACTAAGCATGTTTTTGATCTGGAACTTATTTTTCAGGTTTTTATTGAAAAAGAATTCAAATCATTTGTATTATAATGATGTGCCATTGTATATGTTGCATTGTTTTCTGTACGAACTGGGAAAGGTAATCCAAAACGACTTAGGCTTTTATTATTTAATTTCAATAATTTATTTTCGGTTTGTATCAAACCTTCGTTATAAATGTCCTCACTATATGATAAGGCGAAGTCTTAATTTTGTTGTCTGATTCTGTGTCTGATATCTTCACAAAGATCGTCTTTGAAATTGTTCCATAATTTGAATGGTTCCGATGGCTGATAAAATAAAAGTATAACAACAAACAGCTCTCTCAGTTGTACTGCGGACATTCAAAAGCGATGCTTCTCTCAATGGTCATCGTATTCTAACAAACCTCTGGCATGGTAAGCTGTTTGATAGGCCTCTTTGAGAACTCCGTTAACGGTTTTTAAGTACTCGAATGAGGTTGGACCGCGTACATGATGTAGCAACATTCTAAGATAAAAACACTCTGACTAAGAAGGATGTACACCATATACTCTACCTAAAACGGCACCATGCGTAGTATTGCGGGACTTCGTGATATAGAATCGTCTCTGTGAATTTATCTTCATTACAGAGCTCAAAGAAAGCCAGCAAAGTGATTTTAGGTGGGTTTTGGCCACTTGTTTAGCCGTTTCTACGGTAAAATACACCCTTTGGCCGTTTTCTAAGTGGACGGCTAACTGCAAGACTGCAGGATGTCGCTCGTGAATGGGAAATTCTAAAATTCACCAAACATCTTCAGATGTACTTATGTACCAGCCATTTTCAGAGTTTTCCACTTCATCGTTTGGATTTTTGACGCTAAAAGTAGCTTTAGTCAGATCATTAATTGATATATTTACAAATGTATTTATGGCTATTTGAAAATGTATTTGAACGCTCGATACTTAATTATCTTGCATGCGATTGCGACGTGTATTCTCTCTGACTTGCAAGACGATTTTCAGTTTCTACATCTACATCACGACGTATTTTTATTGCACTAGCCTGTGAACTATTTGTAGAAAGTTGAGAACTTGTTCTTTTTGGCATTTTAAAATGATAAAAAAATAGGAAAAATATTCGCGGCCAAACACAACCACTGCATAGCGAGTCGAACGCGCGAGTGGGCTGCGGTCTTAATTTCTTGACATTGACCTGGCCAAAACGACGTTCGTTGGAAACTCCTAGTGCAATATTTATTGTTTGTGTGTGTGCGCCGACACTAATAATAAATATAGATCGTCACCACGACGCCGATAACAGTCGTACAATCGATTATACATATATATATATATATTTATTATTAGTGTCGGCGTACCCAGGGCAACGCCGTTAAAATATAATAATACAGGGCGATTTTGTTATCATGAACCACTCATTATTTCAAAAAGTATCAATGTTTTTGAAAATATTTTTTTACAAAGTTTCATGTTGTTAAAAAAACAACGTTTTTATGAAAAAATTATATTTTTTAATATTTTTTATCCTTATAATTTTTTAAGTTTTTTACTTTTTTGAATGGCAACCTAGAGTTTTAATTTCATATTCCAAAGCAGAATATTTTTCTAAGTATTTTGATACGTAAAAGTCGAATTTTGGACGAGTAGTTTATGAGTTATAAGTATTTAAAGTTTAGATTGGCGGAGTGGTGTGGTACAGGGTTACCCCGCAAAATGTTTGTCCACTACTCCGCTTGTCAAAACTTTAGGTAAATATTTATAACTCATAAACTACTCGTCCAAAATTCGATTTTTACGTATCAAAATACTTAGAAAAATATTCTGCTTTGGAATATGAAATTAAAACTCTAGGTTGTCATTCAAAAAAGTAAAAAACTTAAAAAATTATAAGGATAAAAAATATTAAAAAATTATAATTTTTTCATAAGAACGTTGTTTTTTTAACAACATGAAACTTTGTAAAAAAATATTTTCAAAAACATTGATACTTTTTGAAATAATGAGTGGTTCATGATAAAAAAAATCACCCTGTATACCATCCCTCATTTCGGCCCCTTACAGCCCTTTTTTAGTATTAAAAATTAGCCTATGTTTTTTCTCAGTATCTAAACAATCCATGTAGGTACCAAATTTCATTAAAATTGGTTCTGTAGTTTCGGAGCCTATTCAATATACCTAAACAATCAAATTTTTCCTCTTTATAATATTAATATAGATAATTTTTTTTTATTATTATCATAATTACTTGCTGCCATAATATGTCAATACAATTTGGTACAGTTTTTGTATCACAATTTTCTTGTATATTGTTTTCTTTTGTATTTAATATTGTTCGATAACAATGTTATATTTGAATCACAGATTAATTTTTGTTTTGGTTGTTTGTAAAAGGTGATATTAGACACGAAAAAACACTTAGTTGTAATAACAATATATTTATCGCACCGTTAAATCTACGCAATATAGAACCTCTGTTTTTGAATACTTTTCAGAATGCTGTAGACGACGCCGATTGGTCACCTATAAACTCTACGGTTATTGTCAGCGTTAGCGGCGCAGTGATATGTATTTGGGATTTTGCAAGAAAAACGGTTGAGCCGGTCATGATGTTTACATGCCAGATTGGCGTACATTTCTCTCTGGTGAAATTTTCCAAACACGGTAATGTGAGTATTATTCGATTATTCGAACACTCATGAATGAATCACATTGCAAAGTAATGATATTGTGAGTTTTAGAATATTATCACTGGTGATGTAAATGGTTTGGTTAGATGTTTTCACATCAGCAACATGCCTTCGCCGTCATTTCTTCAAGTAGATAATGTTTTAAATTACTAATGACTATAATTAATTTTAATGTCAAGCACTAACTATTTTCAAAATCATAGATATTATTGTAGTTACATTTATTATCAAATTATATAGTGTTCCTTCCTAGGTAACTGATAGAGAATTTGAGAAAGCATATTTATTTGGCTATTTCCAAAACAGATAAGTCACTTGCGTTTTTAAATTTTGGGAAAATTTGAAAAAACTGTTTAAAACGTGTAAAATATAATACTAAACTAATATAACGTCTAAAATGTATTCATGGTTGGATGTAACATTCAATTTCTTTTTTAATTGCTATATAATTTTTAAAGATATTTTGTAGTTATGTGAATTATAAGCAAATGCCTTTAACCAGTTTAAAAATAAGTATTTCAGATATATAATCAGTTTTGGAAATAGGCTACTTGATAATTAACAATTTATTTGGTGCTTATAAGTTTATCATAATTTTATATAAATACAATACATTTTTGTTTTAGAAAAATTCTATTCTAACAGCTCTGGAGAATATGATGTCATCAAATCATGAACTTATTCAAATAATTAAAAAAATAATGATGAACCAATAAAAAAGACTTTGGATAAATAAATAGTATAAATTATGGTTTTGATGATTTTTTTGTTTTTTTATGAAGCAATATTTTTACTTTTAGGTTTATTAGATGATTATACATTTTTAATTTGATCAAGATTAAGCAAAAATAATGAACAAACATTAAAATCATTAAATAAATACAATATTAGTAATGTTATTAATTAACTGAATATTTTTATACTATCTCATTTAAGTGTAGGTACCTAAAAAAATATGTTCATTTTTGTAACAGTTTTGACGATGCTATTGAAGTAAACCGTGGTAGTTATGTTTAGGCTGCTAATCTGAAAGCGTATGTGTAAGAAATAAACCTTTGATTCAAAATTAAGGCTACTTTCACCCAATGCTTGTGATAATCAAATCAGCATAACTTATAATACTCATTCATACTTGATTATCAACTTTTGATACTAATAAGTAATTTTTAAAAATTGATTTATTAAAATAACAAATGGACTATTTTATGAATATGATGTACCATGGCATTTGATTCACATTGTTACATTATAGAAGAGTATATCTTAACATTGTTTTAGGATGACACCCTAATTAGATCCATAAAATGGAGACACACTTAAAATAATTAATTGATTTTTGTTAAAAACAAACAATTATAAACCTTTTGTAAATTGAGAATGAGACTATTTTCACAAATGGAATTTTTTTTAAATCAGATTTTGTAATTTTTACCATCACTTTAAAGTTTAAAACATTACAAAGGCAGGTTTCCACTACACACGTTCACATAAATCTTTTGCTTAAATTGGTTGGTTAGGTTAGGTTACCACATGATTAACCAGATTACCGTGTTGTTGGACATGGCTGAACATTTCAGGTGTACACGGCACAAGTGTATAGTGGAAACATGCCTAAATAGTTGCATATATTTATACATTGAAATTTTTTTTTTTTGTGACACATATCAAGCTAATATGCAAAAAATCTGTTGAGAACCACTTCTATTGTACATAAATACTTTATTAAAGCCACGAGCTCAAAAAATAAGTAAGTACTGCATTCACCAAAATTTTTTAATTCTAATCATAAATTAACGTAGAGGGAAGGAAGGAAGAGGTAAAATACTAAGAACCAATGGTTACTATGAATTAAGTAGAACATGTCACAGCACTAAATAGCCAGCACTTACTTTTTGTTCTCCCCAATTATTAACTATAATATTTTAGATAAAAAAACCTATAAGAAAAATAAAAACTTTTTATTGATAAAATCTTATTGAATGATTTTTAATTTTGTTTAACCAATAATATAATGCTTTAGTAAATATTGCCGTATAGAATTCAATAATTATTATAAAAAAAATTGGGAATGATCTTAAGATAAATTATATACAAAATAAATTAAACAAAGAAATTAAGCTCTATTATATTTTCCCCAAATATGCAACATAAAAACGGAGGCAATGAACAACAAAGACATCACTAACACGGGCACGGGTCCTCTGAAAAATAAACAAAAAACACATTAAATCAATATTACATATATTTTATACATTATAAAGTTAACATTAACATTTAAATAAAATGTATATTATAAAAAATATAAATGCATTATACATTAAGATTTTTATTAAGAGGACGCTACACCCGCATATGTTGTCTCTGTCTTACAAGTGCGTAACATAGCCAATTTTATGCTCAGCAGATCACGTTTAGCTCCGTTAGTTTAAAATTTAGAGTAAAATGACCTCTTACAAAAATTAAAGGTAACATTATTATCGAGGGCATGACGTAGGCTTTGTATTATATTTTAATTTTAAAGTGAGTATTTTAAAATTGTAAATTGCTTGTATATCTTAAAATACACATAACTCACTTTAAAATTAAAGTATAATAAAAAGCCTACGTCATGCCCTCGACAATAATGTTACCTTTAATTTTTGCAAGAGGTCGATTTACTCTAAATTTTAAACTAATGGAGCTAAACGTGATCTGCTGAGCATAAAATTTGTTATGTTACGCACTTGTAAGACGGAGACAACGTATGTGGGTGTAGCGTCCTCTTAAGATCAATTACAAGAATTAAACTAGTATCAAGACTATGAATTAAAATAAACAAATAAATAAAATATAATGGTCATTTAACAAATGGTGTGTATTTAAAAAAAATTTAGGAAAATGCTTACACTTTAATTCCAGGTGAGTCGTCTGTGTAGAAACGCCACATACCTCCACTGCTAGTTCCAGTATTACGGTTTCTAACTGATGTAGTGGGTGCAGTAGTTTTACTATAAAATAAAATAATTTAACAATGAAATATAATTTACAGGAATAAGTAAATGACAAATATATATATATATTTAAAAGTTTATGTTTTGACCTGTCATGAATTTAGAAAATTATTTTAATTAAAAGTAAGCTAAAAAAATAAAATAATAAGTAACTTAATAATTAAAACTGATTTGATAAATATAAGATTGATTATTACCGCTGTCTAAGCACATTTCCGGCTGTCCTAGATGCGCCTGGTTTAGATGGTGACCTGGGACCATTATTGGTTGATTGCATTGCACTTGGATTTACAGGCTGAAAAATAAAACATGCTGTTAATTATCTATTAACCCTTTATTTTATATAATATTAAATATTTATCAATTTGTTTATAAGTCATAACATAGTTATTTTTTGTCCATTTTTAGAAATATTAATTTATGTATTAAAGAAATTAAAATACAGTAGATATATAATAATTATTATTTAGTAAAAAATATGATTTATCATTAAGAAAGTGCTGCATAATTTTGGTGTGAAATGTTTTTTCAGGCTGCATTGGCTTGTACAAACTAAAGGGCGGAAAAATCAATATCTGATTTAAATGCACTTATAAATATGCGAAAAAATGGACTTTCAAAAAATGTATGATTACCTAAAAACTCTAAAACATTACAAGGAATTTCTTAAAAAAATATTTGTTTATCGTTTTACTTAAAAACCAAATTATCTTATTGTTATTATAGTACAATATGATCATTTATATACAAACTATGTGTATTATAAAAATAAATTATGCCCTAAAAACGATTAAAAATGCAATTAAAACATTAAAAATCTTACAAATACCAAACTTTTTTTGATTTTAGCACAGTCAGTACTTGAAAGACATTTTTATTTTAGAAAGTATCATGTCAAGCATTCCAGAAAAAATTTGCACATTTTGAAATCCAGGACTACTAACAAAACTACGAGAACAACTACCACATACCTGGTATGCACTTCTAGAATCTTATCTGACTGAAAGACAGTTTCGAGTTATGCACAAAGAAGCAATAACAAACTGGAAAAACATATTTGCCGGAGTACCTCAAGGTAGTGTACTAGGACCTACTCTTTATCTACTATATACAGCTGACATCCCAACCAATAGTGACTCAATGACCTCTATATTTTCTGACAATACAGCAGTTTTAGCAACAAGTATTGATCACGAGACTACGACTGAAAACGTACAAACCTCAATTGATCATATATCTAACTGGACAAAGCAATGGAAAATCATGATAAATAGTGATAAGTCGGTACATGTGAATTATACTCTATGTAAAACCGAAAATCTCCAAGTGTTGCTGGATCACATGACAATCCCACAAAAATATTCAGCCAAATGGGTATGCACCTTGATTCTCGCCTTAATTGGAAACATCATGTCCGACAAAAAATTGCAAATAAAAGAAAAAATGTGCAAGCTATACTGGCTAGTTGGTAGACATTCCACACTAGACCTGGCAAACAAACAGCTTCTATATGTAGCTATTGTCAAACCGATCTGGACTTATGGCATACAACTGTGGGGCTGTGCCAGCAAATCCAACATCAAAGTCATTCAATGCTGTCAGAATATTTCCCTTCGTACTGTTGTCACAGCATACCGGTTCGACAGGAATGAAATCTTCCATCGAGACTTGAATATACCATCCATAGAGGACGAAAATAAAAAGTTTGCCAACAAACATGTGAAAAAACTTGAGTTGCACCCAAATGCAACTGCTAAACAACTTCTTCAACAACTCGCAAGACATTAGGCGCCTCAAACGCCTGAAGCCATACGACTCAGTTTAATTAACTTAGGCTAAGAAAAGGGGCTATCTCATTGGAGGTACAACCCCAAACATGTTCTTCTATAATATATATATATATATATATTATATATGTATATATAAGTTATTATTATTATTATATAATACTACTTATGTATAACTATTGTTATACTGTATTCACTCACAATGTATTATATTTATAAAGACTTTTGGTCGTTTAAATAAAGATGCCATAGACAGTTAAAAAAAAAAATTTTGAAATCCGAGCCCTGATTGTTATTAAAATAATAATAACAAAAAATGAGCTTTTTTTTAAAACTTTTTAATTAACTCACCAAAACGTTAAAGTTAAGTTTCTTTAACTTGTTACCTACACTTTTTACAGTCAAGTAATTATCGTAATCGCACAGTTAGAAGGATGTTGTACCTGCATGTGTTTTCTCAGTCTTACACATGACATACTAAATTACTGTTCCTCATTCAAGATAGTATGGCAATTGGCAATAACCTATTAGTTTTGATATTATTAAACTTTTAGGTAAGTAAATTACCTGTGTTCTCTTATTGGTTTTTTAGATATTTTAATATTTGGAACAAATGCACTTTACCAACCCCCTCACGATTTCCAATTTTTTTTTCAGACGACTTGTTTTTTTATGCTTAAAACGATGATGTATTTTTTTTTCCCGGAAACCATTATTTTGGAAGTTATAGCCTTCCAAAGTTTGCGAATTTACATTTATTTGCATGCGCGCAACACCACTAATTTACTGCCGCAGTATGGGCAGTGATTACACAGTTTGCGGAACTGGTCGCTGCGCAAATCGAAAATATCCCTTGATTTGCTGTGTAAAACCACCTTGGGTAGGCCTCGGAATTAAACAATGTTGTTAAATAGCAATTATCTTTGCAGGTAGATGACCGACTAATGGTTACCTATCTACCTATATATTATATTATTTTTGTTATTATATAAGTACCTATATAGCATATTATAATATCATTAATTACTTTTAAGTCTGATTAAATTATAATATCAATAAGTCATTAAGATGACCTCAATAATATTTTTACTTTTAAATTTGACAATAGGTTAATTATACACTCTAAATATTAAAGATAACAACACAAATTTGGTTTTACGGAATGCATAATTATTGTTTTGTTGTATATGACATGTTAGATAAAGAAATAACACATGTTGGTTTAGCATGTTATTGAAAAAATATGATGACCTCATAGAGGAATGTTTTAATGCATAAGACATAAGGTGTACATCTAACACAAAGTTATATATTTTTTAATATTTATCACTATAAATTAATTAACGCGGTACCTTCCAATAGCTTTTAAAATAGCATTTTTATTTATAATAATATGTCTCAATACGGGTTTAAAAAATGTGAATATGCGTAGTTTATACACAGATCATGTGAATGCAATCTTAAGATGATGTGCTACAGGTAAAATATGGCCGATATAACTCTAGAATTTGGCTAGGCTACGCAGATTTAAGATTATCCGACACCGGGAGATAATGCACCGTGTAAATGATATGGTCTGAAAACCTCCCAGTGCGTTTTATCACACTGGTCTAGTATAGCGAATTTCTAGACTGTATCCTACTATAGGTTCAAAATTACTAGGTATCAGTAAGCATACTGTATTCTTTTCCAAAAATGGTGTCGTTTTGCCACTAAATCTTATTACCATGATTATTATGAACAGTAACGTACTAAATGTATACTGTGAGTGGAAAATGACCACAGAAGTGCCACGCGCTCAAAGTCCGGAAAGCGTCGTGAACCACATAGAACGCATAAGGCGTTCGTATCGATGGCCACTCGCTAGTGATGTAGGTCGAGACATACGTAGAAAATAATCGACGCGCTGGGAAACTGGCAACGACGGTAACGTCGGTCGGGCCATGGTGCAAAATAAAATGCTCACCATTTTTGACGGTGATCGATTCTGGCAGACGTCGAGAAAAACGTGTTCAAACGGCGACGATGGCGGACGGACCCAAAATGTATAGTGAAGACGTGTACAACTGTGTAATACTGCAATGTGTATAGATATCGGAAACGGTGAATGAATTCGTGTCGCCGCCGCGTCCGGTCCGGTTTAGCGCTACGTGTTTGGGATAGGCTGCGGGTCGCGGGACAGTAACAGTACACGAGTACACGTTGTCACGAACGCGATAATGCGGTGCCGTGTGTTGGCATCATGGAGGCAAAAGTGGGACGCGTGGAGCCTGGTGGAGGCCGACCGGCCGAGTGCCCGCCGGACACGGTCAGAAAACGGTCGCCGGGGAACACGAGGATCCACAACGAATAATCGTGTAATAATATTAATTCAGTATACCACTACGCTAATAAGTATAATAGGTAGATAACTGCCTATTGATTTAAAATATTTAAAAATAGTATAGTAGTCAATTAATATATTCACCACTGACGCTAAACAACATAATATTACGATTTGCGATTGATCGAGTTTATTATCGAGTAGAATTTAAGTAGGTACTTGCATGTGGCTAGGCCGAATCCCGGAATAAAAGAACAATTCGTTTTTAAAAATTATTATGGGGTATCAATAGAATGGGAAAATGTAACTAACTACCTATAATAAAATATAATATATATTATAATAAAATAATGTCACAAACTATATAGTATCATATTATTTTGTTACCTAATTGCATAAAAGGGGTAAATTTTATATTTGGATACTCAATAATTTAAAAGAAACTTTTTTTAGCAATTAATTCAATGAAAAATTTCATTACTAAATAGTTGGCAGTTCCTATAACATTAGTAGGTACTATATATACTGGCTATATATACTGTAGGTATATATATATAGGTACCTATATTATAAATAATATAATATAAATTGAATTACAAAATAAATATCGCTATTCTTCGTATTAATTCATAATTATATGGGCTTCTCTTTCGTTTTATGCTATTATTTGAGTGTTTAATAAATAATAATAATAATTTAATATCAATAATTTTTCTTTTTTTGAAATAGGTAATCAATTAAAATATTTTTAAAAATTGTTCTTTTTTTCTTTGTTATTTTCTTTCTTGATCTTTTTTGCCTATTACCAGCTAGGCCGGTTGACGTTAACGTGATCTGCTGAGCATAAAATTTGCAATGTTACATACTTGTAGGACGGAGACAACACATGCAGGTGTAGCGTCCTCTTTATAACCATACCTATATAATATGGGCTATGTGGCTATATGACATATTATATTACTACAAGATTTAACTACCGAAAGTGTACGGTTGACTGGTGACTCTTAACTACTAACTACGACCAAGTGAGCAACCTACAGAATTTTAAAGCAATATGATACACGTTTTATAATAATTTAATTTTTTTAAACTTATAAACACATAGCAAAAACCTCTATATGTGTGAATATTATACCTAACTATAACAAAATTATATTGAATTTTCAAGTGTAAACAGAATTATTTGGTTAAAAATACCCATGTGATGTAAAATTTATATGTTTTTTCAATATTTTAGATTCTGAGAGGAGTAATGTTATTTGTTTAACTCTGAAGACTTTTTGTGTTTGTCTTCATTTTTAAATGAAATAATACAAATAATGTAATACAAATATTATAAGCATCGCCCATTTGCGCAAAAGAAAAAGAAGAATTTGTTTTAGAGATAGCTTATTTGTATTTTGCACAACATAAAAAAGTATCTTTTTTCCGGACTGTTGGAATTTTCTATCGTTGATAGTAATTTTTCGTTTGATCAAAAACTTGAAAATTGATTACAAAGTTTCTAAAAATCTGCTATTAATGTAATTGAAAAAAAAATTAAGTGTAAGTTCACTATCATTTTTCATAAGCGTCTGAAACAAAATTTTGACAATTTCGTTAAAGTTGTGAAAACTTAAAAATTGTTTTGTATCTAGCTATAAAAATTAATTTTAATTTTTTCTTTTCGTAGATAGGTACCATAAATTAATTTATAAATATGCAACACATATTTCTTCATAACTCAGAAGTTTTTCTGAAATTCTACATAGTAAAAAAAAATTATCGGAGTCAAATTAAGTTTAATTAAAAATTAAAATATGCCGTAAATAATGATTTCTCAACGACTGATTTTCATATTGTGTTGTATTTCAAAAACTAATAACAGTAGATACTTTATTATTATTTTCTTTATATTATGATAAAGTTTTCTAATATTTTTTTGAGTTGTCTATAGCCATGTGAAATTTTCAATTCTTATTTTATTTTTTTTAAGCACATGTCGATATTTAAACATTTTTCAATAATTTATGAACTATCGAACTTGAAAATTTAAAACAAGGTTTTTACAAGTATTTCAGCGTAGACTGTAGGTAACCAAAAACATTAAAAATTATATTACCTGACAAACCGAGTTTTTTTAAATAAATATTTATATGTTCAAATTTGAGTAAAATAAAATAAAATAATATTTAATTTTTAGATATTTAAACAAATAATAATTATTTTTAATTATTTTATTGTAATTTAAAAAAAATTATTCATCGATAGGTTCTTGAAATTTCTAAAAATATGTAATTAAATTTTATACACACAATTACACTTTCAAATATAATTGAAATCATAAATAATATAATCATTAGGTAGTAATAAATATTAATCATAGTTAAAGACTAACCCAATTGGTAACTACAATCATAACTTTTTAAACAATAAAATTAAAATCAAAAGACCTACTGGCTATTTCACTATTTATTTAGATTGGAGATACCTAAGTAATGTGCATTACTTAAAAAAAAAATTACCATAGAACTTTACCAAATTAATTTTAATAATTTAAAAATATGTAGCCATTAGGTGAATAATATATATATATTTTTTAACTTTTATTTTTAATACATATAATCTATAAACACATTTTACAATAAGCAGCAGCAGAATAATATAAAAGTAAAAGTTTTCTGTAGAAAAAACAATTTTCTTATAAACCTGTGAAAGTATTGCAATTCAACCTATAAATAATTGTGATAATAGTACATTATAATTTACTCAATGTTTATTTTTTGTATACAATAATTACTTTAATACATTAATATACTTAAATTATTGTCACAATCAATATTTGAATAAAATGTCTTAAAAATATTTTATATTATTATTATTTATAAGTTACAATACAATTTTGGTTATTCATAACAATATTTTTGGTTTTCAATATTTTAAATGAAATGGATTGTTTAATTTATATCTCTCAGCCTATGACGCTACTAGAATTTTGAGCGTCAAACGAAGAAGAATTTCTGGGGGTCTAAAATTGATACTTAAGCATTGTTATACTAAATGATGTGTTAAGAAATTACATCTTTTCTAAACATGATCTAAAAAAAATTGTTCTAATTTCACTCAATAATTATTATTAACATAACTCACCTTATTATAACCAAAAATTTAAAGTATATACATTTAATATCATATATGTAGGTTTCAAAATAATTTGAATCCTGTTTTTAAATTAATAATACATTTAAATTATTTAAATATAATTTCAAACAATAATATTTAATAATCAAGTATACAAACATTTTATACATAAATCTTTTATTTATAAGTCAATGAAATTACTTTAATATTTATATATTTAAAAATGAATAGTTAGTTTTCAAATGATAATTGTATTTTTTAATGTATCTAAATACAACATAATAATAATTAATTAATTAGTATTGTATATTTTATAGTTTTCCTATCATACTTTTTATTTTTTTATTTTTATCATTAAATTAAGAATCAAGAATTAAACATTCCAATAATCAATTAATATATTACATCAAAATTCTTAACTTATTAAATTTACCACAAAAATTACAATTTTTTTTAAAAATAGATACAATTCAACAAAGAGTAAAAAAATAAAGTAACAAATATATTCACTGGAAACAAAATACTTATAAAAATGATTTTTTGTTATGTATAATGTATATACATTTATTTATACATATTGTTATGACTTTAAGTATATGCCATACTTAGTATTCCCATTCTCCAATATCCCTCAAATTTGGGCTTATTATCCTTTAAAACATACTTTATTGGTAATTTTTCTTACCTTTTAACAATGTTTAGAAGTTTAAATTAAAATTTTAAAATTTTCAACTGATATAATAAACACAATAATACGTTATTAAATATAAATAACAATAAATTAGTTTTGTTTACCAGAATAAAACTAATTTTGGTAATCAAAGCACTATTATTAAAGATGTTTTATTATTACAAGTAAATAATATAAATATTTTTTCTTTTATTAATTTTAATCAATATAAATTTCATGTAATTAGTGTATCTTTCATAGAATTAATATTTTCATTATTATTATATATATATATATATATATATATATATATATATATTAGTTTAATTGAAATAATTAATTTGTAACTTATCAACTGCACTTTTTGTTGTACCTAAATAGAACTCAACTCATCCGCTTTCAAGCTTATTTGCTTATAGGATGAGTTGCAACTTTTGTTATTATATTTTCTATCTAACCATGTTTTTTATGCTGTTGCAATAAACTTTTATTATTATTATTATTATTATTATGTAATGTTGTTTAGATATATCAATATAATTTGTATATGAAGAGTATAAATTGGACTTTAATAACTAGTGAGATAGAATGAAATTAAACAAAAACAAATACTTTTGATACATTCATTTTGGTTTTCTTAATTATGTCATATATTTTTAAATACCTATATATTTCATTATTTTCAATCTCATAATGCACTAGGGACATCTTGAAACCTGGTGCACTAATATTAGAAATATCCATCCCAATTGTTTGCTGCCAACAATAAGTTAACAATAAAGTCATGTTGGGTAAGGATAATATAACATCTTTAGTAAGATTAACCGTCTTGTTATAAATTATTATCTTTTTATTTATCTAATTACATTTTCATGTATTATTAATTTGCTGTTGATAAATATTTTTTTTTTGTAAAAATATGTTAGTATAGAACCGATAATAAAGATGACAAAAATCATATTTTATAAATAAGAGTAACATTTACTGATTGAATATAAGTTAAAATTATTAAGTCCTGTATATAATAAATTAAATAATACAATGTGTTATCTTGATGTATAATTTTAAAGTAAAATAAAATATAATAAATCAATTTACTTGAAATAATACAAAAGAATAAGTAAAAATATGCAATAAAAGTAAGTTCTTAAATAGTAAATAATTAATGTATTTGATTTCTTAAAATATTATTTATAGTTCTTAACAAAACCAAATTTTTTTTTATAACTATTTTATAAATTATAATCTTTTACCGCCTAGTTTTAAGGATTGTTTGCTGCTACGTTTTGATTCTAATTGTTTTATGCGTTCTTGTTTTCTTTCTTCACGTTTTTTCCGCATTTCTTCTTTTATCAACTCAGCTTCTGCTTCTATATAAAATTATTAAAATTTATATTTTTTTTTATTCAAAATGGTTAATAAGATACTCACTTTTAGCAAGTTCATCAGAATCATCCAGTAAAATAGGCTCTTGATCTTCCCAACCGAAATCAGATTTATATTTTATAGAATTCTATAAAAATAAATAATGTTGCATATTAAATTAAAAACTAAATTTCCAATTAGAAAAAATAGTAAAATAATTATAACATGATTGCAAAGGATATGGTCAGGGCTGGATTGGACAAATTCGGTCCACCAAGTGTTTTGTGCTTTATCGCCCACTAACAAACTTAATATTAATTACACCTAGGTACAAGGTACAACCATATGGTCAGTTCAAGTCCAACATTTGGACTTTATTTTTTCAATTTTAAACTTTTAATACATTTTTAGTCAGCAGACTCATAACTTGAACGATCCAAGTTATCACGGCCAACCAAGTTTTACTCAGTAACTTGCTGGTCCAATCCGGCCTTGGATTTAGTACAAAAGATTAATCACCAAAATATCGATAGGAAAAAACATTTATTAAAATGTCAAATAGTAATGAAAATATTGACAAATTAAAAATACTATATGTAGGTAGATACTTCCAAGATTTTCTTACCAACTATTTATTAATATATTACACAGCTAGACAAGAATATCAGTATTATACTGGTGTCATATATTAAGAGCAGTGTTGAAAAGTATTTGAGAAAATGTACAAAATTAGTACCTATTAAGATATGAAAACACATATTAATGTCAATATATTCAAAAAGATAATTTGAGGTTAGTATTCTAAATACTTAGAATTTCAAATACTTCATTATTATTTATCATCAAAAAATTACAGATTTTGTTGATTTGTAGGTTATCACTAAGTTCTATGAAATATGTATGGTAAATTGCTAAAATTGATAATCAATTGAGAATTGACTATGCTATTATTGACAAGTAATTATCCAGAGCACTATCAATTTATATAATTTTATAATTTTTTTCTTTCATTTCTTTAATTTACATGTAACTTGATAATTTATGTACTGTATTAACAAATATAATCAATCAATAAATAATTATAAATTGTTATATATTTTGTATGATGTAATAAGTTATTATAGCTATTTTACCAATTTGATATCTATATAGACATATAGTTAAGTTACTAAATCTAAATACTTTGTTTTTGTTAGTACCTATGAATATGTAAGTTTTTGTATGAAATTACAAATAAGAAATTATGATTAATATGCATGTGCTTTTTCGATTTTAAAATTAAGTAATCCTATATTTTATCAGGGTTATTAAATAAAAATTTTTTTTTTTTAATGTTATATGGTGTTTTGGTCATTCTTCTAATTTATTGACATTTCATACCAATCAATGTTTTGACTAGTCAATATCGCAACTGTCAGCATTTCAATAGTATCCTATTTTTACAAACTATACTGTACCGAAGTATCAACGCCAATACTTTCCCAATCATCTCCAACATTCCATCCAGAATCATCATCCCAGTCATTGGATAATGTAGAATCTTCTGTGGAATTTTTGTAATTTAGAGAGTCCTAAGAGTAAAATAACTTACAGTTAAAATCATGAAATACATATAAAATTACTTGTTAATCTCTTTTCAAATCATCTAATCACACACAAAAAAAAATTGTATTTGTGAGGATACATTTATAATTATTAATATTGTGATTTGTTAAAGTAACTATTAATTTATTATATTTTAAAAATAAAATCTAACCTGTAAGGTATTTATACTTTCAATTTGTTTCTCTTTGTATACATTTTTCACAGTACTGTCTTTCAATGAATTGTTGTACATCTGTTCACAGTTGTTCATATTTGTGTTGTTTGAATTATCTTTAAACAGGTTTACATAAGATGAAATAATGGCAATCAATTATGATTATTTGAATCAGTACATTTTGTAAAACTATAAAGCTTTGTCAATAAATATACTAACTCTTTGATAACTCTACTGATTTGTCATCTTTTTGAGGAATTTTAGATGAATAAAACTTGGAAGTTACCGTGGTGACAGCCCATCCTGCCCATGTGGGCATGACTGGGCTAGTTGTATTAGCAACTTCTTCTTCTACAAAATACAATAATTCATTTTTATTTAAACTCAATATTCTTGACGTGCTCTAACATTGCTGGCAGGGGAGTAGTAGGTGGATGTAATTCTATTGTAGTTCACGATGGCCCATCTCAGTTGCTATACTACACGAAAAAAGTAGAATTTTCAAAACGCAATGAGTCAATTATTATTGTTTTTGTATGATATTAAAAAATTGAGTAACCCAAATAACTGATTGATTTTTAATTTAGAAGTGGGCTTAATCCTTGCAATGGGTTGGTAAACAGTCAACTCCTAAGATAATTTGCTGTTTTAGCCAGTTTTTTTAGTTGTATCTTTAAAGATAATTTATTATTATTAATAACAATCATGATTTAGGGTTGCTTAATATTTGCAGTAATTAATATACTATATTTGGAGTAGAAAATTTAGCCTATTGAGGGTGCAGCTACAAACCCTGCCAATACCGTGTGCATGCTAATATTCATATACTATTTTATGTTAGATGAAATTAATTTCTACCCATTTTTTCTTTTAATCTTTCATCCTCTGAAACATTTTCAAGCTTTCCTAAAAATCCTTTAATTGTTTGAAAGGTAATATCTCGTACAGCTTTTTCAGGGTCAAGAGTTACTTGACATAATGCTGGCAATACTCTAGTGGATACTTCAATCAGAGGATAATACTGTTGAGTAGCCGAAAATGCAGAAACACCTTAAAATAATAATTGCATTAAAATATAATATTAAATACAAATAACTATTTACATATATACAATTAGATTAGAACAACCTGCCATCCTTGATGGTTGAAATGGATCTTTAAGTGCACGACTAAACGCGGAGGATAATATTTTACTCCTATTTTTTGGGTCTAAATATTGAGCTATTTTACCCAAACATACAGTAGTGTTAGTCCTTATACTACCCTGAATTTAAAAAAATATAATATGAACAAATTATTAATTTATACTTTTGTTGATATGGAATACCTGGTCGTCTTTCATTTGTAAGCGAGCAAAATGTCTCATTAACTCCACATTTAAATTATTATAATTTAATTTTGAACTGATATAAACCATACTCTAAATAAAAAGTCTATAATTAATACATTTTTACTTTATGATTTGATAAATAACTTACTCGAACAGTCAATTCTCTTATAGTCGGACTAGCATCAGCCAAACCGCTTACTAATAGAGGGAAAATGATTGTGTTCAACAAATCGGCTTTTAATCGACCTGTAATATAATTGATAAAAAAATTATGAAGATTCGTAAAACTATTAATAATGTTAGTAAACATCAATTAATAGTCATATAATTAATAAATTATATATATACCTGCATATAGTTCAATCGTATTGAGTAATAATAATCTGGTAGCTCGATCGTTGGATTCAAATAGTTTAATAATACAAGGCACTATTTTCTCTTCAAATTCCTGATCGTCTAACATGGTACTTAACTAATAAAGACAAAAATATATTGGATAAATCCATAAAAAATAAACATATTTTCAATTCTCTATAAATAAACATTTTGATTACCTTTATCATTGAAGGAAATATAATTTTTTGTTCTTTAACATAATTAAACATTTCAAGAAGACTAGGCAACACATTGTAGAGGGCTATATTTTTGGGATATGTTTCCAGTAAGTTGGGTAATTTTTCAAGAAATGCTATTCTTTGAAAATCATCCAATATATGATATTGACTTAATGATGTCATGGTTTTTTCCAAATCATTACCAAAATATCCTTGTTCTCGTAATGTAGAAGTCACAATATCATATGATGGGCGGTTCATAGGATCCACAGCTACCAATTTTGGATATATTGTCAAAATCTCTTTGGGAATCTATATAATCAAAATTATTCAATAATAAATGTTTTTAATATATATATATTTTAAGAAAAATATAAGTTTATACCTTTTTTGGAATTTTTAAGGCTGATTGATTACCTAATGGGCCATTGAATATTTCCCATATTAGAACACCGAGACCCCAAATGTCAATTGAACTATAAAAATGTGTCAACTGTACTTAATACCATATAAATAACATAACAGCAAAGTATATGAATAATTTAGAGATACCAGAAATGTTATATACATAATATTATAGCACCTATTACCGTCACAAATAAATCAAAATACTTTTTTACATGATTAAAAATATGTTATGTTTGTTAAGTGTAAATAGTTTATGTTATTATAACTAAGGCATATATTTTATTAAGACTTTAAATTATAACTTATATTTTAGAAAATCATCAATGTTAAAATTAACCTTCACTAAAGTAAAGCTTGTTCAATACCTATGGCCACAGTGTTGGGTAAGTTAATTTTAAAAAGTAACAAAGTTACATCAATTTTTACAAAATTAAAAGGTAATCATGTTACTTTTTTGTCACCAAAATACAAATGTGATAACTTAACATTTCTTTTATTAAATCAAAGGTAATTATTAATTAATTACAAAAACGCTGTTTTGAACTATTTAAAATATTTAAAAAAAAGTATTTACTTTAAAACAATAATTTATGCCTTCCTCTCTTTAATATTTATTTTATATAATAATTTATCTTTAAAATTTTTGTTACTTATTTGTGATTGTTGTTTGATTCAAATATTGCTATACTAAAAAGGTATTCTTAAGGCAAATGAACAAAGTGATGTATTAAAATTACACCATAACAGGTACAGTATAAAGCCCAGTGGAAAAGGAAAATGGGAGGGGTCTGTATTGTGTTATTCATTCGACAAACACAGAAATTGTATCCTCTTTTTTTGGAACAGAGTACTAGTAAAAATATTCTCTTAGTTTCAACTCAATTTACAATTTGTAATCTAATGTTGCTTTTAGATGGTTAAATTAAAAAACTTTTTTATAAAATTGACAAAAATGTAACTAATCATTTAACAGGTTACTAATAAAATTCACAATTTATGTAGTAATACTCTTCTATTAATTTTATATCAAATAATAAGGTTATCTAATGTTACTTTAAAAAAAAAAAAAACTATGTTACATTACTACTCAACACTCCATAAAGACTATAGGTAGCTGTAAAATTCAAGTTATTTTTGTTAAAAGTTTTAATATTTGACATAAACAAGAAATAGCTTTTAAAATTATCTATTTTTCTAAAGTTCAAAATCTGGCAACCCTAAAATAATAAAATAATTATCTCTTACAATGGTGATTGTCGATGTCCAGGAGCACGATATAAATCACTAACATAAGATGGTGGAGAATTGTCAACTGAATTCATGTATTCTAACTCTCCTAATTTCCATTGTCCAGCTTTATTCACAAAAACAGACCAAATATTTACTTTATTATGGCAGAGTTTTGCTTCAAAGTTTAAAAATTTTAATCCTTCCTGAAATTTAATTAAAATAAAATCCAATTCACATTTTCAAATACAAAATGATATTAAAATCAAAAATTATAAACTCACTATTATATTGGATATTCCCCAAGCAAGGTACTGTTTCATAATATCCGAATGAAGGTTGTTTTGAGATGATATAAATGATTGAAGTGGTTCAACATATTCAGTAGATAAATATATTATAGTTTTAACCTGAAATAAATAAAATATCATAATATTAAAATATATATTTTTGATTAATTGTTTTAATTATTTTTTTATATAATTGTTTTTAGTGTTTGGAAATTTATTTTCGTTGAAGCCATATTAAATGAATAATTTTTTTTGTTTACTTCAGAGCTTTCCAAAAAACTGAGAATATTTGGATGTTTTAAAGTTTTTAAATGTTTCACAGCTGATTTAGCAAGTGCTGAACGGGTTTCACTTCCTGGAATGTCATCATTAATTAAAAATTCAAATATGGAAACTTCTTGTGCCGTGTTCTGTAAAAAAAAAATATGATGATTATTGTAAGTTATAAAACTTAAAATATAAGATGTTAAGTATAAATATGACTGATGGATAAATAAAATGTTTATAGTAAGTAGAAAAATAATTTATGAGTAAATTAAAAAGTTATTTTGATTTTGAATAGGTAATTATGTAAAATAATATTTCCGAATAATGTATGAAGGTACATGTTAATTGTTATGTTAGTTGACCATTGATAAATCACAAGCCACAGAATATAATAATAAACAATATAAGCAAGAAAAAGAATAAAACTTATAAATTATTAAATTAGTAAAAATGTTGAGACATGGGTCATGTTATATTATATTTGGCATAATGAAATAAGTATCAAATTATTTATAATAACATATTATAAGTACCTAACATTCTAAAAAAAAAAAAAATGACAAGATTGGTTAACTGTATTACTAAAAATGTGTTTTGAGTAATTTATGTAGCTAGGTAGGTATTATTATAATCTCAGGTACTTAATTAAACCGCGTAAACAAATATTTAAGTCAATAAACTAAGCAACTGAAAATCTCTTTCTGTATATAATTATGTAATATTATTAATGAAAGAAATTAATTATTAGGTAATTTAAATTTTTATAGGTAATTAAACATAGGTACCATTTTATTCAGAATATCTAATCATATTATTACTATGAAAAGAAATTTGAGAATATTCGTAAACTGACATATAATAATAATAATGACATAAAATACAATTAGGAAGTAAACAGATTTTTTTTATTCAACATTTTGACTAAAAATCATTGACTTGATTATTACCAGATTATACTATGATGGGCATTCAATTCAAATCTTATTTAATTGTAGGAAATCATTAATTCCAAATTTATTCAAAGATCATAAATATTTTGAATAAAATAGATATTCACAAATATTAATTGACCGATCAATCGATGATGATACATTATCGATATCTAAAATAGTCAGTGAATAATTAAACAAATGTTAATTTATTTTTAACAGTCATCAGAATTCACATTTTCTTCTTACTTTCTTTTTCCCCTTATTCAATTTCCATAGACTTTTTTCGTTGAACCCATACCTCGGGGATTCGCTGATCTCGTAGGGGAAGTCTTTGGATGAGTCTCTTGAGAATATAGTCCACATAGTAGTAAATTATAAGCGTATATTTTAGGAGATTTAAATGTAAATTGAAGTATTAAACATAACTATTAACTATATTGACTGTTATTATATTTTAGACTATAATATTGGAATGATAAGTGGGCTCGAATTTAAAATACTCATTCAGACGCGTTTGACGGATAGACGATTACAACTAAGAAGGTAATCCGTAGAAGGTACAGAAACGATTGACTACATCGAAACATGACGATCTACTATGTCAAACATTGAAATGAGGAGTAATAACTAATAACATTACAAGTTAACAACACTAGGTAAACAATACAATTATATTCTGATGATAATTGATTTTACAAAATAAATTTGTCAAAATTTAAGTGATAATAATATTATTCACGCAATGACATTCTGATGTTATTGATAATAATATTATATTATTTTGATAATACAGAATCATGCTTATCGCCGATAACAGGAAGTTTCCAGCAATTTAGAAATGTATATACTATATAGAATTTTAGATATATTAGATTTAATATTCAATAATGATTTATGATCCTATTGACATATACTCCTACGGATCAAGCCTTCAAGGACAGTACGGATAGTATTAAAAATTATACAAATGAATTTAATAAAATATAATATTATGAAGATTTATTATTTTTATTATTTTTTTCTAATTTATCTAATGGTTGTGCAATAAATGTATGAAGAAACATTTGTACAATAAGCCCAACATATTAATATTGTTGTGTATACTGTATACCGTAACCTAACCTGTCCGTGGTTTATATAAAGTACCAGCTAGAAATTTGCTTGGCTAAACGGGTATAAAAAAAAATACAGTGATGTTTTGAAATTGATATTATCATTTACATTATTCATGATCCGTGTGTAGGATAATGAGGAATAATTTTAAGCAAGCCTGGGCAAGTTAATGATAATTTTTAACTGAATTAAGTTAAGTTAATGGAAAACATTATAAAAAGTTTAAAGTTAATAGTTAATCTAATCCTTTTTTTAACTCAGTTAAGTTAAAAGTTATATGAACATTTTCAATTAACTTATTAACTTAAGTTAAGTTATTTTTTTTTTATATAATATCTATATAAATAATAAAAATCATAAATATTATTGACCACAGGAAATAGCCAATAGCTTTTCTATACATAGGTATTGAATTAATAGAATTATGTAGTAGGTATGAAAAAAATACAAAATTGAAAATGCCGAAACAAATACAATCTTTTGATTTATTAACACACTAATACAGACAACTGACAAGTATTATGCATTTTTTTTAAATTATTAAATAAAAATAACATGGTATTTAAGAATGTACTCTGAATACTTTTTCAGGAAACTAAAAGTCTAAAACTGTTTGAGAATATAGCCAACTATATACTTCATTATATTTATTATTTAATTATTTATAAATTAACTTAACTCGAATTTGATTAAAAGTAACTCGTTATTTATTAAGTTTATATCAATTAAAATAAGTTAAGTTAAAAATTAAGTTTATGAAAATTAAATTTTAAAAAGTGAAGTTAAAAGTTAAAATTAACTTAACTTTTAACTTTTTAACGCGTTTATGCCCAGGCTTGATTTTAAGTCGGTTTAGCCTAGTGAATTTCTAGAAGATGTTCCGGCCGGCATTGCCCGTTCCAAATTTTATTATTTTTAAATATATATTTTGTAAATAATATACCTATATATCATAGGTATATCTACTAATTAGTAATTTATAATAGTAATATGATATTCAATCAAACAATGACAATCTTCAATCAATATTATTTTTCTTGAGCTGAAAAAAATAGCAATTTATTAAAAGTAACAAACAAAATTTTTATATTTTATTGACTACAAAATTTAAGTCACAAGGGTTTTGACATTTTTAATTTGTAGTTTATTCAATACATATTTATTTTCCAGAGATTTCATTTATACTGATTAATAATTATAATATTGAAAAAAATTACTGTTTAAGTTGTTATAAAATATAGTTTTATAGTTGTCGACTGTCGTCACTTTTACAATTAAATAAACTTACAAGCTATCTATTATTTATAAATTTAAAGCAATTCAGCAATTATTGAATATTTGAGTAAACATATTCAAATTATTAAAAATACCGATTCGACGATTTACATTTTTCAAAATGTCCAAACGCCGATGAAAAAAAAAACTATGCAAAAAGACCCTTGATTAACAGATTTCGAAACTTAATATTATAAAATATTAAATAATAAAATATTCGATAGCATCGAACTAAAGAAAAGTAGCAACTGTCTATGCGACCCTGGTACTTCGACCCCATACTTCGATCGTATTACATGCGTTTTTTCTGATCACGGATTCACGGTCTTATACATAAGACCGTGTTTCTGATCAAAGCCGATCAACAATATTATTATTATTATTGTTGTTGTTGTTGTTCAATTTGATACGAGCATTTGATTGTAGCGGCATACTGAAGTGGCGGGCGTCGCTACTGCAGTCTACTCTAATGTACATAATATCCGCCTTTTCAATAATTTGTGGATTATGATTAATAAAATAAAGAAATAATAAATTTGAATGGACTATGTGCAAACTTGAATGCACTATATTGTCTATTGCGTTATTATTTTGAATAGTTTGATACGAAGTGTAATATTATAAATATTAAATTACAATGATTTATAATTCAGAGCGGAGCGAAGTATTTGTATTACAACGATGTGTGTTATTAATAATAAATTGATAATAACTTATTATCATCATTTTAATTTTAAATGCTTGCAAAAAATAGTTTTTTTTCGAAGTAAAAGCTGTGAAAAAACTGTAAAATTCTGTCTTAAAGCTCGGTTGACCAATGACCGGCGCATAGGCTACGACCATATACACTCCTATGGATGAACGGTTGTCGTAAGAATCCTATCTAAAAAGCTTTCAAATATCACAATGGCAGCGAAATTAAAATTACATTTTTCAATTTTTCATCCAATCACTCCATTCTCAAATCTTTTTTAAAATAAATTATAAAATTTAAAAATGTATATAAATAGTTAATACTGTTGTAATTTATGGCTGTGTTCCGTGAAAATCTTGTAAAATGTTTATTGTTCGTTATTCGAAAAGGGTAAAGGAAAAGAACCACTGGATAGTGGATACTGGATAGCAATTATTGAGTTTAGAATTACGGCGTACTGACGAGAGGCTGACGACTGACGAGCCGCCAAGAGAAAACGTCGTTGTTCGTCATCGGTGGCATAGTGTCGTTCATGGTTCATCGTACATGGTACATCACCTGTCGGAATTCCCTCATCGCTGTTATCACCACCGTTTCCTTATCTACAACGTATTACAACCAAAACAAACGGCCGCTTCGACGAACACAATTTACGATATATATTATTTAAATTATTTATCTGTTTTAATTTGATCTGCTTTATACAATGTTCGCGTCTAAATTGCAGACTCAAAACGAGAATAAAGTTAACTTTAAAACGAAAACCCACGCGGAACTACAAGAATTGTACGAAAGGCAACGCAAAATCCTCAGTAACGGGTGTGTGGTTTGTCTTAGAAGTATTGTTGAATTTACATTGTCACTAAAATATTCCATTTTTTTTCCTCTAGACGTTTCGTCGAGGGATTACCCGACAAAGGTGAAAAACTGAAACAGTTCATTGCTCAGCTTGACATTGAACTAAACAAACGCAATGTTCACAAGAAGCTGTGTGAAGATATGTTAGCGTTGAACATTGGCGGTGATCAGTTGGATACCCTTGAATGGACTGGCAAACATGTCTCGGCGGTAAATAAGAATAGCCAGCCAAATGTCATGGGTGATGAAGAAGAAGTATTGAGAATGTTTGTTTCACATTCTGGAGTTAATCAAGACAAAATAATCATAGAGTACCCATTTTATTTTTTAAATACTATTTTTCATATTGAGTATGTTTAAGTTGTTTAATTGTTTTTCAGGGAAAAACCAGAAAAAGCGTTGATCAAACCATCAGATTTAATCGAGGAAGATCTGATTGAAGGCAGACAGCAAGATTACGATTCCATAGGATTCTCGGAAAACATGGAACGTTATGCTAGAAATTTATGTGGTCGTATTGACACTCACTTGCCAAAAACAAAAAAGCATTTTTTATTAAATAAACCAGCTGTACCAAACAAACATAGTGCAGTTAAATCAGCAGATGTAAGCCTCAAGGAATCTGTGATGTTACAGGTTAATTACGAAAGTAAAATGAAGGTAAATTCAGTACCCTAATTAAGAATTTTGAGGCCTATTTGAAAGGACTCTTAATTGAGGTCACGTTTAATTTAAATTTGAATTTTTATATTCAATTAAAATATATATTTAAATAAACTGTAAGTTTGTGGTTCAATTTTTGTAATTAAGACTTACACCTTGTATTTATATATATGTATATATATATATATACATACCCATATTTATAATTGTATTTAACCACAAGTACATTTACTATATATTTATCAAAGAGAACAATATAAAAAAAAAAAATCATAATGAAAAAATGAAAAATTAAGAAGTACCTATCAAAGTAGTAGTATAATATCAAAATAATTAGGGCTCTTGGTTCGATTTAAATGAAATAATTTATGAAACGAGTAAAGATACATAATATGTAAATGCACTTAATTATAAACTAAAAAAATTCAAAGGTTATATAGTGCTCAAGGTATAATATAACAAAACATAAAAGAACTATTTATTCCAATTATTTACTAATAATATGTATTATTTAACAGCTGTCTGAAATAGCGAAATTTGGACTATTTGGGTTTGAATTAATGATGATTCTACTCTTTAGTCAAAAAACAACCATTTTTTATAAACTTATTCACATAGTTCAATTTAAAAAAAAATAATTAATTATTTTAAAATGTAATAAGTTTGAAATAATTAAAAGTATTATAAAATAACAAAATATAGCATATGAGCAATGCTAAAATAAGAAAATACATGCCCATATTATGAGTTATTAAAAAAGTCTAATTTTATAATTAAGGATAAATAATAAAATACAGTCAGTAAGAACTGATATTTATGTTATTTATATTTACTAGCTTATCTTGAGTATATGGTTGCTTGATAAAAATGTATATTCTTATACATTAACTTGAATGTTATAACTGACAATAAAACAAAAAAAGTAGATTAATAATTTTTTTTAGATTAAACAATCTAATATCCAATATTATTGACGATAATGCTAATTTTATAAGTTTTGTAAATGTTTTCTTTTACTAAAAAAAAAAAAAAAAAAAAAAAAAATGAAAAGAGGCTAAAATAATTGTTATATACAATTTCCTACGTATTTTTTTTTTTAACCAAAGTTGAATACCATAAATTAAAAGCTCAATATAAATGAAACATATTTATTTTTTATTGTGAATCATTTCATTTTTTAAAGGAGCTCAATATTTTTGTATCCCAAGCCTTATCTAATTAATTTTTGACACTGATGAGGGTTTATTAATTTAGCTACTAGAAACATGTATGCATTGTATATTATAATTACTATATTTATGATGGTTCACATGAAATATGTATTAATTTATTAATTCAATAAAATTTAATAGACTAATCATGGACTACGAAAACTTATTTAAGGGATCATTACCTCACTATTCATTTTTTAAATGTTAGTTAATGTATTCAATAGGGTTTTGTTAGGAAATATGTACAATAATTATCTAAAAAGTAATTTGTTTGAAATTTGAATTATGTTTTTATTGTTAAGGAATTAAAAGCTGAACATTTGAAACAAAAGCCAATTCCAAAGTTTGATACAAGTAGTTATAGAAATACAAGTTTGTTCAACTATGACAATATTCTTGAAGACGACAGTGATGAAGAAAGTGACATACTCAGCAATGACAGTGATGCATAATTTAAGGTTTTGTTTTGAAACTACTGTTTTTAGTTCCTTGTAAATATTTAAAATGTAAAATTATGTATAAATTAAAATATTAGGTAGGTTCGTTATGGGTTTTGATTTAAACTAAGTATTTTATTTCTTAATAGCTTTGTGTAGATATGTTTTAAAAATGTTTCCTCTTTGACAAAATTATTTGATTGTTCGATAACTGTATATAATAGTGTATACCTAACTCATAATAAACAAATCGGGGATTCATTATTTGTTTGTTATAAAAGTATTTACCAAATATTATTATAATGAAAAATAAAAAAATGAGATTTTGTATTTTACGAATAGTATAGTAAATTAATAAATGTATGATTTATAATTATTTGTATTTAAAATAATTATCGCTTATAGTAATGTTATAATTTAAGTTAAAATTAAAACTTTTAAATTGTTCAAATTGATAATATACGTCAAGTAAAAGTGCCTACACTAGTACACCTTGTAAATGTTGAAAGTTAAGTATGTATTAGTTTAAGTTTTATAATAATAATAATAATTTTTATAATATAAAAATATATAAATAAAATAAATAAATGAATTATTTACTTATTTACTTTGTACTATAAAAAATTTAATAATAATGTATTAACTGGTATTAATTGAGTAGAATTTCAACTGTATGCTTGCATAGTTATAATAGTGTTAGGCAATCAAATTTTCATAATACAAATGGGCATAATTGAATGAGATCAATTTTGTATAGTTGACTTTATTGTAATTTTCAATAGTTAAATACATACATTTCAAATATATTTTGAATATATATAAAATAATCTTGTATGTTAAAAAAATCATAATAATAATAATAAAATAAATGTTGCAATTGTTCTATGTAAAGACAATCAAATGGAACATGAAATATATAATTAAATATACAATATTACAATGACAGTGTAAGTGTATAATATTACTTGAACATATATTGTTAAAGGACAGAGAATTTTGTTCTCGATAATTCTAAAGGTAGGTATAGTAATATAAAACTTTAAAATAACAACCAATATTATAATATAGTAAATCAAAATAAATTTTTTCAACGTACACATAAATGAGAACATAATTTTAAATTTATATTTTGTCTAAAATTATGTAGAACAATAAAACTGAACATCTATTCTATCAGGTAATAAAGTATAAAATACACTTTGTTTCCTTTCTAAAATTGTATTTGCATAACCCATACTATTGCCAGTATTCTTTTGTCCTCTTTTTACGTTGGCCACGTTTTACATGTGTATAGAATTAATGGTCTAACTAAAATCTTGTATAATCTCATTTTTGATTTTTTGATAATAACTTGGATCAGTTGGACCTGCTGGTTTTCTGTAACACGAAATAACACCTGTTTCCGGCTTTTCACTTAGGTTTATTTCCTCAAAGTAATTGTTGCAACTTTTTATATTCACTCCAAGATATTTGAAGCTTTCTACTTTTTTAAAACAATAATTTTCAATGCACAAATTTCTGTTTTGTTGTAGTTGATTAACTCTCTTAAAGTCTTAACTACCATATATTTAGTTATTCCTTCATTTATCATTAGCTCTATACTCAGCGCTCTGGATATCAGCTCATTCATGGTGGTTTTTATTTTATTTATAGTTTATAAATATTAAAAGTAAAATGCTAAAAAATTTAATATTGATTATACATTAGTACATTACATATATTTTTTGAAGAATTGTGGGCATCAGGAAAAAAAAATAACACCCTTTATACATTTTCATATTGAGAATTTACGTTTTTATTTAGAATGTATCAGCTATTGTTAAATTACGTTTTTAATTTTAATTTTTATACGTGGTTGTAACGACAGTGACAATTTCTGAAATGTCATGTATTACCTAATCATTTTGTAAAAAAAATAAATAGAATTCATCATTTCCAAAAAGTTTCAATTGATTAAAAAATAATTGTGATTTTTTTTCTTTTCCTAGCTTGGAATAAATGTATTCAATTTTACATTGACTTTCTATAACATTAATGATTTTGATATTATAAATTTGAAAGCCCAGAACAATAAATATTTACGGTCAAAACCAAATCTCGTATTTTAATCATGATATTTGTCCTCATAAGTCATAATATATTTTATTCATTCGTTGATGTTTATTTTTTACGAATCACTGACAGGGGCGGACTGGGAATAAAAATCGGCCCCGGGGAAACAAATAATTCGGCCCAAAATCTAGAAAATTTCTATTCTATTATTTTTTTTATTTTATTCAGTAAAGAAATGCAAATGATAAGTTAAATGTACACATAAAAAAGTATTTAAATGTTTATAACAATATAAAAACTACATAATTAGGTAGGTATTTAAAAATTTCTTTTTAAAAACTATAAATACTTAACTAAAGATGTACACATTTTTTATAATAAGAATTATAGTTATGAAAACTAATTGTCAAGAAAAAAAAATACATACATATTATATTATATTGAATACTCGTATAGTCGTACTTACCTATGTATATTACGTCGATTATTCTATAATTTTAAACTAATGTTTTTATTTCTTTCAGGGGCGTATTTAGATTTTTTTTTTGGGGGGGGGGGGGGCTGTGGTATTTTCTCCAACTGAAATTCCCAATTCAGCCTATATGAGTTAGAAA
The DNA here is from genome assembly GCF_037042655.1 of Diuraphis noxia. Taxonomy (NCBI): domain Eukaryota; kingdom Metazoa; phylum Arthropoda; class Insecta; order Hemiptera; family Aphididae; genus Diuraphis; species Diuraphis noxia. The sequence goes on along the minus strand of NW_028301711.1, from coordinate 41,544,679 downwards.
ATTTACATCTGATAGGACATAATAAGCATACTTCATAAACAATTCCTGGATTTCGGGGGGGAGGGGGGGGAGCTGAAGCCCCCTCAGCCATCCCCATAAATATGCCGCTGATTTCTTTGACTACGTATACAATTTTTACGTTTATTCAGTTTTAATTTTACCGGCCCAAGCGGGGATCGTCCACTCGCCGCCCTAGCCGTCCGCCCATGATCACTGACGGGTTTATTTACATGTTATTATTTTGATAATAATAAAATATACTCATTTGTTGTGGTTCTCAGTCTAACTTTACAGACAAAATGTTGATTATAATTTATAACATAATATTGTATTTTATTCTTGTTGACCATACTGTCTACAGTGTATTTGCATATTATGTATACCGTCAATAGATAGTAGTTAATTGAACGCGAGACAATAGATATTAGATACCTAGTGGATAATAAATCGCGTGACAGTTGATAGTGAACAACGTTTTCGTCAACATTTTTATTGTATTAAATTATAATTTACTTAATTATGAGTTTAAAATATATAAAGAGTGAAAGAGGTGCCAACATTTTGGTGTATGGTGGATGGATACATGTATCAGCAGTGGCGTAGGTACCCAGGAGTAGGGTTCTAGGGTTTTGACCCCCCTTTTACAAAAAGATATTATTTACCACCATTTTAATACACAGGGTACACCAACAATTGTTGTTAATTTTTAACAGATATAAAATACATTTTTAATTTATTATAAATTTTAATTTGTTATAATTTTAATTTTTTAGCAAAAATTATGTAAATCACTTACCCCAACTGAACTAAAATTTTGCGTACGCTACTGTGTATCAGTGTGAATGTAATAAGCCGAAAAAAACATTTGATGGTGTGTGTGCATTATAAACAAAAATGTTGAGGAAGAGTTCATGTATCTAATGGTGAAATAATAAAATATATATAACCCTAATCATGTTCCAAATGAAGCCGAAATACAGATCAATGAAATGAAGGAAAAAGCCAGAAGTAGGTACATCTGAATCGATACACTCAGTTCTTGGAACAATAGCTCAGTTACCCATTTATTTTATTATTACATAGGTAGTTTATAAATTAAAAGTTGTCAACTTCATTCAGAATATTACAACTTTTAAAATGTTTTAAATTAATTAGTTATCAATTATTATACTAAGTTAGTATTTTACATTTTACTGGATGAATGTAAGTTCCCATACGAGACATAGCGGGTAAAAATTATCCCTATGTATGCTTATTTAAGTTTCTACATGAAAAAACTATAGGTACTATTACATAACTTCCATTTGTCACACTATCAATTGACCACTATCTATTGATATGGATTCATTTACATATTATTTGTGTCGTTGAGTTTTGGCAATAAATAGTTTTTTTACTAAACCGAAATATAGGTATTATATTATTTTAATATAGATTTTCGAAAAATGGAGTGCAATTTTAATGTGTTTGCTGTTGTCTGCTTGTCAAGTTCGTGAATTGTTTTAAAAAAACCAAAAAACGCATAATATATCATTAAATGTATTTTTAGTGGCTGTGCTTAAAAAATGTCTTAGGCCTCAGGGTAGACAACAGATTTATCGGTGTTTAAAATAAAGATGATAATATAATATCTATACTATTTTAATATAATTTAGTTAAATTTTACAATTTTATGTTGTTCCGAATGACCGAATACATCTATAAATAGCGTTGAATAAGGATGATTTAAAATTTATCTAGATAAGATGCAAATAATTTATTGTACTTATATACATTTACCTAGATATTGATAAAAATAAATAAATAAGAATTATTAGTTTATAATTATTATTTTTATTTCAATCAATAATGTTGGTGTGAATTTACTATATTTGAACTTATTGCATAACAAAATAAATACCACGATCAGAAATTTTTTTTATGAATGGGAAATTTTTATCTATTTAAAAATGCAAAGACTGCAATTTACAGAGATTTATTTTTTTTGATAGTGTTTTAATGCCGAATTTTTGTTTTCAATTGATTTTTTTTATCTCGTTTATTTCACCATTATATTAGTTGTTTTTTAAATTTAAATACGTACATCAAATGCAATATGATATGATAAGATTAAAAGGAATTATGAATTAATTAATTTGATATTTGAGTAATTAGAGCAGTTCCCTTAAGTATCCAATAGCTCTCCGGAAAGTCTGTCGGCAATAATATGCCAATTATAAAAGGCATGCTATGTCCAGTTGTAGAAGGAAAACCTGTTCGAGCAGTGGTATTGTACACAGGACAATTGTATCGCAACCTTTGTTCGTCTATGTCTACGCAGGGTATTAGTTGTATAACAGGTAGCGTGGAATACAGATCTCCTATAATCAATTTACGTAAATATTAATATACCAAGTTCTGAAAAGGTTGTAACAATAGCAGATAAAATATATACAAGGTTCGACGATTGAATTTGATAGTAATTACCCGGAATGGGATCCACTAGACATTTATTGACCAAATCAATGCTTCCAGCGCATAGAAATAGCCCGTGGATATAAATGCCATCATCTCGTTCTGTCAAACCTTTATAAACTTGAGTTTCTACTTTTAAACTGTTCAAGTGCATGGCAGAAATTTCCTCTTGTTCCAATACAATGTTGGTAAGCTTAAAATCGAGTTGTAAAATATCGAAGGGTATACTATATTTACGGGAGTGACTTTGAAGATATCCGGTGATAAAACTTTGTGGAAAATATAAACCAGATATCCAGTAAGAAGGAAGACTTCCAAATTTTGTCCACATCTAAATTTATATTTTATTATTATTATATTCAACACTTACTTGATGAAAACCAATAAAATATACAACTTACATTAATAAAGTCAAGTCTTAGTATTAGGTCTTTGATCCAACTACCCAAAGTCTTCAACGAGGGATACGATATACTCTGCCACAATATTGGGACCTTCAACGTTTTCCAACTTATTAAACATTTCAAATTATTAATATTATTACTATATTACAGTATTTTTCACGAATGAACCATAAACTTCTTCTAATTCTGTAGACATTATCACGCGTCCTTCGATGGCCTCACGTAGTTCTGTCAACGTATTGTTTACAACGTCAAGTAATATATTAAAACGTTTAATCTCTTGTGATAAGACTATAGATAATGGAGGCAATCGTCTTTTTTCGTCTTGTTTAGATATTGTTAAATGGGATTGATGAAAATCTATAGTGCTAATTAGTTTTTTAGAAATATCGACAGCTGTGTCTATAACGATTTCATCATTAGGTTTACAAGTAGCACCTGTTAGCGTTTTTGGATAGATACCAACGATTGTCCGTAACACTTCTTGTGATTCTCTAGTCTTTTAAATTCAATTATTATTCGACATTATAATTTTTTATAAATATTTTACAAAGAAGTTTATTTTAAAAATTTGATTCATACTTGATACATTATATTGGCATCATTGTGCATTCCAAATATTTCTAGTTCTTCAATTATTGGTAGTTTATCAATAAATTTTTGATAGTTATCGATGGTGGAACAGTTTTCTGTTTCCGGGCAAAAGTAAACACCAGACTCAGAGTATTTATAACCTGAAAATATATTGAATAGTATATTAATATATACACATTACACGTACCCAACGGTTCATTTTCTTTCGTTAATTACTAGACTCAAGTGTATGAGGACCAAAGAAATTCAATAGTATCGTTTTTAACGTTTTTCGATCCCAATAATCGTTCACTCTGCTACCATAGTTTATCTCAACAGTGATATATTGCAAGGCATCCCAGGGTATTTCTTTTACAGTTAAGCAGTACGTATGTAATAATTGCAAAGTGTATTCATGGTCACTATCAGTAAACAAGTATGGTATGTTCCAACCGAGTGATCCGAATTTCTTTCTTTCCAATACGACAGCATGGAAAAAACATAATCCAAATACCATTTTTCGCCAATCAGATCCAAAAGCTATTATAGGTCCAGTTTATTATATCGTTTATTTTTATGTAGAATGCAGAAATATTATTGTAATAATATTCAGTGAAATGTCTATACTTACCATTGTCTTCAAAAAAATCGATACTCATGTTTGCAAATGATTTTTTCATTTTCGCTCGCAAGCTTTTTGGTGGTTCTACAGCAACTTTTAACGAATTTTGTAGAATAAAAGTAGGGAAATTTTTTGATGGTACCAAGCTCAAGAACAGTCGGAAATTTTGATTAACATCCAACGGGTTATCGATCAATTCTTGGACTAAATTGTCCATATGACGCATCCATGACAGCGCTAAATGACAATTCTAAAAATTATGATCAAAGTAATTTGATTTATTTATATGTTACAGTGTCATAACATAACATGATATATGACTATGATATTACTTGTAGAAAAACCCAGTTCCCTTGTTCTATGCCATCCTTTATTAGCTTTTCTGCAACAAGTTCCTGGCCCTGGCCTAAAGATATTGCATGAAGCTTATTTATTGTTCCAAATTCTTTTGAAAACTTTTGGAAAGATTTAAATGGATCAGAACCTGGACTGAGTATGAAAATCAATGGTTCTGTCGAAGACGTGTTGGTGTATAATGAATGATAAAAAAGTTCCGGACTTTCTAAAAACTTGTTACCGAGTACGGTGCCAACGTAATTAGAGATCGCGCAAATTAATTTTTCTTCTTTGAGTGCTTTTATAATCATAAGTTTTTCAAATGGATTCAATATTGAATCCCAATTTACAGCGGGATTATTATTATCGGGATCTAAATGAATATTTTGAACGAAGTTACCAAGTTTGATTTGTATATGTCTAGTGCAGTTTTCTGAAAGATTTTTAAACTTAGGAAACACTTTATTCATATAATTTACAGTTTTCCATATGTCCTCCGTCAATGCTAATACCATTGGTTTATCCGGAACATCGTTTTTCTCTGTATCTGCGCGCCCGTGAAGAAAAAAATTCCATTCAGCATGAGTGATTTTACCTATTTGTAAATTTATATTGACGCTGATTAAGAAGCTGAATATCAATTTATGACATTCAAACAGGCTTCGAGATATATGTGTATAAACTATCATGGTAATATCTTCGACCATTGTTGGTATTTTTACGTCAATTTTAATAGATTTGTTACAGTTTTTTATCACATTACAAAGTATCTAAAATAAAGTAATTTTATTAAAACAATATAATTAACATATATCGATTTCAATTCTTACAGAAATAAAATAGTTCAAAGAAAACTGATACATAACGTTGATTTTAGATAATTGAGCCACAACAAAATAAAGGCATGAACCTCGTTTTGCTATCGTTCGATAACGCTCTCGTGCAGCACTAACGTTTTTTTCCGTTTCTTCTGCATCGATCAAACGCCCAGTTATAATAATTGACGATTCCTGAAAAATAAAAATTAGATTACAAATAAAAAGAATATAAATAAGAATAATGTTTATACTATAACGGTTATGCTAAACCTTGCTGTTGTTGAGAGTATCAATGAGTTCTTCGTCATCTAAAATGTTTCCTTCTGATATATGTAGCATTCTCAACGTTTTTTCTTCCATTTCTTTTAATAGATTTATGTCGTTATTTATACTCAAGTTTGTTTCTGTCCGCTTTTCTTCTAAATCGGGCCTCTCTAATCGTACGACGTGACTATTAAAATTAAAATTAAAAATAGGTACATAATAATATTGTAGTTAAAATTTTGTTGAAGTATTTAAATATGTATACAAGATAACTTACCTCAATAACTGATCTTCTAATCCCGCCGTCATAACCATAAAATTTACTATAGTCACTTGTACCCATACGCTTGGCGGATAATGAGGATTTGAAATTTTGGTCGTCATGTAAAATCTGAATTTTTTATTGTATTCTATGTCAATATTCCCGATGCGCATCAGAAGGCATCCATCCTATTAAAGATTTAACAACGGTAATATGTTTTATAAATCAGTATTTTTCAGATAGCCTACGGAATTAAGTTTATTTTTTTTTAATTGTATAGTTATAAAATTAGTCAATACTCATGTGATTGCGATATGCATAAAATATATAATCAGCTGTGTATTAAGATTAGATGCCTTGCTAGCAAATCTATCCACATGGGCCTATATTTTATCTAATAGTGTTATTTTTTTGCAAAACGATCATATACTAATTGTGTTTTACTTTTTAGATTTTGCGAAATTCGTTCATTGTTGTTCAGAGTTCATAATAAAAACAACATATCTAATGTTTGGTATAAATCTAAATAATTATACGTAACAAGACAGCACTGATGTCTACAATACCTTGATCAAATTTTAGCACTTGGTTAGATAAAAAAAAATCATCTTTTCATGATATGAATTATCCATTAGGTGAAGGAAACTATTATTATGGTACCAATAGAAACTGCTACCAGTGCCGACAATGATGCACAATTACATATAAATTATAAAATTCTCTCAGGGTTTGGGAATATTTCACAAGACAATGGGTTAAAGATGATAGGATTTCGTTGATTTACAAGGTAAGGATGAAGACAATAGTGATTTGGCAACATTTTAGAACGTATGGATTTATATTTGAATCAAGTTACTCGAAAAAACGTGACGTTCTCCAGCGCAGGTATGAGTGCAGGACTCATGTGCTCATCAACCCCTTCGACTAAAATGGCACCACCCAGCCTGACAGCATCGACAATTGCGTCCGTCAGGTTGTCAACAGAATCCGTACCTCTGCACGTTCTCAGAGAATTGTTTGCTTCCAAAGCCTTAATCCATTTGTTTGCCTGTCCTTGAGGGTCTATCATCAGCGGCCATCGACTTGCTCTTGTAGCAATTATCATACTGTCCGTGGAAACTGGATCCCGGGGCAGACCACACACATTCCACAATCGCAGCTCAGAAGGATCGACCAACACAGTGCTTAGGGAATAATTCGGTGAATGGCGTATATTATGTCGTTTCAACTCCTGTAACCACGAATGAGTTATCTCCTTACGATAGTCATCCGTAAATGGACCCAGATAGGTGATGCTTCCGGCCGCTATTATTATATCTCCAGCTATGGTCAACAGACGTTTGGAATACGTCTGCAATGATTCAATTTGTTAGTCAGAATCCATGCAATTATACGTGTGAAAAAAATACTTTTAAACTATTTTCCCATTTCTGCTGTTCATCACTCAGAGCCGCGACAAGTAAATCTGATCGGTTCAACCGTGATTGCGTTCGCTCTATGTTCAATTCTAATTTGTTTTTTTCTGAAACGCTACGGTCGTAAATGTCTTCGAGTTTTTGTAGACGTTCTTCTACATCAGCTAACATTTTTTGTTTTGTTCTTAGTTCTTTCAACACGACATTCAGTTCATCCTCGGCTTCTTGTTGTCTGAATTTATAAGTAGGAATACAAATTAGATACTCATAGGTAATTAAATTAAAGGACTCAAATTATTGATCAAAATATTATCATATTTCTCATTGTAATTAAAAAAAATATCTATATTAACTATCATAAGTCATACATTTTATAATTAAACCATACATCATTAATCAATAAAAATTTGTTTAAATAAATTAAAAATCTGAACTCTATACTAACTCAATACTATCTAAACTTATAATAATTGTTATTCTTTATTAACTGTCGTTACAACTTCTAAATAATCATAATATATCTGAATTAAGAAACATTAATTTGTGTACTTCTTATAGTCAAATAATTAAGAGACAACCATAACTCATAAGGCATTACTGTAATTAAAGGTTTCCCATTAAAAAAATTATTTATGAACAATATTCACAAATTGAAATACATTTTAATGAGCCATTCATACTAAATGCCATTTATTTACAAAACCTTAAGCGATGAGTCCATTCATCAATGACAAATAATGAATAATATGTTACATACTTATTTATTTAGTTTTCTTGTTATAATTATAAGAAAATTTGAATTATTTTACTAGGAAAATCAGGTTAAATTAAATTTTTTACTTCTTTCTTTTGGGTTCCACTATTCGATACACTAGAGAGTAACTATGAACGGCCCGAACCCACATGCACATTGATTTGGCTACTTTTGATTGAGTAGCTACTTTTTGTGGATTGAAATCTGGATCTTCTATATAGGGCTTAAGTTGATTGATCATTTTGTCAGATATGTTGTCTGTATCATATTCTTGTAGAGCTTTTAGAAAATTGGCATCTCCTAGTATGGTTTTAGCTGAAGTCCAATCAGTTCTAGACAAAAAGATACAATTAGAATAGTAACTAATTAAACTTTAGGTAAGTACCTAAGTATGAGCAGCATCGTGTTAAAAAGTGTACTATCACCAGGAAATTAAATGGTTATATTTATGGTATCCTTTTTTAGAATTGTATAGTAAAAATAAAGGAGTTATAACTATATCGTTATTAATGTATTTAGATATAGCCATTTAAACATTTTAACTTTTTAAGTATTTTTATTATAAATTTATTATAAAAAGGCACTTTTTTAAAAATACAAATACACTCCTTAAAAATTTTACTTCTCGAGAAAATTATCCCTTTAACATAACCTCACCTATTGATTATATATATAAAATCTTATGATTACTTACTTTTTTGCCAATAATAAACATACGGCTTCCATAACAGTCTGAACTAGTTTATGTGGCTTGCTCAACATTTTAAGCTCATTTATATCGTTTTTATTGAGTGACTCTAATGCCGTTTTGGCCGCTTCCATTGCCGGCATAGCTAGAGTAAGGTCCCTTTGCGCGTCTTCAGCTATTTCCTGCGCGGCTGAAGCTTTCATTTTTGCTGCTGTCTCTTCCAGAAGTACTGTTTGTCGCACCTTATTGACGCTCGCTTTTTCTCTAGTCAAGCCATCCATTAGCTTTAAGGTGGCTTCATTTTTCTCTAATAGTTCTGGTGCCATAGATTTCAATTTTGTTTTCATATCTCCCACCATGTCAAATGTCTCGTACAACTTACGCAGACCATTAGAAATTCGGTCTGAATCGTTTTTAATTTTATTAGTTAGTGATTCCCGCATTTTCACGTACAACTTCAAAAATTCCAAATAAGTCTTAAGTGTTACGTAGCAGCGCCTTGTTGTTTGCCTGTAAAACTTTTCAGTGGCTTGACTGATCATCAAATGCATGTTGCGGCATACATCCGTTAGGCTGTCAACAAGGTTGGGGTTTTCTGGTTGTCCAAATGCATCTTCTAAACTTTGGTGAGCCACAGACAAAAGAGCTTCGGTCGGCCAATCGTCAAACCAATCTATTGTCGAATTATAAATCAACGAAGGAAATAGCCGACATCTCTGTCTAAACGCAACGCCGATCGAGTTAATGGATATGACAAGATGAAGTTTAGAACGAACGCGCTGTATGAAAAATTTGAACATCGATTCTTGGTCCTGGCTGTCAATTCCCACACTTAATGCTGCCGGCCGGCAAGCGGTTATCACCTTCGCCAAGTCATCATGCTTAAATAAATCTGGAACTTCCCCTTGAATAAATAATAATTAGTCATATTATTAATTTTAGTGTCATACTTGTACCATATATTGATTTACCTGAGCTTAAAATATTGCTTACATCTTCTAAAAACTCTTCTTGTACTATCTGATTATCCGTAAATAAAAATGTGGTTTCTTCAAATTTCACGCCAGTGTTGAGATAAAGATTTACTAGATCTTTACGAAATGTAGTATGATTATATGATTTTGTTAACTCGATTTGAAAACATCTGAATATATAAATATAAGCAAATTGAAATTGAATTTATTGTAGACATAAATTGTTTTCATGTTTTTATGCTTGTACCAAAAGAATTTTATTATGAAATATACTTACTTGAATGTGTTAATATGTGAAGACAACTTTGTCAATGATTGTTTTCCCATGCCATTAACACCGACTAATAAAGCGTTTCCTCTTTCGGATCTCAATATTCTCGCAATGCGTGTGACATGCTCAATGGCATCCATGAAAAATATGATGTGCATGTCTTTATTATGAGCTATATTAAAATCTGTTAAGTATTCGATCAACGTGGTTTTTAATTTATCGATATCAATTATTTCTTCGTAAATCCGCTTCTTTCTTGAAACCGGATTCACAAAATCACCGAATAATAACACTGGAGAATGTGATGAATTTGTGTCTACAGATATGGAAAAGTCTAACACAGTGGTGTTAAAATAACGTGTGCACACGTCCTGAAGAATGTCAAATAAATAAGACTTGTCTTTTTGACAAACCAACCGGTCGTGATACACACGCAATGTTTCATGATACCATAGTCTGCGATAAAGATAAATAAAACATTATTTTATCCATAAATACTCTCAAGTATGTAATACATGAGTTGTATAGATTTTATATATATTATATTATAAGTTTTAAATATTGGCTGTGCATATTTAAAAAAAATTAATTTGATTCTAATTAATATAATAACTCTTTTCATTTCTATAAATGAAATTTATTTGTATATTTTTCCCCTCTGTAGGAGAGAATTAGAATAATCCCATTGTCCCTCAGAGAAGTAAGAATAAGGAATTTAATGTATGGTAGAAAAGCAGTAAGAGAGAAGATTAAACAGAGCATAAAAATACATGTAAAAGAGTTAAGTGTGAGATAAGCTGAGCGAAGGTTAAGAAATATGATGAGTTATATGAGCTGCTAGAAATGCACAAAGGAGGAAAAGAAGTTTATAGACTGGCTAAGGTGATAGATAAGCGATCTAAGGTATTTCAAAAAGTTTGGCGTATAAAAAAATGAGAACAAGAGGGTTTTTACAAACGATAACGATGTAAAAAAGAGATTGAATGATTATTTTGAGAAATTTCTGAACGAGGAGTATTTAAAAGTTGTTTTGGAGGGTAATTTATGGAATGAAGAATTTAATGGTCTAGTTAGTGAATAAGAAGTGAAGATTGTGGTGAAGGTAATGAAAAAGACAAAAGTAGTAGTATCAGTATCTGTATCTGTAGAGGCGTGGAAATTTTAGTGGATATAAGGTTTGGATGGTTGAAAGATCTTTTTAATAACGTAATAGGGAAAAATTCCAGAAAATTGGAGAAAGAGTTTTATTGTACCAATATTTAAAGGAAAAGGAGTCATACAATAATGTAGGAACTACGGCGAAATAAACCTTATGAATTATAGTATGAAGATTATGAGAAATTTTATATAGCAGAGAATAAAAAATCAGAAACCCCGTAAGAAATAAATAAAAAGCTATGCATGGGTTTTTTAGATTTAGAAAGGGCGTATGATGGAGTGCCAAGAACAGTTAGAATGTGGGCTTTAATGAGGAAATGTGTCTTAAAAATGTACATTAATTTGATTCAGGATATGTATGAAGGATGATCGAGTAATCAAATGTGCAAAGAGTCTGTGTGAAGTAACAGGGGATTTTAACGTACGGTTAGGTATTAACCAGGGGTCAGCTCTAAGCCCTTACTTGTTCTCTGAGGTAATGAACGAAATTATTAAAGAGATATAGGGTGAGATACCTTGGTGTATGTTGTCTGATGATGATATAGTTCTGGTAGGAGTGAATCTAGAAGATGTTAATAATAGGTTGGAAGAGTAGAGGGTAACTCTTAAAGGAAAAAAATTGGGATTAGTAGAAATAAAACAGAATATATAGAGTATGAATTTGGAGGGAAAGACCAAGAAGTTGGAAGGATGAGGAGACCAATGACAATTGGTTGTAATTTGATAGGTAAAGTCGATAGCTTTAAATATTTAGAATTGTTTGTACAAAGGGACGGGGACTTTGGCATGGATTTAAAATATAGGATTAAGTATGGGTGGATAAAATGGAAAGAAGTGTCGGTCGTATCATGAGATAAGAGAATTCCAATGAGGCTATAAGGTAAATTTTACAAGATTGTAGTGAGACCAACCATACTATACGGTTAAGAGTGTTGGGTGATTGACAGAAGGATAGAATAAAATATGAGTGTCAGCATAATGAGAATGCATAGATGGATGAACAAATGGAGTGATAAGATAATTTTAAATAAGGAAAGAATATGCGAGAAGTAGTATTGATGGAATGTTGATAGTGGATTAGATGAGAGAAAATAGATTGAGATGGCTTGGGCATGTGATGAGACGAGATGAAATAAAAGCAGTAAAAGTAGTAATGAAAATAAATGTTGATAAGAAAAGAGGAAGAGGAAGACCAAAAAAGAGATGGGTATCTGATAGATACTGCTGAGAATGATATGAGACTTGTTGGTGTGTGCATAAGGATTGTGGAAAATCATGAAAAGTAGAGATGTAGGACACAGGTGAACAACCCTGAATAGTTTGGTAAAAGGCAGGTTGAAGAAGAAAAATAATGTATTCGTATTTTTTGGGACATCATTTTTTAATTATAAATCTAAAAGAGAGAGAACAGTTTATACTTTTTTAGCTTAACTAATTTATAGTTGTTAGTCGCATGACTACTGCAATATACCTGTATAAATGTGTTTGGTCCGGTATTGTGATGAAATCAGCTTGTAAGATTCCTTGTATGGTCTTCGACAAATCTCTAAGATTAAACACATAATGTGGCTTAGTTGGAGTTGGTAATAAGTCTTTTGAAATACACAAATACGTTTCAACACTGGCTTGCACTATTTTTGAACTAGAATCAGCTATATTTTGTGGGAACGCTTCGAAAAAACCATCCAAAATGGATGTGAATATAGTTCTCATGGAATTTTCACTCATGCTTGGCATGAAAATTACTGAAAAATGTCTTGTGAATCTTGGAGTTAGTAAATTTCGCCCTCCTCCTGGAGGTGCGCAGATTGTGCATAAAATCACGTTCTCGATGTCTTTCCAATCCAGCTTATCTTTATCATATATGCCACCGGAATCTAAAAGCTGTCTTAGTAGTTCAATAGGAGGTTGGGCACCATAAGCTTCGGGTATAGGCATGTTGACATCATCGATAAAAAGCGCCAAACGCTTATTTAACGGTGCACCGAAATGATTTCGATTTTTCTTCACTAATTTTGACTCCAATACTTCTTGGGTTCTGTTAATATTTGTGTATGCAGAAAATTGTATCGTTTCAGTTATCCAGTCACCCTTATTCCTCAAGTCTTGCATGACACAATTTGCTACTGAAGTCTTACCTACGCCTAAAATGATTGTACAATTGTGGTATGATAGAAATACATTTTAATTTACTAGTCTTTATTTATTTATTCCCACCTGTTGTTCCAGTCAACATAACTGGTTGGTTCATTTGTACTATTTGTTGTACAATGTATGTATACCGAATGCTATCTATGGTAGGTACTATTAACTCATAATAAGGTGTAACTGATTTGTACACAAAATCTGGAATGATAGTATTCCATTTTTCAAACTTTTTATTTTTTGTGTTAAGATATACGTTGAATAATTTCATTCCTGGTTGAATACCATACTCAGATATGTCTGAAAATTGATTGAAAACTAAATTTTCGAATTTTATCTGAGAAGAATCGACTAAATTTGATCCCAGAGACCAAAAATATGAAAATATAAATGATTGATAAATATATTTTTGGACATTTGAAATTTCTGTTGGTGCATCAAAACTATCTAGGTCAGTTAATAGAGATTCGAGAATGGTACACATCATTTTTGCTTTACTAATATCAACCTGAAACAAAGTATAGTTATAGTATCAATACATATCTTTTTTCTAATTTTTCTTTGAAATTTTATAAATGAAAAAATAGTTGTACCTGTTTAATGGGAGCCAAACAATATTTGTTAATAAATGAAAAACCGTCATTGACATAAGTTTCGAATAATGATAAAAGATAATTTTTTAATTCTGAACTTCTAATGACATCATTTTGTAATCTATTTGCCCACGATTGCACATATGGTAACCATCCTAGATCTCTGGTGTCTATATAGACAATTCCACATCTGCTAACTGTAGCAGGCGATGCTTGTGATAAATCACCAACTTCAAAAACCAATCTAAACTATAAATTATAATTTTACATTATTTAATTAAAAATTAATGTTAAAAATAATAACCAATAATTTAGAATATAAAATCTTTACCCAAGAGCTCAATTTTAGGCGTTCGGAATTGGAAAGACACAAAATCTTATTGTCGTCAAGAACGGTATTTAGATTTTCGACCCATATTGCATCTACGGGGCCGTCGCATACCACCCACTGAAATTCTTCCTTTTTCACTTGAACTGTTTTTCTTATAATTTTTCCAAGTAACCCATCTCTCCATTCCATTGTAACAAGATCCAGTTGGCCGTAAAGTTCGCTAATGGAAATTGCTTTAGGATTCAGTCGATATAGGTTTACTGGTCTGTAATGTTGATTTTCAATTTTTTTATTGTAAAGCTCAGATAATGATTTTTCAAGTATTTTTAAAATCGTAGTTTTTCCACTTCCCGCCGGACCAACAGTCATGATACCATGCCGGACAATTATTGTCTGCAACAAGTGTATAACTTTTACTTCAATGCATTCATTAATTTGATAGCCTTCACTTTCCATTACACCTTTGACAGTCGAAAGGAATATTTCATAATCTTGTTCTGGTAAAAAAAATCCGGGAAATAGATCGTTTAATATATCCTAAAGTTTAAAATATATTAATATTCATGCATTATGTATTAGAAATTTAAGATTGTATACTGCACCTTGAATAAAATTGCATCATCTTTTAGAAATTTCGGTAAATTACAATCTCTCAAAGCTCTGATAACTACTAAATTTTCTTCTACAATAGGATTTTCTCGTCTTAATAAGCCCGCCATTACTAAAACACTTTTTATAGCTCTACAATAATTCAAAAGAGTTTTCAATTAAATTATAATAGACAGGTACTTGAAATAAATAAATTACTGATTACCTCATTCCAAAATCATAGTGGTTCTGAATGGAAAGTTGTTCATTACATAATTGATACGTTTTTACTATTTTATGAGACAACATTTTCGACAATTGAAATCCTCCGGCGTACAATTCAACCTCGACAATTAAACTATAGTCTGGTATCATCATAGCCACAGATCTAAACAACGCTTGTAGATTATCTGGCAGTTTGTTTCTCCCAACATATTCTGGATTTATGGTTATAAATGCTGCACATGTCCTGATAAGTCTAATCTCTCGACCTTCAAAAGTGAACTTATTGGCGTTTGTCAGTTTCGCGTTTGTTATAGTGATTAGCTGTTGTGCGATGACCGATAGTACTTCGATTTCTACCCGGTCAAATTCGTCGAAACAACACCACACTCCAGATTGAGCTAAGCCAGAAAAAAATCTACCCATTGTCTACAATAAAAGAGAACATTCTTAAATATTTTTTTTTTTTTTTTTTTTTTGATGTAGTAATAATTGTAAATCAAACGTGACTCTGCACCTTATAGTTTAATCCATCAGAACAGTTGAATACGACACATTGTGTAGCTAACGCTTTCGCGAGGCCTTTGACCGTTTCAGTTTTTCCAATACCTGAGGGTCCAGACAATGCGCATCCTAAACATAACTGAAGCGCAACCATCAAGCATAAGTAGCATCGATCAGTTAACGGCGTTATCACTATTTGAGGAGAGGAACCTAGGTATTCAAACGCATACAACCAACGAGTGTTGGCCGAGTACGCGACACAACCGTCCACGGTATTCCAATAGTAACGGAGTTGTTTTAACCATTCGAAGTGCGCCTCGCTATTAATTTCACGACTGACCATAGAAGATATCACATCCCTTGCATGAACATCGACGGTTATCAATGCACGTACTCCAGAACATTGGAGTTTGGTCAAACGTCCTAGTCGAACCATTGCTGCCAAATCATCCAGGTCCTAAAACCGACAAGACTTCGTTATTAGCAATACAAATCGTAATCATATCACAGATTTTTATGTGATTTTGTGGTAGAAATACTTAATTTAAAACATTTTTTTTCAAATTTGATCAATGACTCTAGTACGTTGGATTTTAGCTTAAGGATTGTGTGTACGTCACGACACCATGTCATTTGAGATACCACAATCACTAGCTGAAAAATAAATAATTTTAGATTTCAGCACCATAAGGTATTAAAATTTTAACCTGGTCAGCGTGTAGTAACACCCATTTTTCTCTAGGAATTTCATCATAATCTTCAATGGCTATGGACATGAGCGATCGAAGTGTATTTACCATCTCTTTCTCTACCCTTGACAGCCAAAATTCAATATTCCCGGTAGCTTTAATCGGTGACACAAATTTTACGATCTCTCTTTCCGAAGATATCATGGCGATAACGTCTGTAGGTATATTATAATTCCCATCTATTACCGATTGTAATGGTTTTCCTTCTTCGTCATCGTTTTTAAATTGAATTCGCCAAATAGCATCAAAACATTTGTTCATGTACGGTTGTACAGCTCTAGGATCTCGAGCTTGAGCAATTAATTCTAAAAGTTCATCGTTTGCTAAGAAATTGAATCTCGGAAATACAACTCTTTTTGATTCTAAATATGCTTCTAAGTACAACATTATTTGTTCTAATTGTTGATTGTTTTTTATAAGAGTTTTCAATAGGTCGATATCAGTGCATGTACTTATTGCTAATGGACTTTTTACAACCTTTTGCATTATGCTCTTCCATGAACTGTTTACTTGACTTAACAATTTAGCTTCATTCGGAAGTTGTCTTTGTATATCTGGAGAAGCGAAGATCGATCCCAAATGAATCCAGTTATTCTGGCACAACATCCATTCCATCTAAACACATTTTTCAAACAATTACATAGGCATTAAAATTTAAAAATTATTTAATACTCTGTAATAAATGTTCTATATTACATACTAGAATGTCATTCATAATAGCCATAGAATTTATCCATTCTACAACTTTTGGTTTAATCATCATTATGTGTTTTGATGAAATGAGTGTATTTAAATTAATATTTGCTTCTTCTAATGTTAATTGAACTTCCTCTAATGAACCGAGTATAAAATGATCTTTAGAATTTTTGTAGGGAAGAACAATCAAATCTACAATCTTCCAAGAATCTTCAACTTTCTCCAGAATCGCCTCTAAAGTAGCTTCAGAACTTGCCTGCATTGAAACATTTATTATTTCAGAACCGTATTTAAAAGCACCTAATTTTTCAAGCATAATGAGAGTAAGATATTGATTAGTCGGAAATTTCGTTCCAAGTATCTGCTCGATTTTAATCCAATGATAGTCCTTGAGATTTGGATTTCTTAACATTTCTATGATCGATATTTTTTGTTTAAATGACTGTACTTTTTGGTCAATAAGATCAACAAGCTTGCAAGCAGGAATATTTTTTTTAAATTGTATTACGTATTTTAAATTTAGTGCTAAGAATGTGTTCATCTGTTCTACTTCTAAATTATGAAAATAATCTTCTTCCCAAATAGACATTTTTTTTTCCCATTCGTCTAAGCTATCCCACAGCAAGATTCTAAGTCTTACAGCTTCACTGGCATCGCTTAAAATATCAAACTTTGTCATCTCTACTCGAAAGTAATCCTGGTAAGACTCGTACAAATTTGATTGTTCTTGTCGTTCTAATAATCGGTTATTTAGCTTAGATAAAGCTAATTTTACTTCTTCTTTATTACTGTTAATGTCAGTTAACCATAATTCCTGAAAATTAATGTGGCTCATGATACTTAATATTTTATAGATAATTTATACGTTATAAAATATATATAAGAAATCGGTAAAATAATTACTTATGAAAAATAGTATTCCGAAAAACATGTATTAAAATACTATAAAATTAGTTTCCAAAATAGTTTAAAATGTTTTTTTTTTTTTTTGATATTAAAAAATCATACTTGTCATTGAAATGATATCTAATGTTAAAATATATTTACTTATAATATAATATATAACTGATAATTTATGATTTTTTTACAAAAAAAAAATTTTAAACTAAAAATGTTATTTTAATATTATAAATGTATTCTGATTAAAGTATTTTAAATGCTTTTAAAACCTCAAAAATATCCAGAATACAGTATCAAACACTTTTGAGAAACAATATAAAAAAATTATTATGAACACTGTACTCGGGATACTATCCCCGAAATCTGTATATTTATACATCATTACATTAGCCTCAATATTTATTTGTTCTACATCTTGAATGATTTCATTTATATGAATTTCAATTTTTTTGAAGAATTCTGCAATGAGTTTGTCTTGTTCACTGTTAACGTCTTTAAAAGTTGTTTGTAAAGTATTCAATGCGTCTAAAAATTTCTGTGAATAAATATTATTAAATTGCATATTATTATTAAGCCACAAGCTACAGAATAATAATATTGCTATTAACATCATAATTTTCGATATCCTCATCAGGAACGGGCACTTCAAAATTTTCGGCTAAGTCATAAAGTTCTCTGATATAATTTTGATTTTTATCTATTTCGTCCAACTGAAATATTGAATCAAGTTAAAGAATATTGTTAATTTTCGTGTAATTTTAGTGTGTACGTATAATTATTATTATATTGTTTAAACGCAAACCTTTATAGGAAAATGTTCCAGGAATTTTTTATAATCTACATATTGTGCCGCTGTAGATGGTGAAGTGTGGAGGTACTTGAGTGAATCATTTATTTCGTTTGACAGTTCATTTACCAACCGCTTGCCCACTCTAAATAAAGGTATATTTGATTATAAGACAGTTTTTCTATATACTATTTTAGTAGCTATGTTCCCTCACATACTTTAAAAGTGTTTTTTCTACTAGCTCTAATAAATATTCACAAGTCGGTTTAGCAACATTTTTTAAAAGATGTAATTTTAAATTAAATATGCCCAACATCTGTACGGTCTTTATTTTGTCCACGTCGGCTATTTGTTGTCTGTATTTCTCTAACATTTTCCGAAAATTAATAATGCCTAAGAAAAGAAAATGATTTTATGTATCTAGGTACTTCATTTCGATGCGAGTGAATTGGTGGATATCATTCACTAACATAATAAGTGGATAAATACTTACTTGTATCATTTTCGATACTTTCTCTATCGATATTTTCGTTGTCCCTGTAAATAATGTGAACATATTCCAGACGTTTTAAATACTGATGTACTGCCTTAAAATTTGCAGTAAAATAATTCAATATTTTTTCAATGGTGCACTGGTAAACATCGTCAATTTCAAACACAAACTGCAATGATGGTCCGTTGCCACATACTCGATCATTTTGATATCCACAAATTGACGGGCTGAAATTGTTATTGCATTCGATCAAATCTTCAGGTTGTATATTATTTCAGTTATGCTTAGTTAGACAAGGTATATAGTTAGTAATTGCATACTGCAGTTGATACCTAACGAATATTACTAGCAAAATAATTATTTATCTAGTACCTATTACTAATTAAAAGTATTAAGTAACTAGCTAATGAGTTATTTACCTATTAACGTTTTACCTCATACATACTTTAAATATTATATAAATAATTAATTATTTAAATAGGATTGTAAATTTTATGCTCTAAGAACTAATTATTATGAACAATCGAAATTCAAAATATATCATGCTCTATGAATCCTAAAATAATCTAAAAATACGCTTAAGTAATTTATATTATTTTTGACAACACTCAATAAATACTTTTCAGAAAATGTAATGTTTGATTTATTTTATGTATAATTTGAAGTACTTATTTGTTACAATGTTACAATGTTACAATGTTACAATTATGAGTTCATTTTCAAAAGAAACAGTTTAAAAGCATCAATTTAACTATATTTTTTATTTTTTATTGGTACCTAGATTTTTATTCATAGTCAAGCGCTATTAATGTATAAATTAAAAGCAAAATAACTATTGAATACGACGTTAATGAATAGTTAAAACCAGGTTAAGTATCTAAAAAAATTAAGAAAAATTGAAGTAAGAAAAAAACCTTGAATAAAAAAGAATACATTCAGTAATATCTTTGAAACCAAAATTCCAAAATATGGAATACTAAGGCCTAAGAACTTGATGATCTTAAGCTAAAAGTAAAAGTTATATAACTCATAAAATCATGGCGTACCTAATGTAGAAAATGTTTGATGTATTTATAAAGTATTCAATATGCACGTGAATGCAATTATTGTTCAAGGTTTATAATATCATATTTTTTCTATTTACCTATTGGTTAATAAATGTATTGCGGTTATTTTATTAAAAGATTTTATGAGTTCCAATGACAATGATTTAAAAAATATTTATAATCAGGTGTACCTATTGCATAGTTATAAAATTAAAACATTAAGATTTAAAATTGGATCATGTATTTATATCATAGTCTATAGAACTTAATATTTTTAGCATATAGGTACCCATTAAAGGCAATACGCACAAATATATATTATTATGTTATGAATACCTTTAAGCCCATACAATCAAATTGGTTGAAAATAAATGGACCTGATAATTAAAAATATGAAAAAGAAATACTATAAGCCAGTGTCAGAATCGCTTGTAAAAAAATACCAACTTTATAGGTACACTTATGGTTTTTAAAAATGTTGTAAATTCATATTTGCATACTCAAATTCCGTGCAACTAGTACCTAAGTACAACGTACAAATGTATAGTTACTATGCAATCATAATTTATCTTTAAATTTAAAAGCAATTTACCCAATACCCTTTGTAATTATGAAATGGTGGAATACATGAATTTAAAACTTACATTACGAAATCATTGAATTCAATGTCGTCCAGAAGCGGAGGAACGTGATTGAAAAGGATCCATTTCCAATTTTCCATTAAAAACGATACGTAATTGGTGAAATCGCTTTGGGAGTTATCGAACTCGATACCATTTTTCGTTAAAAACACCTCCAACACGAAGAACGGCTACTGACAAATTGAAAGTTTATAAAATAATATTTTATACATCAAAATCGACATTTATGTTATTGTAATAATATCACGATCGTTTCGATCGAATGTATAATCAATTTAACCTTTGGATCGTCCGGAGACCTGTCACTTTCCAACAACGTATCGATGTCATTGATGCGACCGTTCATTTGACACAGTTCGCCAGGAACGTACTTGTAGTGTCGGCGCACATCTGCTTCAAAACGAACGATTTGATTTCTGGCAATCCTGTGCAGATGTGACTGCAACTGGAAATCGACATACGTGATGAACCGGCATATCCTCTGGCAACATTTCAGTTTGGTTCTTTGTTTTACGAACGGCATCGTGTATTCGGCGGTACCTATACCATTACCACCACTGCGGGACTTCGATATAAGAGATGACTTTGTGGTACAAAATTCCGAATCATCCGTGGTGAACCCACACTCGGTTAGGGCGCTAAAACACGCCGCCAACACTAAGCCTTTGACCGTCAGCCGCAGGTTTTGCAAATGTCCGACGGCTGCCTCGGTGCTATTATCCTGCACAAAAATATGATGAATAATAATGTAAAGATTACTAAAAAAAAATAAAATTATATGGTTCAAATCCTGAACCATCTTGGCCAAGGACATAAAATAACATCTCGCGGAACGTAGGCATGCAGTTTATACAAATAAAAATTTAAAACATTTCTAAGGCAGTAGAAAATATTATCTAATTAAGATCATTGCTGAGGATTTATATTATGCTTCCATTATTATTACGAGTAACATATTTCAGAATAAAATGATTCCACATTGTAATGCGATTAACTCATCATGATCATTATTAGTCATTACCTTAGATGTTAGGTATACTTATGGTACCTACAGTTTACATTTCACAGTGTAATAACTTTAAATAATTTTTGTTTTTAAACAACAATGATTAATCGTAAAAAAATTTGCAGTTAAGTACAATCAAAACTTTTTGAACAGCGCTATACCCTCTTATTTTATTTATTTTGATGTGGTGAATTGGGTGTATTAAGAACAATTCAGTTACCTGAATAAGAATGCATAAATTAAAAATTAAAACTGCTTTATATGAATAACTATACTATAAAATTAAACAATTGCTAATTAATTTTACCCATTTATTAATCATCTCGTGTTTTTAGTTTTAAACCGCATAAATAGTTGGCTAAATTTAATATTTTACTACAGAATGGTGTGCATAGTATTAGTATAAATATTCAGATTTATTTTCAGGAGTTAACTAATAATACTTTTTATATACTATGTCCATTTAAAAAAGATTGCATGTTATATTAATCCAGTCTTACCTACTATAGTTGTCAACAGTATCATATTATTATAGGTATATCGAGTTGCCAATCAAGCATTTATAGTATTGTAAAGTCAAATTTCACTTGAGACAGAAAACGGTTATGTTTGAATTGCATTCGTTCCGATCATCGCATAAAACTCATTTATTAACTTTTCAGTCGCCATTGTAATATTACGTCGATCAACACACATACATGTAATTATCAACTAAAATTATTATTAACGCGTATAAGTTTTAGGGAACGATCGGATCGAATGCAGTAGTTGTGCTTGAAGAACCTTCATAATATGACCATATTAAAATATTGTTGAAACAGCAATTCTTAATCTTAAAAAAATTGAAGTGAAATTTTCTAGTTTATTTTACACTTTTTATAGGTGACTAACATTACGTACGAACCGTGTAATTAGCTTAACATACTGCAATTAATTTCTCTGATAATGTATTCAATTTTTTTTCAGTACTTTTAGGAACTCACGGGTTATACACCCGTTTGTATTATCATTAGGGCTGGGATTTCGACGCACTTTGCATTGTTTTCCAAAGTTTACTGTGCGATGATGCTCGTCTGGTCACAAATTTGTTTTATGTACTTATGAATGAGAATAAGAAAGTTTATTTTGCATTTTTTTGGGATTTTTTAGTTTTTAGGTAATTTTCTTAATTTTTTAGGGCATTTTAGACTTATTGGAGCATTTTTTAAGTTTTTGGAATTTGGAGTTGTATGAATTTGAAATTTTATTTTAAGATTTTTACACCAACATGGTTTTTATATAAATATGAGAGATCATAAGTAGGTAGGTACTCGTAATTCGTATTATATTATTGGACAAGGTTTGAGTAAACACTTTCTTATTTCCTGTTAAATAATCTTAAGTGGGTAAAATCGACGTCCGATGATATCGTTCGACGTTCAGTACGAGTTTTGTCGTCGTAAACACCGTTTTATTACTCTAGTTAATTTTTTAAGATCATTTTTCGGGGTTTTTTAGGGCATTAAAATCCCAGCCCTAATTATCATATATTACAATTTTTATTAGCGTACCTGTAAACGTGCAAAAATTACTTAAAAGCAGAGTACCTACGTAACCATCGTTAATAGATTTGTGTGCAAGTGTCCGTTGAATTTAAGGTAATTTTGTGCTAAGTGGCTGTCGTTGTATTGTTTACGACAGTAATCTCTGCGTGGATTATCACCAACCTGTTGTTCTTTAAACCCTTGAAGTGTGTTTTCTTCGGTAACAGAACCGTTGTACAAGCTTATTGCCTCGGTCTGGAAAATCAGGGCAGATACTTTTAACGAAGCGTCTCGCAGTGGAGCAGACAACATGAATAACGAAAGCGGACCCTGTAACTCTTCTCGAGCTCGACAGTATTTGTTCTGCGAAATGTATTTGTACCAGAAGTGTAGACACTTCCACGGTAAGTAGTTTTTAAACAGTGGTATCTGCGTATGAAATCATAAACACAGTTGTATTGTTCAAACTATATTTTTATAGATTCATAATATAAATCCCATAAATCCTAATATTGTTCTAATATAAGCCTATACCACCTTACATATTTTTAATCATTATAACAGTATTTTCGACATACTACATCTATTCCTCGTCGCCAATATATATAAGCGTGAACTTTAAGTTTTCGTAAGATTTAGTTTAAACATCCGAAAAAAAGACTTGAAACAACTGTTAATCACATAGGTATTAATAACTATCTTCAAACTCTAGTATTATATAATAGTATTACTGACACTACACTGCCAAGCAAGAATTGCTTTAGTCTATTTATTATACATAAAAACCATGATCCGTCTCTAAATAAATAAAAGTTATACCTTAGCATAATTTAATATACCTATACTTATCCTAATCTAACCTACACAAGCGCTAACTATACCACGTAAATATTTTTAATTTTTTTTGTTTAAATGTTAATTTTGCACATTTTTGATTGAAAATCGATTTAAAATCCGAGCTGAATAATATTGTTAATATAAGCAAAAATGTTAGGTCCATTTCATATCAAGCCCTTTGTAGATTTCAGTTTGTAAATTATAGCCAATAATTTTAACTTTACCTATACCTATATACATTATACGCAGTAAACATAAAAACGTTCACTTACTTTTACGACTTTCTTATATGATCTATATTCCTCTTCAAATTGCGAAAATGGCGTGAACGTCACTTCGTTTTCAATGTGAGACAATATACCTTCGTTACTTAGCGTAAAGAAACTACGTTTGTTGATGTCTTTAAACAGAACAATTTTGAAATTATACGGTGAAAAATATTTAGATTTTTTGCTGACTGCGTAAACTAGATAAATAAATTTGTATTTCGTCGCCGCTTTCAACTCTTCGATGGTCTTATCTAGGTTCAATATTTCAGGCAATTGTTCTTTAACTGGTGGTTTTCGTTTTCCGCAATCTTCAGACTCGTTTTTCATTTTGACGGCTAAACATTAAAATTGACACGTTAAAATCCTGATTATATGAAATACATTACAATATAGGTAAATAATAATGAATTATTTTGTTAGGTAGGTATAGGTACTTACGATTTGTATTGTGTAATTCGACTTCTTTACTTACAACCAAGTACGATGCATTTTTTCTCTTGTTTTCGTGTACCGTCCTGAATAAGACTTTAACACAACACAATACTTCAATACAACACGTATATAATGTTCAAATTCAAAATTATAATGGCAAAAATTATCGTGTTTAATTCAACTCATTTTTTTTTTTTAATGGAATTAAACGTAGTAAAAATATAATAACAACTCACGAAACGTTCGGGCTCCTCTTTTTCGTTCAGCATAGACTTCAAAAACTTAGCGTTTGCCGGTTTTGCTGTGATGATGTTTTCCTCGGAATTTTTTAGATCACTAGCAAACGCAGAAATTAAAAATTAATACAGCAGTCGATTGATCGACGTAGGTACAATACGGCTATTAGTATTTAAGAAATGGGCTTTCCTACTTTCTAAATGTTTTTTGTTTTTTTTTCCGACGAATTCTTTCGTGCCGACATTATCTAGCTAGTGACACATGCATCTAAGTCGAAACCAAATGATGATGGCCTACTAAACAAGACAAACATTGGAACATACCGATAGGTTGAATGCACCCACGTTAATTTTCTATTTAGTTGGTATCGATTCAAAGGTCGTCGCTAAGGATACGTTACTTAACAAGCATTCCAGAACTATGGTAAAACTATAGAGAATCGTCTAGAAAATTTTAAATACCTACTTTTTACTTAAAAAAGTCGGGTTACAAAAATGATTAAATATAAATTACTATAAATATATAAATACTTCCTAATTAAGAATTTTTATTTTCATCTTATACTCAACTTTTCGTTACCAAATATAAATGTATAATAAATTATACCTTCATAGTATCACAAAAAATATCTAATAAAATGACGTCAAAAGCAAATTTTTTAAATTAATTATTTTCCGAGTCAGGTGAATTATCGGCTTATAAAGAAGCTAATAGGGTTTAAGACAATTTAAATAACTTTGATTTTTAATTTATTTGACCAAACCAATTTTATCCAAGCAGGTAGGTATACTTTAAATTTATTTATTCAAACAACAGTAGGTATCTAATATTGATATTTAGTATTTAAAATAATAAACTATAATATTATCACAATATTACATCAATTCTTCAATATTATGATATAGTATGTAATAATTTTAATCAAATTATAGTAGTAGGAATTCAAGAATATTTGTTTTTTTAAATTCAAATCATTTATTCATTTTTTAATTTAATTTTATTCTGTGACGCATTAAATGAATAAAACATTAAAATGTTCGCTAAATGATTATCATAATATCATTTTCTATACAATGAACATTTTAAATATAATTTAAGTTATTTATAGACATTTGAAATTTGAAATTGTTCTTAGTTTTTATTCTAAAAATGTTAATAAAAATTTTTAATTCAGTAAAATATATGTCTTAAAATATTATATTATCACAGCAATTCAAGATTCATTGGTATAATCTTTTTTTATTTATATTTTAAGTTTATATTTATAAAATGTTAAAATCATTTTGTATACAATTTTCAATTTGTAGAATTTAAAATTAAAAATTAAAAATTAAATTTACATACTGAAAACAAATAAATATTAGAAAATATAAATGTAAATTGTGACGAAATTAAATAATCAAACTTTTAAACAAAGGATAACGATTCCTTTGGTTAGTTATTTTATTGTAAATCAAAAATTTTATTCGTGTGTGGTTAAAACTATTAAAGTATATCATAATATTCTATATATAGAATTACATTTTTAAATGTAATGTTTTCGGCAACGTTAATAATTAAATCTAATGTATTCCAAATATTAAAATAAATTAATATTATAAAATATAATTACTTGTAGTCTCAAGGTTGATATTATTGTAACTAAAATAAAAATTTATTGATCATAAGTTCAAAATATTTTTTAAATAAGAATTTTCAATCTTTTTCTTTTTCTCAATTTTTTCAAACAAATTCTTCAAAATCATAAAAATCTGTGAATTATTTTTCAGTTAAAAATTGTTAATTTTATACCTTAGATTTAAAAATTTAACTCAAGATTCCTCATATATTTTCCTACCACAAAAAAAAATAGTATGAAATGTCACAATTTTATAAATGTTTGAAGTTCTAATTTTTAAATTAAATATTCACTTGTAAATAAATGATTTTTTTACTTTGTTGTAATTCAAAAATCAATATCAAATTTTTATATTATCATTTCATATACCTACTTATATGATAATCTATTAAAAATATTTTTGACTCTTTCCGAGGTATTTTTTGGTAGACATTTAATTGTTTCTGTGCAGTATGATGGGTAAACCAACATTGCTGTAGGAAAACTAATTTAAACAGCTACCTACTAACATAGCAAATATTTTTTGTAACAATAATCATACTGCATTGAGTGTGTGATACACTGCAATATCATAATAATATATAGTTTCACTCGTAAATCCAAAATACATAGACAAAAAAATATAGATCCGAAAATCTTTAAGCAAACACGTGGAACTACGACGAAATCGGCGGCTTGGCAGCAGCTTTGGTTGATGGCGGCGGCGTCTTCGCATCAACTTTGGCCGCGTGTGCGACGCCCCCGACAACGCCGCTTCCGGTTTCGTCTGCACGTCGGTGCTCGTTATTCTTCGGCTGACATCCGGTGGCGTACACGCTGAATTCGTCTGAGTCCTGTTTTAGTTGAACGTAGGCCGCCATGGATTCCTTAGCCTCGGACACCAGGGCTATGAGGTTGTTTACCAACGCTTGGGCTTCGCGGACGACTTCGCGCTGTTCGGCCAGCTGGTGGGACGCCGTGTCGGCCGCCACCACGGACTCGCGGTACTCACAGTTGGCCACGTTCATGCGGTTGGCCATTTCGAGCAGCACGGCCGTGGACCGTTCCCGGTCGTTCGTGGCCGCGATCAACTGGTCGTCCAGCGACCGCACGTTCAACGCCAGCTGATCATCGATGTTCTGGCTGGTGATCGCTTCGAATGTTAAACAATCGATGAGCTTTCGTTGCCGGTCTGCAGAGTACTCAATTTCCGAACATGGCGCCAGAACGTGTGGTTTTTTCGGCGACGACGATGAACCATTTTTCACGTTGCAACTGTTGGACATACACAGCATTGATATTATAGCGAAACTGGCAGGAATTAAGGCGCATACATGTAGGCAACAGAACCGTCATGGACCGTGGATTTGGGAGAGCCGTCTGCAAATTCGTTTTTAATTAGGTATATGTTACCGATATAACAATATCGAATTACAATTGTTTCATAATTCAGAACATAATGAAGCAGAAAGTAATTTTACAAGGATAATATTGATTGTTTTTTTTTACATTTTATATTCTGAGCGGAGTGATGTATGTATTAATTTTACAATATTGTGTATTTTTTTAAGTAAGTTGTCGAAATAATGCTTTGATTTTCCACTTCAGTAGCTTTTCCAGAATCTAGTTGTGCGAAGTCAAATTTTTAATTCCCCAGTAGTTTTCAAAAGTACCGGGAAAAACAGAAAAAAATTAAGAAAAAAACGGAGATTTTTACGCAAAATTAATTTTTGAGGAAATCGAATTTTGATATTGATGTAATTCTAAAAAAAGTTACCATAGACACATGGAATTTCCACTGAATGTTTATATTGGCATTTTCTATCTATATCTATATATGGCAAATAGTCTGCTCTCCCCCATCTACCTCAACAATGTACCCCTCTCAACCCTCCAAAATTTCCGATACCTCGGTCTACATCTAGATCGCAGGTTAACTTGGCCAACTTACACCCACAACAAAAGACTTTCCTTAAATAATCACTCTCGCCAATGAAGTTATCTCCTTACATCAACTTAAAAAACAAACTACTATTATACAAACTCCTACTCAAACCGATCTGGACATACAGTATACACTCTGGGGTGCAGCCAAAAGTCCAACTTAAACAAAACCCAAGTCTTTCGATCAAAATGTCTCCACCAAATAACCAAAGCCCCCTACTATGTATCTAACTACACTTTACATAGAGATCTAGCCATTCCAACAGTCAAAAACGCCGCAAAAACTTTCTACAAACGCACACACTCCAATTTCCACAGACAACGTAATCCCCTGATTTCCGAGCTATTTCTGTTGAACCCAGAAGGTGTCTTAAACGTACCTGATGTCGTGACCTACTCATTTAAAATTGTATATACCTCTACCTCCCCTTAATCGTGTATACTCCCTTTTACTAGCACATTAAAATTATTGTAAAATATATTTACAGATTGTGTAGGTGTATAATAATATGTGATAAAAATATTAAAAATATATCTATATATACTAATATAAAATGATAGCGTTTGTTTGTATGTTCGGGATATATAATAGGTACTCCGAAACTACTTATTCGTCGTGCAGTTTTTTTAAAATTAAAGATGACATCATAGAGAAGGTTTTAGTTATACATTTAGTCCTATTAAGTTAATAAATAATTAGTTATTATTAATAAAAATAAATGTATAAATTGTATACCTATATATATTATTATACATACTATTATTGTGTGGCACGGCGGCCCACGGGTTTTCAGCTCCCTGTAAACTTACATTTTTTTTTTGAATTAATAGCAATATAATTAATATAGTATAGAACTATAACATATCCTAGACAGACAAACCGTCTCCGCTCAAAATCGTTTTTTGTATATAATGATATTATGAATTCAAATTTAATATTATACAGCAACTCACTAGTACTAAACTACTTTACAGCGAACAACATCTACTTCCCGTTTTTTCTAAACTAAGATTTATTTAATCATTTTCTTTACGTGATAAAATTTTCAAAATATTTTCACTCGTTTTGTACAATTTTCTTATAAGTATTTAAAACACAAATTTTAACGAAATTTATCATTATTTCGATAATTTACAATTAATTTCTACCATTAACAAAAAAAAGTTGAACAGAATATAAATTTCTTTGAGTGTTTGAAATTCATGTTGTTTTGATATACCATCATATAATAGACATACAAAAATATTCCCCCGTAAACCAATGATTTTGTCATAGAACGATTTACTTATTTTGCCGTACCTAATTAAAAACGAATAATTGTAGATTCGTAGATGCTTGAAATTTTCATTAAATATTTACATCATATATTGGCTTTTCTATCAATTAATCTATTATGGTATAATTTTAAAAATATTCAAAAATCTTTTCTAACTATTTACGATGTTTTCATATTTCTTTAGTTTTTCCGCACTTAACATCAATACAATTGTTTTACGTCAAATAGAATGAACATAAAGTTCCCTTTAAGTTTTTATGTTAAAAAATTTAAAAATATTAAAGACACTTTGTTACGATTTTATTTATAAGCATTTAAAGTAAATATTTTGAAAAAATTGATCAAAATCACATATATTTGTGAATTATTTTGTAGTTCAAAAATTTGAAATTGTTCCACTTTTATATCCAAGAATAAACAACAAGGATCCTCATAAATATTTCTTACTATATTTATACAATACCAGTATTAGACAATTATAATTACAGTTACTTTTTACAGACGCTTCATTTTCAAATTTAGACGAAATTACATTTATTAAATTAAAAATATGAATAACAATTTTAGTTATTTTGTTGTAATTTAAAAACAACTATTGTCTAGTTTATGAAATTTTTAGAATAAATTATTATATTGTATACACGAAGTCATTCATGAACGCACGTTCATATATATTTAATTAACGATACGCAAACGTCTATCGTTTTTTTTTTCAAATTGAATGTGAACGTGAACGACAAATTATAATGAATATATTAAAAATTTTAATGAATTTGAACGATTTAAGACGCTCAATATATTTACTATTTAATAAATTCGTTGTAAAAAACGTAATGAATAATTATATTTTATAGTTATATTTTTTTTATTATAATTCTTATTTTAAAATTCAACATACCTAATAAATGAATTACCCAACAAATGCATTATTTTTTTTCGAAGAACGTGAACTCATTTGTAAAAAATACTAATATGAATGTGAACAAATTCAATTTTTTAGTGAACGTTCCTTACACTGAATTTGAACCTACTTATACTTATAACTAATAGGTAGTAAAATTAATTTCTTAAATTGCAATAGTGTGAAATTTACTTAGTAATATTATAGAATGATAAAAAGCCTTCGTTCAAAATCGTTTTTCATAACATACAATAATTACTGAATTCAAATATCAAAATGTTAATCCACCACAATGACTATTTATTAGAGATTAAGACACCTAACGTACAGCAGATATTGTTACCCAGCTAACCAATTTTTATTATTAATTTTAAAATTATCGTTGATAAAAACTCTTTCACTTAGGAAAAAAATTTTAAAATTGGATGAAAAAGCTCAGATGTTGCTTTAATAAAAGTTAGTTACGCTATTTATAGATGTAGCAAGATATTGTGTTTAGTTATTAACTTTGATTAATTATGCAAGTATGCCAGGACGATACAACGTCTCTACATAGAATAGTTTTTCATATAATCAAAAGATTTATCATTGTATTCAAATATAACATTTTCATTAAAAAGACATACTCCACAAATATGTACGTCTGTACATCAGAGCGGTACCCACTTGTCCAAATTTTGTAATTACAATTATTAAATCATACTGATATAACTTATCATCTGAAAATCAACGCTTGACAATATATACTATACCTTTGTTGCGCGGCTACGACTTGCGCCTGAGATAAGCCGCATAGATTTTCAAGTGGAGGCACTGAACTTATGTTATACAGGGAGTATATAAACTCCGAGCGTGTGACGTTGAACACTACTGCAAGTAGCTGTATCACAACAAGCCACATAATTATTATCCTGACAAATAGAATTCACAGATTTAAACGTTTACAAAATGAAAAATGTAACAAATATTATTTTTTCAATTGTCATGGAAATCAAAAAAAGTAGCTTACGCAACAATAGTATAGGATGTACCTACATAATTCGGGCAGCCAGTATAAAAAATTTTTGATATGAATAATAAATATCTGAAAAAAAAATTTAACAAAAAATAACAATAGTTTCTTTGTGAGACCTAATAAATCAAATATGATGTAAAAACTAAAAACACGAACATCAATTACTTAAAGGCACAAAATATTAATGGTACGCAATATTTACGTAAATTTATAATAGTTTTGTTAGAGTATTTCAAACTTAAATTTTGAAAGATTAGTCTAAAGCATGAATATTTAATAGCTTATTATTTGGAGTAAAAAATGTATAGACAAAAATTTTCTTTTCGTATCTAATATTTAAAAATATAATATGAAATTGCTCGTACGTTTTATATACAAAAAAAAAAAAGTTTAGGTACCATAAAATAAATATATTTTGAGAGTTTAAAGTTCATATTGTTTTGACATTGCATGTAAGACCAGTGATTTTTTTATAGAACTATTTTCTTATTTTGTTGTAATTAAAAAAATGAATAACCGTAGATATACTTGAAACTTTCGCCAAATATTCATATTAGCTTTTCTATCTCTTATGGTATAATTTAAAAAGTATTCAAAACTCTTTTCGAACCATTTATAAATATTTTCATTTTTTTTTTATTATTTTCACACTAAATATCAATAAAAATGTTTGCTGTATCTCAAGCAGTTTGAATATAAAGTTCCTCATAACTTTTTATATTAAAAATTCAAAAATATTAAAGACGCCTAGACATAATTTTATTTTTAAGCATTTAAACTTTAAGGGATCTGCATGTGACCTGATTTTTGCTCAAAAACATGCCTTTCAGTAAAAACTCTCACATATTATCACATAGTGATCCGATTTCAATAAATTATTTTTTGGACTTGTATTTTCAAAATTTCATTTACAAACCATATAAGATTATTTTTAATATGATCAATTTTCACAAGCTTTTGTTATTTTTATGATGTTTGTTATAAGCAATGAAATTAATAATTGAAATCCAATGCGACATATCGAAAATTACCTTTTTTTCAATTCAATTCAAATTAAATCAAATCAAACCACTCTACAATGAGTGAGTTTTCGTCGTAAAGTGTGATTCGAGCATATAAATACGCTTTTCATTATTGTTTGGCGGTGTCATTGACATTGACATGTGTCACTTGCAGCGCGTGCGTAGATACCGTAGCTACACCCGTAGACTACCCACATACAACCACACTCACACTAATCGTCAGTGACAACTAACAAAAAACTCATTAGTGAAAGCAACGAAACTGCATATTGCCCCTTAATAAAGGCAGACAAGCAGGAAAGTAAATGTTATTCCGACAAAATACATTAAAATTAAAAAAAATTAAAAAATTATACTGTAGTTAAATATTAGAAGATGCCTAATTTATATTAATAAATTCAGTAAATTTAGTAAAAAAGTTTCTCACAGGTAGTTCATAATTTTATCAGATAATCCAAAAAATAAATAAATTTAGTATTTTATTTATTTTTTATTGATATTAAGTTCAAATTTGGACAAATGATTTTAAACAAATATAAAATACAAAAAAATAAGTGGGAAAGTGGATATCGCTCTGCTGTATAGTAGGTTACATGTGTGTTACTGTAATGAATGGAGTTAAATTTGAAACCAATGATATCGCATCATTGTATACGAAAAACGATTCTGAGCGGAGACGGTTTATCTGTCTAGGATATATTATTGATTATTATTACTTGTAAAAAAATATTTGACTTTTCGGTGGACATTTTTTTTTTTTTTTTGATAAAGGTAGACCAAATTTATAAGGAATCTTGAATTAAATTTTCAAATCTTAGATTTAAAAAGAAAAACTTTTATAAATTTCTATCTAAGATAATTTGAACATTGCCGATATTTTTACGTATTTAGTCAAAATTTGAAATTTAAATGCTTATAAAAGAAAATCGTGCCAATGTATTTTTTATATTTTTCAACTGCTATTGAAAAAATATGTTGGAAGCCTTATATTAAATTTTGAAGCTTTTTGACCCAACCAATAATATTTTATTGACATTAATAGAAAAAAAAACTGAAAAATGTTGAAAAATTAAAATGTCAGTAAACAGCTCAAAACTAATCAAAATATTTTGAAAATTTTATCAAATATATAAAATGCTTATATATACGTTTATTGAAAATTTCAAGTATCTGTGGTAATTTTTTCTAGAGTTACACCAAAATAAGAAATTCGCTAAATGAGAAATCTAGAAAAAATCCAATGTTGTAAAAATTTAAATTTCAAACGCTCATAAAAACTTAATTTTACTTTTTAGTGGATATTTTTTTATGATAAAGGTTTAAAAACTTGTAAAAAATCTTGTATTAAATTTTTTATGAATCTCTAGCTTAAAATAATTTGAACATTGCCGTTATTTTTATGTATTTTGTCTAAATTCAAACTTTGAATGCTTTTAAACAAAAATTGTGATAATGTACTTCTTTTATTTTTCAACTACATACTATTGTAACAATATGTTAGGAGCCTCGTATTAAATGTTCAAGGTTTTCTACCCAATAAATCAATTTTTATCGATATTAATTTAAAAAAATTAATGATCGAAAATTGCAAATGCCTGTAAATAGTTCGGTCAAATTTTTTTGAAAATTGCATGGTGGATAGAATATATACTTATATAAATATTCGGCGAAAATTTCAAGTATCTGTGGTCATTTGTTTTAGAGTTACATCAAAAAGATTTTTTCGAAAACTAATTGTGCGTAAAATGTTCAGGGTTTTCTTTAATTATTAGTTTATTTATCCAGACTATTTAGTAAAACATTGAGAATTTTTTACTCTTGACCCTCCTAAAGTACCAACTAGATTCATTTTTTGATCTAACAAGGTACTGAATTCGAAAACCACCCCAAAACGTGATGACAAAACAAAACACACATCATGGTGAAATCAATACATTCCTCGCTCTGTTTAGAATTTAAAATTCAGAATATTTAATTTAAAATATACTTATTCAATATTCAGGACTTTAATATTGGGAACAAAAAAAATTGAATATATCTTTTATTCGTATACAAGTACTTTATATACATGTAAAGACTGGTAAGTATTGAACGTTTAGTAGGTAACTGTAATATAAGTAATAGAAGGTGTGGAACACACCTTCTTATAATATTATTATTTGAATTGAGATGATTGAAAATCACTGTAGATAAAATAGGGACGATTGTAATAAATAATAATTCAGTAGATACACTCAAAAACTTACACATATTTATAAATATTATAATTAGTATATTTTTTATATTTTTTATTAGAATGGCGATTGTATATATATATATATATATATGTATAAAAAAAAAATATAATTTTAATTATAAGAATTTAAATTCTAATTATTATAGTTCTTAGTATTAATATTTTTATTATATTTAAGGACATACGACGACATTTGATCGTTTTTATTAAGTACATTAATTATACAATATAAGCCTATCCTACACAGAAGGTACGTATACTTTTATAAATCGTATTACGCGTGATAAATAATGAAACTGCGAGAAAAACATTGCTAATAGTCAGCAGTATTGAACGCCATCATTTCCTCTCCCCATTCGGTGCCAGCTTGTACGTCCGTTTCTTTTGGTCGGCAACACGGCAAAATACACCGTTCATAGCAACAAGCCTTGCGCAGCAGAAACTTAACTCGTTTCGGTCTGATGACGGTCACGTACAGTACTAGCGCCGCCTGTATGGGATTGAAGACGACGTGCACGTAGAACAGCGAATCGTGTTGGGTCCATGATAAGATAAACAGCGTCAGGTCGATCACCATAATCACGAACAGTTTGGAAAACATGTCAAAACTGCGGGCGAGAAAAAAAATATGATTATATAGGTACTAATTAATAATTAAGGACCATTGTAAAACCACAGTAAAACAAGCTCGGGCTTGAATGAGGGTAGACTTGAGAAACTAAAACCTTCCCCCCCCCCAAATGGTTTTCAATGTTTTGTATTTATTAATTTTTACGATTCTTAATTAAGCTTATGAGTATTGATAGTTATAATTTTCTGAGAAGCATCTTACATTGATTTATATTGTTGTACTACAGATTTATTACTATACCAATTTATTTTAAACGTAATAGATAGGTACACGTAAATAAATACTTATTTAATAGTTTATATGCATAAATATATTATACTATCTTATTATATGTAATGGAGGAATAAAAAAAAAACTAATAAAAATACAAATAATATTCGTTTTTGAAGCATAATGTTAGGACGAGGAGACACATAAAGTGCTAACGTAAAAAGATTAAAAAGCCATTAAAACATGTATCAGAAAATTTTTTCGATTAGATGGTTTTACAGGTAGAAATATCAAATTGAAAAATAAAACATGATTATTTCTTGACAAGACTCCGACCCGCGTGTGTTATATACTTATATTTATATTGGTGTCTTACAATCGTACAACATATTAATTTTATAAGTTCCGCAAAACTGAATTGTATTTTGTATTTTTATTATTTGTTAATATTGACAGACTTTTAATATAAGTACGACTTTCCTTCGTATAAAATATATTTTTTTATATACATTTTACAGTGAATCTTATTATTATATTAGGTTATGCCTCGTATAAAATTGACATATCTACCATTTAAAATGATTTTTTTATATGGTTGTTAGAAAATAAAATACTTGTTTAGGAAAATATTCCTAGCGAATTTATGCAACAAACATAACAATTTATGCGTTGTAAACAATAGAAAATCATGGTATATTACTATTACCTATTCTTTATTCGTGATTTGTATAATGGTATAGTTGAAATAAAGTTATAGGTATTTTATGACTATAGGAGCTAGTTTACTTTTTTGTTAGGGATGATTCCAAGATATTTGTTAAAAATAAAGGGTTTCAATTATTTTTTTAAGAATCACGTATAATGACGGCAGTCTAAAGTACAAAGTTCTCATATTTCAATATTTGTAAGTAATAATTTATAGTTTATATTCTGAATATTCTTCATTAAAAAAAGTTGGTGGACGATTAATTTTTGTAAAATTTGTCAAGTAAATATTAATTTAAAAAAATAATAAATTAAAATAAGACTTAATACTTGTTTTTGTTTGTTATATCTAACAGATTTTTTTTTTATTTCAGGCTCCTTATTAGATTATCAAGTTTTAATTTCAAATCCAAATAAAATACAATTTTTTCCAGAAAGTATGTTTAAAAGGACTGTTTTACTAAAATCAACTTTCAACTTTCAAATACCAAAAGTTTTCATTACATTGAGAAATAATTTGTCGAAAAGTAACAATGGTTGTAGTGATGATTCGTCAAGACTGCAGTTGAAACTAACTTGTTAAGTTTACACTTTTCGAAGATATAATTATACTACTGAACTACTAACTTTTAAAATCATTACAACAGTACCTATAATAATTATATGATTATTATTATAATTATTTTTAGTATTAAAAAAATATGTTAACGTGTATAAAATTATTATATACGCTACCGTCGCTACCTACTCTCAAACTACATCAACGTATCCCCATAGAACGTTAATTAATATTATTATAACAATAATATACTGCTCTTACCAATATTTCATTTTGTGATGGATCTGACCGTATGTCGACATCCGTTTAATCACTGTCTTGGTGGAAACATAAAAAAACAAATTGACTAGAATCGTGCATATGACCGGGACGAATATGACGGATATTCCGAGCCACCCTGCAAATACACAAAAATAATCAAATTTAGTTTTTCGGACATAACAACTTTTGTATAGGTAGCTATGATTTTTTACACGTTTTCTAAGACACCTTGAATATAGTATTTTGCTGTTTATTGAATCGTAATGGTAGGATCATTAATGCTCTTTAAATTTAAAAAAAAAACTCTTAACATGAAATAATGACTTTAAAATATATTTCATTCGTATAAACTATAGAGTCATGAAACTAATTTATGGTTTATTTCATCAATACATATGTGATTGGAATAATAAACAATAATACTAATTCAAATGCAACAGAATTCAAACAAAACGATCAATAATGACAGGATGTTTGAAATTTTAATTTTATCAAACCATTCATCATAATGGTTAGGAAGGCTTACGTAAAGACACTTACAGGCTATATACAAACTGAAGGCAAGTATATAAATTATTATGTATATATATATATATATATATATTGGAGATTCGACTTACCTATGGCTCCTTCTATCGATGTGGTCGTAGACGGATGCGACGAATAGCTTCTATTAGAGTTGCTGTCGCGTGAGTCCAATATTAGATGTGCGAAAAGCGACATGCCGCCCATGGTTAACGTGCAACCCCACACGTACAGCGAGTAATAACAATATTTGCGTCCGTCGGTAATGCGTAGGAACACGTTACGTGATTTGAACGTACGCCAAATGTAGTATCCCATTGCGTTCAGCCAAAAGAACGAGCCGAGCGTGGACGTGTAGAGAAACGCGTCTATAATATAAGGGGAAAACAATAATGATAATATGAACATAACAACATAATAAGTATATCATCACGCGTACAACTTTTCGATCTATGTAAGAAACTACAAAAGCGTTAAGGTATTATAACAATAAACGATAGAGAGTTTCAATCTTCATAAGTTGTGACCAGATATTACGCGTAAACTCATACACGGCATAGGTATATACGGGCAAAAGGCAGCACTCACCATAAATCGGAAACTTGATACGTAATAATATATTTCCCAATGGCATTGCAGTTTATATTATGGCCAATGAGATTATGAGAAGATAATAACTAACTATTAATTTAAATCTGTGTACCTACTCATATACTTCGCATTTCAACAGTTTTACTTTTACGCATTGTTTATCTTGGGTAATGGTATTTATATTGTCGATGTGCACGTCAATTAATTTATAATATAATATGCATGTAATCCTGCAACAGAACTGTATAGTATCTATACATAATACCCTTATATTTCAAATTACATCCGTTTCTAATTTATTTATTCTGAAACTCGATTACACGTGGTACCCGGAAAAGAATTGAGTTTAAACATCGTTTGCCAACAAATCTCATTACGGGTGGCTAGTTGCGATGTGATGGAGTTGTAAGTCCCAACGGCTCACGGATGTAAAGCGAATTTCACCGTTTGAATTTAGAATATTATGATATTCATCAATAATTTATTGTTAGTCTCCGTCGTATTTTTATGGTACAAAATCTATTTATGTTTTTTTATTTTTATTACTACCTACCTATTATCGGTACGAATCGTTTTAAAGGCCACTTACTAAAACTTATAGTAAAAATCTAAGTAATATTACTTAAACGACCTATTTATAATATAATTGAGTTATTTTTAGTTTCTTATTATTTTAAAGGCAATAAATTCTGCAAAGAAATGTTTGTATTATCACATAATTTATAACGAAAAGATTTTATCGATATGTTTGAATTAATAATTTTTAAACATTGAATTCAAGCCATTCAAGGTAGTAATTTGAAGAGAGAAAGATGGTAGGTAGGTGGTTCCAGACACTATTGCTTTCATTATAAAATCGTATGGCTTGATAAAATCTTAATATTGAAAATAATAATTTGAATGAAAGTAATTATACTTGAATATTTTCTATAAATAATTTGTGTAAGGTAGATATGGCGAGAAATTATTATTTGAATATTAATATTTATAGGTATTTGTATTGCAATTATATAAATTATAAAAAATGTATGTATTCATATTTTGATTTTGGGTACCTAGCATTTTAGTATTATATTAGCTTATTAATAACGTTTACATTCAATGGCAGTTTGCAAATGAGTGTTGAATTTGAGTGTTGAGCTTAATAGTATAATATTATGTTCAAAATATAGTACTGTGGGATTGAATTTTTTTCTATTCATTGCGAAAACTTATTACTAACTACAACTAATACCTATTCATTTTGTTTAGAGCGATTTATTTTTCTAAACATTTTAAAATCTAAACGACAATATTTTATATTTATATATTTTATTTTGCTATATATAATACATATTACTATTTAAACTACTTAAGCCTAAATTTAAAATAAAAATCAGAACTTTTTTTAATTCCAGTTTTATAGTTTAAAAAATATTCGGAACCAAAAATCCTTTTTTTATGAAATAACTAGATATGCACATAAACACAATACACATACCGGCTGTCAAATAGCTGACGGGACCGTTGTACTCGACGAA
This sequence comes from Diuraphis noxia, assembly GCF_037042655.1. Classification (NCBI taxonomy): domain Eukaryota; kingdom Metazoa; phylum Arthropoda; class Insecta; order Hemiptera; family Aphididae; genus Diuraphis; species Diuraphis noxia. Next base: position 41,504,693 of record NW_028301711.1, on the reverse strand, counting down.
TATACGGACAATGTTGGCGATTCGGGCTACGATCATACAACCAGCTAGAGTGGTCACCATATTTCCGATCAAGTCTCTGAGCTGTGGCAAAACGAAGTGGACGACGGCAACGAGCAGCAAACAAGCTATCGCGATGGCGTGGCAAGCCGGGTTCACAATTCTTCTCATGACAAAATCGGCGTCCGTCCAGGGCGATGGTATCTGTGGCGTACAGATGACAGCCACTTGTGCGTTCATGTCCGGACGGTCGATGTCAATAACCTACGAGAAACATAAATGATAAAAATTAAAGTAGTGAAAACATTAAGTAGTATAAAAATATAATACCCTACTTAAAAAAAAAACTATCAACAGTTTTATTTATAACCGTTTTTTATATTGGTTTTAATTAATAAATATATATTATTTTTACGTAGAGTTAAACGCAATACAATTTTAACAAATGTGAAGGATGTTTTGAAGAAACCTCTATCATATTTCTTTTCTCTCTATTTAATAATATTATATTCTATATAATAATAATATTATACAATTTCAGAGGTAGTTCATAAATATATCAAACAATTTCGAAGAGTAGTTTAAACTACATTTAAAACTACTAAGTGTTATATGATATATAACTTATATCCGATCACCCACATGTAGTTGAATTAGCTCACAAAGTGAAGTACACCGACATAGATTATTTATTAGATTATTTTTTCGTAAGTCAAGGAACACTAAAACCAAGGTACACGTACTTAGCGCCGTAATTTAATCTTTGATAAAGTATTATCTATAAATTAAATATATACTAATATGTATTATAAGTTAGTTTGTATGTTTTCTATGTCAGAACACCCCTCCCCCCGACTTTTAAAAAAAGGTCTAAATATTGGTATTATCATTTATTTTATATTTTACTATTTTTATATTAGTATAATATGTTATATTTATATTCATTAAATGTTGGACATCCCCCGAGAAGTCACCCAAAATAAGCCACTGAATATTGTAATAAAATAGTTTGTGCTTACTTTGTCCAAACAATAAAATCCTTGTTCGTAGTCGAAGGAACGTTCATGATCCACAATGAAGTCATGATTCTGTTGCTGATCTTCGCTGCTGCCGTGCTGATGTTTGAGGACGTAGTGTCTGAGTTTTCCGTTTGGATACAACACCAGACGATCGCCGGATCCGCGGTAATGGTACACCAACCATTGTTGACGAGTCTTACAGTTTGGGAATCCGGTGGCTAATCTAAATTCGAATAAAAGAAAAATAATTATTCATCATAATATTTAAAGGTACGTTTAATCTTTAATCTTGAAATGTAAAACCATTAATGATTCTACCATATACGAAGGAAATGTTAAGTCGATGGCTAATGATGACTAATCGATCACTATAATCACTAATATTAAGATATTTTTTCTGTAAATAAACAAAAACTTTAAATAATATCTAACATTTTTATATTTTAAAATTAATATTTTGTAGCTAGTCATAATATGGGTTTATTAGTTAATGAAGCCAAAACAAAATATATGGTTATGTCAAGGCAGGTGACCCTAAAGAATAATATCAAGGTAAATGGATTCTCGTTCGAGCAAGTGGAAGAATTTAAATATCTGAGTGTAAATATTAACGAGAAAAATAATATTCACCACGAAATGAAGCTTAGAATGTGCGCAGCGAATAGAAGCTATTACGCTATGAAAGAGATGTTCTTATCAAAGCTTCTGTCGCGCCGAACGAAAGAGAGGTTATATATCACATATTTAGGCCCCATAGCAACATATGCATGTGAAACATGGGCAAGTACAAAAGGAGATGAAGAAAAACTCTCAATCTTCGAAAGGAACATTTTGAGGTAAATATATGGGCCAGTGTATAATGTGAATTCAGGGATATTCGAAAGCAGAAAGAACGACGAGATACAAAGTCTTTTTAACAATCCAAGTATATACCAATTCGTTCATAGTAAGAGAATAGAATGGGCTGGCCACGTGTGGCGGCAGAAGGATACCTCATACGGAAGGTTATGGTGGGGAACCCAACTGGAAAGAGACCCCTGGGGAGACCACGCTAAAGATGGTTTGATTCGGTAAAGAGAGACCTGTCAAAAATAAACAACACCTTCAGCATCGACATGGCAACAGATAGGGATCAGTGGAGAAAGATTGTGGAAGCGGCAAAGGACCTCAATGGTCCGTATTAATAGGCCAGAAGAAGAAGAAGATAATATTTTAAAACGGTGTATTTATTTTGCACCTAGTACTTTTGATGCTAGAATTCAAATTTATATTGCAAACCACTTAAATCTTAATTTTATATATTATGCGTACCATACGCAATATTAAACTAGAAATTAAATTTAAAATTAAAGATGTGGAGTTACCACTATATTTCTAAAATTAGGAAGTTCAGTAAATTATGTATTCTATAATTATTCTATATTTTTTTTTGTACTTCAAATTAGAAAAAAAACTATTGTAAAAGTTGTATAAAAAGTAAAAATTAACTTAAGACTTCATAAAATAATAATATATTTATCTCGTTAAATTTGTCTAAAAATGATGATAAGTAAAAATAGATAATAATATCGTAATATTTTAAAAATATATCATACCAATTATCAAGTAATAATATAGCACCGTATTTTATAGGTATATCTGAGTTTTTATGTAGCCGGGTTCATGGGAAAATCGATGTACCTACTTATTGCAAATTTGCAAATTATATTGTAGTTCAACAAAAAAATATTTAATTTTTATAGTTAAGGATAGGAAATTTAAAACAAAGTTTTTCATAAGTATTTCACACTGTAATCAAAAAATCATATACGCAGTTATTTTAATAGATAGTTTATGTTCAAATTTGAACTAAGTCAGGTATTTAAACAGATATAATGATTTTAATTATTTTATCGTTATATAAAAATATTATTCGTGGGTATAGGTAATTGAAAGTTTTAAAGCATGATTAGAGACACGATTATATTTTTAAATTACTAATACCTACTAAAATTAATTACTGAAATAGCAATAATCTTATAAAATATGCTTGGTGACATAGGCTTAACGCTCTCTTTGCTTAGAATTTACTTTGGTAGTTTGGTATACAATGATTTTAAATCATTGAATTCAAATTTTACACATCCATTATGGTGGCCCACTCAACAACTTAACGTACAGAAGAGCAGCACCCACTTTCCGAGGTGTTCTCGACGCCTAATATACAGTAGAGTACTAGAGTGACTTTCCCAGTTTTTGTATGAATCATGACATTTCTTTTTTTTACAGTGACTGAACAACTATAATATACTAGTCCGGTTACCCTCTCCTGGTAATTATAGCACTATTCCCTCGACGCCACCTGCAAAATTTTATAGTCTGTGCTGAAGCGTGCGAGGGTTTTCGCATTCTCATTATTCATTATTGTCCATATATATATATATATATATATATGTATATATATTATATAGTATTGAAATTTCAAAGAGGTAGTTGCAGTATATCGCTACACATCCCCAACAACCGCGATACGGCACGAATAAGTAACCCATATATATTTCAGGACTGTGGGTATATTATATATAATGGTTTAAGCGTGGAGTTCAGTCCATATCGATCTACACCTTTCCAGTGACGACGATATGATTGAGCACCCTCGTCTCATTGGTTTCTGTATACGTACAATATATATATAGGTATATAATATTATAATATAATCAGCTGCAGGTCCCACCCACTGATCTAACCGGAGATTCGATGCTGAGCGGAAACCTCGGGCAAAATACTCATCATCGTCGTGCAATTTGTTTTTGCGAGTCGTCGTCGTCGTCTCGTTTCAAGAATACATAGGTATTCACACTATGACAATATTGTACTTTGAACAATTTATGATAGGTATAGAATATAGATATTATATAATACATAATGTCATATTATATAGGAGGACGTCAATGATTCGAATTTATTGACAATTCGCAGAAGGTACCTCTTATAATAAATTGAACGGTTGCATGACTACTGCAAACCAAATCAACAATATTTATTGCATTGTTATAATAACAAAATATGAGTTTTAATGATCGATAAGGGGGGACGTCTTCAGATGCGAGCCCATTTCACCCTGTCCCTTGGACACTGCAAGTACACACTATAATGAAGTGTGAAGTTAAGGAATAAGCATCAGTTTTCAGTCTACTGAACGAAAAGAAAGTTGTATTTTGTTGTTGTCAATATATAATGCTGCATCGCGACCAAGGCATGTGAAAACAGTTTACTTCCCATGAAATCTTTAATGAAAATATACCAAAATAAAATATGTTTATTTTTTATTTTATTATTTACAAGTCAAATTTGTGTGGTGTACGTACCTACTTGAAATATAAAATTACTGTAGTACGATGTGACTATAAGACGATAATTTATAAATGCCTTAAATTAAAACTTAGAATGAAGTTGAATTAAATAACGCAATATATATCTAATCATATAACTGCCTATAGTCTATACCGGTTTATATTCAATGATAATATTTTAATATTATTTTAAAATGATTTTCCTATATACTTTAAATAATGCGACCATATTTGTTTTTAAAAAAGTAATATACCAAACACTAATTTTTTACGACCGTGCGCAATCGTCATTATTCTTAATCAAGATCGAAGTTTTGAAGTGCTATTATCGCACTTATACGCACAAAATACACAACTGTAGTCTTTTCTAATTTTTGGATTAATGATGCCTGCCAATCGCAGGCCAATTCTTTAATCATTACACCTATATTTGGTTATACGGTGGCTATATTAATTTTCCGGTGATTTACTACTAAGAATAACAAAATTAAGAATACTATAAAACTCGACACGTATTGTTTAATTAACTTTCAAAAGCTAGGTAATACAAAAGGTCAAAAGGATATGTTGTAAGAAAAAGTGAATCGATTTTTTTTCACAAATATTATTTACACATTATTTATATATAAAAGTTAATAAAATGCGAAGTTCGATAAAATTCAATCCTTTATTTATCGCGTCAAAGTTATATGATGTATAATTATAATATTATTCAGTATATGATGGATATGAGTAGCAAGTAGCATATAATACAAAATTATTTTTTAATATTCGTATGGATTTCATCAATAAATATTTAGGTATAAATAAGCTATTACATGTATAGTTGTTTAGCAATGTTTCTTTGTACACCACGACGTGTACAAAATTAAATTTTATATTTCCAGGAATAAATTAAAAACATAATGGAGAGAATTTAGTATACTATGGAATAATTAAATAATTTTATTGATGACTGTTTTAACTAACACATCGATGGTCCTAGGAATTTTAGACGTAAATCTTTCGAAATTTATTATTTTACTAATAATATTATTATTTTGTATAGGTAATTAGGTTCAAAACTAGAACAATAAAATGTTGAAATTTTTTTATCAAAAAAAGGTTTGGGAACCTTTGCAATGGCTGTATGATATAATACTATATAAGTTATAATAGTTATATATACTTTTATACATATTATAATACTTAATTATTATTTTGTTTTCAAGTCGTATCATAATATTCGATAGGTATAATAGCTTAATACAATAAAGTATATTAGTAACAACTGTTAAAATCCGGTCGACTATAATAAAGAGTCATTACAGCATATATTGTTTTCTAAATATATTTTTTGTTTCTACGCCATAAAATGCATGTAAAGGACTTGTTTACCCCTGTATGCACTATAACATATTATTATTATTTTACTCTCCGTCCGTTATATTATCTTTCCCAAAGTCACGAACACTGATGTCGGTCGGTTAATTGCGTCTGAGTAAACTTTGATACAATTTACCACCAAACTTATGGGGTTTCTCACCCAGGGCAACAAAAGAGTTCACGTGTGTATATGTATGTTTACATAACACCACCTCTCCTGAACTATGTATAAGGCACTGTCTACATGTATGGTTGAACGCATTGTAAATTATTATATATATTGCTAAACTTTGTAATAAAAATCAGTTCGTTTTTATGCTCGTTTTGCGAAAAAAATCAGGAAAGCAATTTAATTTCAGATTTATTTTATTGTTTATTGTGAATCACAATATTCAACAAAATAATTTAATTAACATGGAATAAACATTGTTTTAGAGTAAATAATTCCAATTCCATGATGTGGTATTATACAACAAGTTATAACACATATTTTAGTATACTTATAATATGATACCTGTAGCATTGTTAGACATTCAACAAAGTATGCTCCTTTTAAAATATTTATAAATACTTTTTTTGTATGCGAACAATGACGTGGTGCTTAAATCCGAAAACAGATAGAATATTAAGAACGAATTTTTTATACCATTTCAGTAGATTTTATGAAAAGTTCAATATTATAACCTTCCTATACCTACTTTATAGTAGATATAGAAAATAATAAAAGTATTAATTATTCAAATATAAATGATTATTCACAATTTTCATTTAATTTGTTTATGATTGTCAACGGTATTTTACCCAAAGGTGGGCATTAACTAGTTAGTTTATTTTCTAATCAACTTATGAACTTAACTAATTTAATTGAAAGTTGAAATTCTAAATAACTTAGCTCTTGTCAGTATATTTATAAATATTAAATATGTAAACCGCTAACTAGTTTTATAGTTAACGTAGAGAAGAAAGGAAAAGCGTTTTAATTTTGGTTGGTAGTTTTCTAATTTATAGTAATTTACTTTACTTTAATTTATACTTTTTCAAAGGGTATTAATTATGAGCTCAAGTGGAAGATCAAATAATATTCTTATAAGATTAAAATTGGATTATTACCATCATGTTGAGAAAAACTTTATTCTAATGAGAATAAAAAATTGAAATTGAAATCTGCAGCCCGTGATGGTAATACTACACTATAAAATAATATTTATGTATTTTAACGAAATATCGTAAAAATATAATATATTTATCCGTGTCAAAGGTACAATTTGCTGCAAGAAAGAAAGCTTTAATGAATTGTATTATATACGTGCCATGACGGTTTTTATCGAAACAAAATTGATTTTCTATAATATCATATTCGTTATTTATTGTTGAACAGTATATATTTTGTCTCAGTCGTTGTGTTCATTTTATTTTATATAAATGATAATTCGACTTTAATTAATTAATTCTCAACATAATCTGTATGTAAAATCAACAACAGGGGCCTAGCTTTTTTAGTGTCCAGTGCAAGTATTATTTCGGCGCCCTTTACCCTCTTTTTAAACATATAAATAGACAACCAGCCCCCCTGATTTTGGCGTCCTTGAGCCGTCGCACACATCGATCGTATTTAAAGCCAGACCTGATTAACACTGTGGGTATTTGAAGGTAAAAATAATAATCCTATTAAAGTTAAACCTAAACGATAATCAGTTGAACAGCAAACGACACAGTCTATTGAACTCACTGTATACCTATTGTGGAAAATGCTCTACAACGGAATCCAATATAAAGGGAATAAAGTCAAGTCGGTTCGAATTATATTGGCGTACACGTACTTGTTGGAGAACTGGAATAGATTTATGGGTAAACATTTTATTTTAAATGTCGATCGGTTAAAATTTTGAAAACAATATCATACTTTAATATTTAGAATTTTAAGCTTGGCCGTTGAAAGTATGAAAAGTTTAGAAGCAATAGAAATTATCGAACCATTTTCTTTGTTACGATGGAATGGTTTTTCCGAAAGAATATCCTATACATTTAGTTTTAATACAATTAGTAACCTACTATAAATTTTTGAAACTAAAAAGGATCATTTTTTTTTTTTATGTAAGGTGCAATATAAGTACATGAACGAAATCATAACACAGACTGCTTCGTAAATTATTGTTCTTGTTTATATTTTATTTCGATGTTTTTTGTTCGTGTAAATCAGACTCCACAGATGTTTAATGTTATTATTATATTAAATAAGTATTTTATAGTTTAAATTATATAGCACTAAATTATAAATCGTATATGGTATATTTAGAACATTATATTTGAAAAAATTAAATGCCAATGAAAAGTAACAATAATATTGATAATATATTATAATATGCAAATATTATAACAGTGTTAATAAAATCCTAAAAATGTTATCTTCCACTTTCAAAAAGTGTTTCTATGAAATACTAACTCGATAATAAATAATAGGTAAACTAATACTATTTGCTAAAAAACGAAAGCTTTTTGATTTAAAACACCTATATATAATTATAAAGTGATCAACTTAAATGTTTAAACTCATTATTTCAAAAGTTTTAGTCTGTTTTAAAAATATTATTTTCTTATAATGTGAAGATAGACAATTTTTTTACTTACGTGGGTCATATTTTTATTAGCTTTTAATTAAGCATACAAAATTAAAATAAACGTTATTATAAATAAAATTGTAACATAATATATTACAATTTTATATTTATGGATAGCAACAATCGCATTACGAGTTCCACATTGCAAAGTTGTCTTTATTAATGAATTATTAAATTAAATTCATTAATAGAGAAAATTTAAAAATGTAGAAAAATATTAATTAATTCTTGAGTACAAAAGATTATATTTTGTGAGGAAATAGAGAACAATGTGGAATTAAATCATAGCTTATATTCATAAAAATATAATAGTACGACTTTATTTTATTTATTATAATTTAAGATATTAATAAAATTAAAATTGTTTGTATATTTGAAGAACCGCAGAAATAGTTTATAGGGCAGCATGCAGCCTGCGGTCAGCGGGAACCCTTTGGTTTAGATGAACTGTGTTGAGTCGCAAAAGGATACACTTAAAAATATTAATCTGCACTACTATGATCATCTAAACTTATAACTACCTAATTAACAACTAGTCTAAAATTCAATTATCATGTATCAAAATATCTAATACTTACTTCAAAAAATATTCTGCTGCAGAATATTAATTTTGAAATATATGTTTTATTGTTATTATTTAAAATAGTAATAAACAAACTTCTTGTATATTATATAAGTAAGTCGTAAATATGATAATATATTATTTTACATATTTATTTTCGAAAAAAGTGAATTAATTTCATAAAATATCGCAAAATAGCTTTTCATAATAACCAAATTATGCCTATTAGATAAAACCGGTCCTGTTAGTAATCCTTTCCAAGTCTTATCGAAATAGAATCATGTATATAAGAACACATTTCAGATTATTGAGATAATCTCATAAGTTAGATTTTTTTTTTAACTACAAAACTGAAATTATTAAATTCTTAATTGCTTTGATAAAATAGTTTTATACAAATGTAAATGAAAAATATTTGACAAACAAATGTTTAGCAAGGTAATTTGTGATTTGCACCAAGAGATTCACCTAGATTTTAGAAATCTAAAATCTAAATATGCTCACTTACTATATTTTAGGGCATATTATTTATAGAATTTTAAATTCGAGAACGAAAAAACCGATTAGAACGATATTTTTTGTCATGACGTATAGTGGATGCCAAAATCTGAAGAGGATGGCATCGGATAGACATGATTGGCTACAACAACAAGTCTTAGTCTTTAGAAGCTGATGATGAGTGATGGATGCCAAAAAATATCACTCCAGAGTGCTGGCCCAACAAATTTAATACGCTTTCATTTATAGTACTTATAGACGTGAGTATAAGCAAATGTATTTTATATTTTCGACCTAACGAAGAATAAAATATGAAAGTTAATAAATCAGAATTATTACGTATTAAATATTCACCATTCACCAGATTTTATAAGTATGGGCTATAGATCTATGGTTGACCAAACCGATTTTATTTTATTTTAAAAATGAATTTCCATAAGTGATGCGCGTTATGTATTGAGTGTTTGAGCGGAAAATCCTTAGAAATCACCCTATGGTCATAATACGTTTGACAAACGCTTACAGTCATAAAACATTCATTATAGATTGGAGTTGTACAGCTTCTAAACGTCATATAGTGTTATATATGTAATTTGTCATTTAGTATATGGCCTTTAAGATATGAGTTTCCAAAGTAATCTCTAAATTAAACACGACCAACGGGTGATTGCTTTTGGTTCAATCACTTCAATCTGTTAAATCCATAATAATTGAATCAGCTGGTCGATTTACGATTGGCAAATAACGCAATAACAAATGAACTGCTTTTCAGACATCTTTCACCAACAACTATTGTTATTATTTATTGTTGATTAATTCTTAATTTGTAAACTTCAGAACTTATCCCAGAGTTTATAATAATACAATATTATGAATCATAATTTCTGTTCATAAAATAATAATATAAAATGCTTATCAACTCGAATTCCTTTCGTCAAAAACAATCTTGTTTTACTCACGGTGAATTTTATCTCTACCACAGCGAATAATATTGTCTTGGACAATACACCATGCTATTTATTTTTTTGTGTTCTTAAAAACGGATATGTGTTCAAAGTACCTACTCATATAATAAAACTGCCGTACCCAATAAAAATTACAATGTGATAATATTGTACAATTTGTATGTTATACTTATCGTATAATTTGTTTAAACAAAGTGTTAGGTTTAACAAGTTATTAGATAAATAATAAATATATTATATTACAGATTATAAGTTAAGTATAACATTATAAAAATCAAAAGCCGACTGCAAGGAGTAAAGATAATTGAATGGTTTACAGATGTATTAACAATACATTTTATACCATCTAATTATGATATTACAAATTCACGTTTAAAATCTGAACTGACTAAAGGTAAAAATGTAAATTAGTGATAGGTACTTATAGTTAAATAATAATAACAAAACTGCGGGTAATGAAATAGGAAATTATTAAAACTATATAACCATAAATGGTATTATAGGATGTTTTATGTTAGATTATTATGAATATAGGTAATAAACTAAATTTTGTTTCATAAAAAACAAATTGTGTATAAATAATTTAAAAATTAAATAAAAATGTATATGCATATTGTGAGCGTATGTTTTAAAAATCATCGAGTCAGATGAGTTTTTAAACCGATATTGACGGAATTTGAAAACAAGCTTTATAAAATCCATAGATATGCCTATCATATTACTATATTCTTGCTCGTATTCACCCCGCAGGATAAAAAAAAATACAATTCATCGAAATGGAAATAAAATAAAAGGGGTAAGTACTATTTACGATATACGAATCTGACCTCTTGCGTGCAGTGTCAACGAACTTGAAAAAAGTACTCAGACCAATAAGACATATAGTATAAAAGCCACCCCAAGCCACTAAAGGTCTCAATTGCCTTAGGTCTTAAAATGTAGTTTATTTGTAAAAAAAAATATAAAGTTTTATTAGGGGTATAGGTACAATATTAAAATTATTTCCAAAAAAAGAATCAGCAATATTTGGGTATTGGATTGGGGACCTGCCTGTCAACAAACTGTATACAAAGGATTTTATATAATAATTGAGTTTGTTAGATATGATATTGAATAATTTTATTATTTTATGACTTAAATAATTAAATTTTTACACAACAAATACGAAGATAGATTGTCAATTTAATTTAAACTATAGTCTATTTATTAATTTTATTAATTTATTAATGCCGTAAGCATTTTACTAAAAATAGTACTTATTTTAATATTATTACAATATGAATATTTTAGATTAAGATCATAAAAATAGTATTTTTCTTTTTTTCAATAAACCTATTTGAAAATAATTAAATTGGCAGTAAAAATATTATAATGTGATTCAATTTCGGTGTACAATTTTGTAAGGGTCGTAAAAAAAAAATACTTGATAGTAAAATGTACACTAAACTCAATATTTAACTCTAATCAAATAAGGTAGACACCCTAGCTTACAGTATTATAATTTTTGAAAGAATTTGCTTTAAACAAAATAGATAGATCTAACTGATATAACGTGTTCAATGTTATAATTATATTCGTTATTATTTATTTTATTTTTTAAATTTATTGCCACACATTTAAATATGGCACTTATTAATAATCTGCTATGTATTTAAATTTAGAAAAATATGCAGCTTTATAAATCACAAGATAGAAACTATACAAGAATAAACAATAATTTTAAAATGAAAAAATATGCAAGATTATTATTTTCAAAAACGTGCTGTCAAAATTAATATATTTGTTGTAATTCTTTTTTTTATAATTTAATAATTCAATGATTATTCTGTGTTGAAGTTTATTAATAAGAATGTCAAGTGCAATTTACCAAGATAACAATATTAAAATAAAAGTTAAATTATTACTGAAAGTAACATCCATAAAAAACCCCGTTTATTTAAAAATCAATAAATTATTAATAACAAGAAAAATATGTTTAAATAAAAATATTATAATATTATTTGAAGAAAATATTAAATAAACAATAATATGTTAAAAAGCATAAGTATTCAAAAATACAAATAATAAAGGTATTAAAAGTGAGTAAATAAAATTTGGCTAACTAAATTTCGTTTATAGACTAAAAATAATGTGAATATATTAAATTCAATGTTTTTTTTTATGGTACAACAACATCTATACAATCCAATAACGTTTTAAAGTTAAAAAATTAAGTTAGAACTTTTATATTGAAAAAAGCTTTCACTTTATAAGGATTGTAGAAGCAAATAACAATGGCAAACACAAATTCTACATACTGGCTAACATATAGTATAACATTTACCGAAAAGCACCCCAGACATTTTCATTATTAAAATACCAATCGGGTTACACATCAGTGTCGAAAATGTTCCGGCCTTATATTGTATCATTCCCGTATCCTTTTCACTATAAACAATAAACCACCCCAAAAACTCCCCACAGTCTCCACCTGACTTTAACTAGTGACATATTAAACTGTAAATTCCAATAAATCCTCAATAATACAACAATATACCTAAGCTTAAAGACTTAAAATTATATAAATATGGATGTTAACTAATTCGATTCAAACGGTAGTATAATGGAACAAATAGCTATCCAAAACTTCCACGGCCACTAATCATATCTCTCATCCAGGACACATACGCAATACGCTTCTTGATATATACCTACAAAAATGAGGAAAATTCCTCAACAGAAGTCATTAAGACAATTGATAAAAATGTCATGTAAGATTATTATTATTTATCTGCAATACTTATTGAATATAATACAATAATTACGACTTTATTTCACTGTTATCGTTGAATATCGATATAAATATTATATTTATATAGTATAGCTATATAATATAAACGGTTCTTAAGCTTTACTATGCAAAAGGTCGTGTGGTGTTGGTAATACAGAGAACAAATAAATTAATTTTTTTACTAATATTTGTAATGAATTTAATATTATTTTATGTTTTGTGTAAATAATAAGCATAGGTACACTAATTTTTAAATATTGTTAAATGTTCAAATAAATTATTTTTTTTTATACATTATTATAAATTTATTACAATATTTTATATAATTATAATTTTGATCATAATAATATTATATTAATTTGGTGAACTTTGATCTAAATTTTGATTGTTCGTTCATTTTTTTTATTTCGTGAAACATTCTGATGTCCAAATATTTGTATATCACTAAATTTGTTAACTGGTCTCTATAAGTATTTTAAATAAATAATGAATTAAAATGAAATTAATAATTGTATTGATTCAAAAATTGGCACAAATCAGATCGATAAAAATGTTATTTATCATAAACCAGTATCTGTAACCGCATATAACCAATATGGTAACGAGTAGACTCTTCGCTCACAGCATACCGTGTATAATAGGTATAGGGATGTCCTATCCATGTATATATTATCTATGATTATACCCCTCATTTTACTTATCCGTATACAATAATATGTACGAGTGGAAGGTACGTGAAAAAAGTTCAAGAACCTATGATCTAGCATTTAGGTAATAAAATATAATATAAATATTAACTTGTAAAATATATAAGGATTTACTTTATATAATATTATATAATAATAATAATAAGATACCGAAGTCATTCAACCGTATATGCTATAATAACGATATACAGACATAACATCCTTTTACGATGACGAACGACTTGTTTTTTTTTGTTTTTTTTGCGAAGGAATACGAGTAAAATAATTATTGTACTTTAAGTTCAGCGCCACTATATAGTACCTATATAATAATATAAATAGGTATGATAATATTATACATATATGATATAGGCTTGGTAAAAAAATGTCCAAGAGGGCGATGGCTGCAGAGCCTGTCCTTGTATGGGACGATTGGCATAACTCGTTACACCACATAGGCACACTTACACTATAATAATGTACGCTATATAATAAGACGAGTTGTATGTTGTATTGAGCGATTCGTCAGTGCTAAGGTCAGTGCCACAAGACACTGTCGAAGACCGCAAGAGTGTGCACTGTATACGCGGAAATCCTCCCCCTCCCACTTCCCACGTCAAAGCTCATTCGTGACAAATATAATACCCACCCTCCAATATGCCAATATTATATTTTTGATAACAATGATAACGATTTAGTATGGAAAGATAATAATTATGAAGACTGAAAAGTGAAATTATTGCAATAAAAAACTTTTTATACTATTGCTGAGAAAATTTCCAAAATAGAATAAAAATCCTTATTTTTTTTTGGTATTTTGACGAAAAATTCTTAAATGAATCCGAAACGTTGAGGACAGCCACAATTTAAAACATTACGTTAAAGCTAAACAGAAAACTATTATTTACCAAATTTAAAAATGTGTGCAAATAGTAGCAATAATAATATAAACATACACAAGCGCGTTTTTAACATTAACTATAAAAATGGAGGTTAGTGTTCAATATTTGTGGATTTTTTTTCATAGTTCACTATCACAATATTACAAATTCATATATAATAAATATTATTATACGCAGAAATATTGACGTAAACAATTTTGAATGGAAATTTCACCAAAACTTATAAATAAGTTCATTTTTGCACATAAAAAAGATTAATTACACAAAATAAATATGCAAATGCAATAACTGTCGAGTCTCAATTAAGTGTATTAGTGTAATATACGCTACTTCTTACAAAACGATATATTATATTAAAGTTCATAAAATGTTCTATATTAAATTATACTTTATAGTTTGAACATAATTGCTCTACAAAATTGATTTATTTATCAAGAACTCAAAACAATATTAATATATATTTTGTTTGGCGATAATAAAGTATAACAATTTTGGTTTACAAGCAAACAAATAATAAACTTTAAAATTTATTTTTTCTAAAAACGATTTTACACCAAATTATTTGCATATATCAGCGATCAATTGAATTTAAAAAAAATTTAAATTAAATAGTCGTTTTACACAATGGTTTTTATAAGTTAAAATAATTAAAAGAGAGTGCGCAATATAGTTTCAATAGAAGCTTCGTGCTCGGAAAGGAAATTATGATTATATTACCATCGTCGTCATCAAACAACCATAAGCAAGCACTAACAATAAAAGTATAAACACTGCTGTCTTGCGTCGTAACGAGTGAACAGAAACAATTGCAGCTGGCCGCACAATATATCTATATCTTGTATCCCATCTGTTCTCTTATAATTGTTATTATTATTATTACTTCCTTTTCAAATAAAGGATATAAATAAAAGTCATAAAGCTTTTTTCTATCTATCGCACAATGTTGTCTACAATCTACAATAATTCTACATCATAAATCCATAACACTAGAAAGTATGTAAGTCTGGCTTTGTACCAATATTTTTGTTTAAATATAGTATATTAATATGTGCTTAATGAAAGTTAAACATATGAACAAGTTTTTCATCTTTGTGGAAATTTATAAGACGTATTTGGAGTACCTAATGAGTATCCCAAGTCTATAAAAAAGTAAATATTTTTCCCTTTATAAAACAAAACTGTACAATATGATAAAAAAAAAAAAAAATGGTAAATATTTGCTTATTCATCAGAGTATTGTGGTATTAGTGTTGTCTCGTCTTACAAACGTACAACATGGTAAATTTTACGTTAAAAACAATCTATTTCACTAAGTTATTTTTAAAACAAGAGTGAATTGACTAATAATAAAATTAAAGGTAAGATGATCTATATTCTATAGCATCTCTGAGGATTTTATTGATATTATTATTTTCATGTAAATTATGATAATTTTAAAAATATACCTACAATTTAAAAGTGGTCATAAAACTTGCTTCTTAATAAAAATATCAATAAGAGCTTCCTAAATGTCATAGTTGATAATCTTACTTAACCATTTTACCAGTGGTCAATTCACTCTAATTTTATAAATCGATCAGAATATAATTTATTAGTGTACCTATAGACGTAAAATTTGAGATGTTGACGATGTTGTAAGTTTGTAAAATAGAGACGACATGTGCGGGTGTAGCGTCCTTTTAATAAGGCGGGATACTTCGATTTGCATCAATGCATCATATTATTTTAGGCTTTTCGAGGACATAGAGGTCTGCAAGACACTAATCATTACCTACACGGATGTGGTGCTGCGGGCAATGCGTATGGTTAAATGACTGGATTGCAAAATAGCAATCTGTCGTACCTCTGTACGCAGAATTATATTCACGAGATGTAGCGCAAACGAAAAAACAGCAAAACAATACGTATCGGCAAACGTTTTTGAAAACCGGTTTCCGGAATGCCGGTTCGTAATGCCCGTAAACGCATTCACAAACGTGTGTATAATAATATTATACATAAAATAAATAAGACGAAGAAAAAACGTACAGCACGACCAATGCGATTATTGGCGGGATAAAATCGTCATTGCATTCGAAACTCGCACAGTCGCCTCGCCAATTATTATTATTGTACGACAGTCATACTGCAGGGTGGTTTTTCGAGAAAAAAAACGAAAGCTTCAACATGTGAGAAATGAGTAAAAATATAATTAGGTACCTATGTATAAAAGTTATAAAATATACAGATCTCTTTACCATTTAACATTACTTAGATTTTTTTTGAATCTAATATTATAAATCTATCTTACTCAAATAACGTATTATTAAAATAATTGATTCCACGTTTCGGAAAAATGTGATGAAACGGTTTACTGTGCGATGGTTTGAGTACCTATCAAATCAGCTCAAAATCGATGTCATTACGAGCGAAATTTATCTTATTTTCGATTTGTTTTAAATTTAAATCAATGTCCGTAAAATTAATTCGGCCACTGTACAAGCGTCATGAGAGGGCTGCTAAAAACATATTATTCACCCTAAGTAACAATACTTGAATTAATTCCCCTATTAAATGTGCTTTCTGGTAAAAATGTTAAATTCACATGTGTATTTAATCGTGTTGTTATTAATTTATTATATAATACATACTATATTATTTATATTGAAATGTTTTCGTCAATGCCACCACCACCAGTGCGGTCGAGGACATCTCATCCAATAATCAATATTGATCGACTTCAGTGGTCCGGTAGGCACATCGGATTGAATCGGAACTATTTCACCATTATTATATATTATTAACATAATCGTAAATTCATAACATACTAACGACAACTATAATATTATAATAATTTATTTGGCAAATCCAAAAGTTAAGTTTACGGATTTTCGAGGCGATATAGAAAATCAGAAGAAGCGCACATCACGGTTCAATCCCCGCACAAGTTATATAATATGTATAAATTATGACTGTAACAGTGCACAATTTGCTATACAATATTGTCTGCGATTCATGCTAACGACCGTTATTGACGTAGCTGAAAGTGGAAAAAACTTAGGTTGAGGGGAAACAATTTTGAGCGTGCCGTGAAGTACATCTTTATAATAAAGTAATGTACGTAGATATGTATACTCTATTCACGTTCCAGCACATAATTTTAAATTTCACTAGCCCATAAATTGGTGAACAGGCCCTGTGCATATTATAATTTAATTAATTAAAGATTTAAATATTTAAGTTTTAATAGTCTTACAATAAATTATTCAGTCCTTACTAAATTACTAAAAAAAATACATATAACATACCTGCTATTGCCAGAGTTATCCAAAAACAAAATACGAAAATAAATATGAATTAAGTTTGTATACAGCCAAAGAGACATAAAGAAAACAGTTAAAAGGCAATTCGATAATCTAAAAAGCAATGTAATATATGTTCCACAAACACTTAATATTACAATCTTTGGAGACAAAAAATTCCAAATAAGTGAGTAATCACATATAATATTACATTAATATATTTATTCATATTATTATATATTTGATATGTGTATTGTACACATATTACTTCTAACGACAATAATTGTAGTCTATGTCAATTATGAATTATGATCAATAATATCAAATCTGACAGTATAATTTATATTGGTTATATGTTTAAAAATAGTTTAAATCATATAACTTACACAGAGGGACATTTTAAAATATAACAACCTTCTAAATGTAATGAAAATTCGGCATTATTATATATATTATGTATATTACACGGTAAAGCACGATTCCTACGTTTTACTATCTTGGAAAACGATTCCATACACGATTTTCTGTTCAAAGTTGTCATTTATTATTTATTACTGTAAATTCGTATAATTCTCTTAAATAATAACGTTATAAAAAAGTTTAAAAATTTTAAATTATTCAATTCAATTATATAAATTATATAAAAAAATGTGTATAATATATAAAATTGTTTGAAAATAATTATAACTTGAAACCTTGGTACCTACTTATTACAAATACTTTTGTTGAACACAATAAAAAGAATAAGAACAATGATGTTTACGATTTATCTAATTTTTAAATGTTACATTTTTTATGTTTGTGTTGTATAGTTGTTTTGTTTTCTTGAAGTATGATAACGGTTTCACAAAGTATCAGGTATCATCAAGCATTGAGCCATTGAACATAATATAATATCTCACAGGAAAAACATGAAAATATGACCATAGATCTATGATGATTACAAAGCTACTAAGATTAATGTACCTACAAAAGCCTAAATTACAATTTAAAAATAATTGAAAGTTTGAAATTTTGTTTCCAATATATACCTATGCCGTGAGTGGCATAAAAATTTAATTAATTTAATGGATCACTACAATAATTATTATGAACCACTAAATCATATTAAGCTAGGGTCCTTAATTATTGATTCAATAAATATTTAATGTTTGTTTATATAGCCCGGCACTAATATCTTCATTGAGCAACTATTTACTTAAGCGGGCTTAATGTATAGGTTAGGTACCCTTAATAGGGTGTTAATCCAAACGGTAGCGCGTACTTTTGGGACAATATGTTAAAGTGACCGCTTAGAAAAGCTGCCAGCTAATAGTTAAGTTCCTCTGCTCTCCCTCACAACCACCAAATTAAAGTCTAGGTGAAAAATGTTTTTAAAAAAGTAAGAGTTCAGGTTATCGGTAACAAAATGAAATAAAAATATATATTATTGTATTTGTATACTAAATGCTCGTGAAGGTGTGTGGATTTGTAACGTGAAGTCGGGTCGTCGTCGGTGTAGACTCACTGGATTTCAGATGAAAAACAAACACATGTGGGTATGTAATTTATGGTATTGGTATGCCATATACTAGTTAGTTGTTTCCGATGACTCCCGAATGACGTAGGTACATTATATTATCATATTACTACATAGTATTATTATTGTGTAGTGAATAATTCGAACGTAAACCGCATTTTTGACAGTGACATAGGTAGGAACCAATATAGCAAACATTAAAAATAAGTTGATATATACATATTGCATAAGCCGTAAGTTAACCGAAAAATAAAACACATATCATTCAAAATAGCGATAAATACTATAATAATAATGTATTAAATACATGACTTCAACAAATAAAATAAACAGATAACTTATAATATGTCAATAAGGGGTGAAGATATTATAATTTATTATTCTATTATCGTCTTCGTATACTTAAGTGTAAGATAGTTAGATAGATAATAGAAGAAAATAAAAATTATTTCTAGTCACAAAAGAACACATTTTCAAACAAAAACAGAAAACACACTATTACATTAATACTGAACACGTCATGAGTACTGAAATATAAAATCGGAGTAATGAAAATATAAATTTATAGGAATGCATTAGTACCTACAATATGAAACCAAAGAAGTGTTAATAGTTATCTAAAAGGTTATGACTGAAAACATAATAATATTATTTATGCACTTCATAAAATTTAACTGTTTTGAATCTTCACTATTTTGGCTTTCAACTCGCTATACCATTTTGTACTGCATATGTATTCAACAAACATAGATACGTTTATTATGGCCTATAATATTATACAACACCTAATGTATTATGTGACAATGGTCGTGTATGTTGTCTGTCTCTCTTTTAACCTCGACCACCCTCTACCGTCACTATTTCACTGTCAGCGCTGTCGTGACGGCTTTCTTTATGTGCATGTGCCGGTTATTATATTAATATTATTGTTATTATTATTATTTCTTATAATATATACAACAAATCGACAAAATAATATTAATTACTATTATGTACGCAGCGACGTGTCCTTCGACTCGATTGCATCATTGCGCATATACATACGATGATGATATTATCGTTCATAAAATAATAATATTAAATAAAATATAAACAATAAGAGCACGATATTTCCAAAATGCGTCGTCACATCGAGTATAATATAAATACGTAGATATTATACTTACGCCACGTCATATTATTATTATTATATTTTATCATACTACCACCCGGAACAGCGGATGCTCTCCTAGAGTATCTACATACACACACACACACACACACACACACACACACACACACACACACATACACATATGTGTAGTACCGTTAAATTCTCATTCTATTCGACACGTTCCGTCGAGAGCGCTCTCGTACAGAACAGTAGTGAAGTACTACGACTATAGATATATGATATACATAATAATATTTTATTACATGGGTTTGCAGTACCTATGATCGATTTGAATATTCGTGACATTAAATTTCGACCCCATCAGCTGGTATCCAATATCCAAAGTATGATAGGTATGCATTATAATGACCATTATTGTTATTATACCTGTAATACCATATTACGCCGAATTATGGGTAACTAGCAGTAGTTTTGGTGCAGTAGGGAAATCGAGCAGGAAATTCTTTTCAAATATTAGTATCGAATAGGTACGTCGCGTGCACTGCACATAGATAATTGACGAGGGATCTCAATTGGGCGCTAAGGGGTCGAGGTTCGAGCGGGAATTCTGTTATCGATTTAGTAACGGTTTTTGCGAGGGAAAAATACAAACGGACAAATGACGCTTCATCGTCCACAGACATGTCATATAATTAAAAGAGACCGGATTTAATTGCATTGAAAACACGCGAAAATTTGCGTAATAAATAATTGCACTATAAAAATATTAAAAATGCAAAAATTATAAAATAAAAACAATGAATTCTTGACTATTAATTTTGAACAATTAGTTAAATGTTACTTTTTTGAATTAAAATTGATAGTTAAGTACACATTATACATCACAACAATTCAAAAGGTCCGTTGCCGTTAAATTCAAATACGATTTATGTAGATATAGGTAATACCACGGGACAAGATCTCGTGATGATGTGGTTTGCGAACGTTACTTAAATATAAATATCATCACAATATACATAACTATTTTTTATTGAACAACAATAATAATCTTAAGATGCGCCACTGACCTATATATTATGATCACTACCTAAGCAAATGTTTATTTTATGTAGATAACTCACTTGTAAGGCACGGAGGACGCCGGAAGAGTGTTTTGTCCGGCGACGGGTTCGTCTTCGTGACTGGCGCTGAACTCGGGAGTCCAGGGCGTAGAGCCGGTTTCGTTGGCGCTCCGGCACCGGTTGACGACGACGATCTCGTCGCGGCCGCAACACTTGTGCACCACCGCTGTGGCCGCGGCCACATCCTCAGTGGCTGTGGTCGTCGGCGCGGCGTTCTGCTGCAAGCCGGCAGCGCAAGCGTGGAGCTGCAGGAGCAGCGCAAACACCAGCCGAAGCAGAACGCGGCCGCGGACGCCGTTCAACGACCGGCTGCTGATGCGCATCGCGTCCGCCGCATGTTCACGACATGGCGAGCGGCCGCCTTCGGTTCGGTGGACGATGACGAAACGCGTTGGTGGTCTGCTGCAGAGGAAACGACGGCGGCAACGGAACGAGACGCGAACACGTGTGATCGTGTCGCCTTGTACGGCGGTTGTGATTCGAGTGCGCGCGCGCGCGGCGCCTGGTCACGACGGGTCTGGTTTTATTATTTCGTAGTTTTCAGGTGGGTTTAGTTACGTTTTTTTCATTGTCAGCCGACAAGCGGTGCGGAGTGGCGGTGGCGGCAACGGTAGTGGTTTCCTAGTGGAGGGGACCGGACGACGCCGTAGAGTGGCGGTGTTGACGGGGGGGGGGATACCGGTGGCGGTGGTGGAGGTGCCGGTGTTCGAGCCGGACGTGATGCTCGCACGCACGCGCACCTCTCTCGTCGGTGATCCATCGCGGAACGTATTCGTGACGGTGACGTCAACGTCGAGTATTCGAATGTTCGGTTTTTTGGGAAACAGGGTTTCCGGAAATACAGTGTCGGAGAAAAGCAGATTCCATAAATCTGAAAATCTGAAACATTCAGAAACTAAAAACTTATAAGTGACCACGACGTATATAATATTATATCTATCATGTGCGTTAATATATTATTATGTATTAATGTGATAACTTTCTGTATAGGCACTAAAGAACTTTTTATGAGCTATAGAACGTTTAAATTTTGAACCCTACGTGAAGAAATACTATCCCGAATCTTTATTCCCGGCTATATTATTTTCCTGGGACTTTCTTTCATACAGTGTTTATATGTATATTTTATGTAACTTTTTTTGTTGTTGTGTGTTGCGGTGTATTAAACTTAGACGAAAAAGACAGTCAGCCATTAGGGTGACAGATTTTCGTCAGTTTCATAGAATTTGGAAGTTGAACAAAATTTGACTATTTTTTTTTCGTGGCGCTCTTTCAACTGCAAACTGTTAATACAATATGTACATAGTAATCGTAAATGTTTATTAGTAGGTACACAAAAAAAAATAAAATGCTTTTAGATATACCTATATAGTTTATGAGAATAACGAACACAATTCTTCCGTCCCCACCCGTTCCTGGTTTTTGAACAGGAAAAAAAGGTATTTTATTTGCCTACACTTCGTAGATCTAGTTAAATTTAAATACTTATAAAATTAACTAAATTAAATTACTTTAGAATGGCAAAAAAGTTATCTTTATTGCAATATTGCCAATATTGGAGTAATTTGTCGAAGTTCGTATAATTTAAAAATTGGTGTTTGAATTATTATCACCAGTGACTGTATAACAGCTGGTATTGTAATCTGTAATGGTCATCTGGATAATTTCGGGACAACCTTATAATAAAATATTATTATTTCTGGATTTCTGGCAAACGTCTCGTACATGTACATCCAATCCGTATCTAAAAAACGAAACTTACCTATACTAGTAAACTATGATTCCTGACTATACCGTAAAAATATACGATAGGATGGTACTTGAGATCTACACGAGCCAATTTTTTTTCCAACCGAATAGGCTGAAACCCAAATTAAAAATTTATATTCACCCAGAAGAATAGTTGTTCTTAAAAAATCTAAATATTTTTTTTTATGATGTCATGTTTGATTCCTTTAATAAATCATCCTTTCAATTTTCATGTATATTTTCAACACCAAATAATTTCGATGGTTCACTTCTGCCAGCGCCAGACGTCCCTCGATGACTAAATTTTTTTATTCAAAGTATACAATCCAACCAGACCCATTCATTATTTAAAAAAAAACTTTTTAAAATAATTATAAACACAATTTTAAAATAATCAATATAAGTCAATAACAGTATATGTTTATTGTACACTTATAAAGTTATAATATTAGTATCGTCTCAAATGCACGATTGTTCTCAGCCAGTGGCGTACACAGCTATTTTCAATGGGGGGGGGGGGCTTACATATAAAAAATTATAAACATACCAACATCATTAACTCGGGATATTACAACATTTGAGGACGATGTACCTATAGTAATTATTTTGTACATAATGAGTAATCGGCTAATTAGCAATGACTTTAGGTGAAATTAAAAATATTTTTACAATACTCGATTATTATTTAAAAATATATACCTATTACCTACAGGTAATTATTTAGTTAACTACAAAGCTACACGCGTACATACAATAATATATTATATACAATTCAATAAAAGATAGGTATAAAGAGAAATTTATTTTTACCATATTAATCATTTTTTTGTACCTAGGTCCTAGGTTGATAATATAATGTATTAAATATTTACCTGGTTCCTCCGAGTCTGTTGTACCTATCACAAATTAGTGATGATTCTTCTTCTGCTATTGGAATAGCAGGCACGGGACTTCTTTTATTCGTACTAGTAGAAAAATATTCGTTTATTCTTTTCATTTTTATTGTTTTATAAAATATTTAAACAGTAAGTACAATTTACTAAACGTCCAAATCGTCAGGAATTTGATTGAAAACTGAGAAATGGATTCTATACTATAGTATTAGCGATACTGCGATAGCTATTATTTATTAAGGCATATTATATCGGATTACACAGATCTATAAATTAATATTCTACGATTGTCGACCCTCATGTTTGTGTTTGAACAAATTTCCCAATAATTTCATTAATAAATTAATTTGTAACAAGTTATCAATAATATCTACAATATATTATTATAACAAAAAACTGGGTTGCTTATAACTTTATAAGTTATAATGGAGTATAATTTGGAATATCCCATATCTAATAATTACTTCGGTGACGACGGTCTTCTCGGCTCTTGCCGTACATTTGTAATCGAAACTCGATTGTGATGGTAACACTGAAATTCCCTAAATTTAATTTTGTATTTATTTTTATTAGTACTATTTATTTTTTTTTTAAATTGTCATCGTTTTTATTATACATTTTTACGTAATTACGTAAACTGAAAAAATACTAAAGGGGGGGGGGGGTTGAACACCCCCCCCCCCCCCCCGTGTGTACGCCACTGTTCTCAGCGATAACCTGGGGCAAAAATATGTTTCCATATTATATTTTTATACTTCATATAATTTTACATGAAACGTAAAATATTCATAAAAGTTTTATTTTTGATTTGACTCAGAACAAAAACACAATTTTAGAAATTATTTAATCATGTTTAGTAAATGTAAATAAGTATTTACTATTCACTGATAATCTTAAGTCTTTAATTCCTAAGGAACAATTTTTTAAGCATTAAGTACTTACCTCATATGCGTATACCTATTTAGTATTTATTAATTTTATTTTATTTACGGTTTTTACTTTTAGATTCTAAGCAGTGCGATAAAAGTATTGATTTTACAATTATGTGTGTTTTTAATTTATTTTCTATCCGTCATTACCTTATGAAGCATTTAAAAAAATGTTTTCGGCAAAAATTAATTCAACCTACCAATGATATTAGTATATGTATAATATATTAATAATAGTATTACTATATAATGTATTACTAATAGTGAAATACTGAAATGAATTATTTTAGTAGCAATATAAAATAAATATATATTTAAAAAAGAATATACTTACAGTAATATAGGGTGAAAGACCATCTTTACTAAAATCTTTTTTTTTCACATGCAATGATTTATCATTGAATTCAAATTTAATGCATACTCGTACATTACGATTACTTAAGGTATGCTCATCAATAATGAGGTAAAATTAACACACATTATATATAACAGAAAAAAGATAACAAACAATTATTGTTATGATCTATGGTCATATATAATATTATGGGTTAATTTTTAATTTTATAGCTGCAAACAATCTTTAAAATGAAAAATTCCAAAAAAAAAAACACATCAAAGTGGAAGTGCACTAACAGAAAAAATTTAAATAAACTAATTAAGAAACGTTAATATAGTGGACATCATTTCGATCATGCATTTATGCTAATGCTATCTATCGCTTTGGGTTGAATATTAGCTGCAAAGTGTATTGTTATATAATATTATAAATTCATTTTTATTGAATGTCACGCGTAAAAGATAGTCATTAGTCTGAGTATTATAAATTTTATTTTCGATAAATGATAAATAATAAATGCATTAGAAACTAATATACAAGTAGTTCATTATTGAGTAATAAGTACCTACTTAATGAATTATACTATGATATGATTTTAAAATTTATAGTTAATTAATGGTACTCAATAGTCATACATTTGCGAGTGGTTTTATGTTTCATTTGATACCCTTCTTAAAATACGTATTTATAGGTACGTTACAAAAATATATATTCTTTTGGATTATCGAAATAATTATTAAACTGCTTGGGTTGAAAAATCTTTTAATCAAAATTATTTCTTATCATAATTGATACTAATTTAATTAATTATACATTTTATATCGAATTTTTGTGTATACCTTAGGGCCGTAACTACGAGGAGGGTTTAGGGGGGTTCACTTACCTCCCACCTTTAAAAAATTAGAAAATGTAAAATGTCTAGTATATTTTAAAATTTAAAATTTGAATTCTTAAATCATTTTTTTTAACTGAATAAATACTTAAACTAACATTGTAGTAAATTTATATTATAGTTCTCAATGTGTATTGATAGTGCCTGTAGTGCTTTGTGATAATTGGTAAGAGTTTAAATAACAAAACAAAATTGAGACTAAATAATTCCAATCATTGAATGCATTTTAGTATTAGGTTACCAAGAAATTCCTTAATGAGGCAGTATGAAAAAGGCATGGACCCGCCCTATAGAAGATTCCTAGCTACGGCCTTGGTATTCCTACACGGATAAGAAAATAAATACCTATATCTATGCACTATGGGCAACATCCGACGACTCAAGAGATACAATTCTATACAATTCTATATATTTTATTAAAAACAAAATGTTTATTAATTATTTATTATAATTCATAATATTCAGACTGGGAAAATATTGAGTAAATCAGCGAAAAAATGTATTTAATAATATTTCAAGTGAATTTACCAATTTCAAGTATTGACAGTGATAATCATAATGTTTGTCTCTTAATAGGCATGTTAAATAGAATATATATTTTTTAATAGTATATATTATATATTTATATGTTCCTCAATTTTCGATTTATCATTACAACTCAATGGGTCAATGTATGTATTAAAAGAGTTTTATGAAGTTCAAAGTAATAAAAAGCAAACTATAGTACCTACGATGTTTTATCAATACGTTTGATTAGTGATATGAATAAATTAAAACGTTAATCCTAATTTATTACTTAATACAAATTGAAAAAATAAGCAATCAAAAATAATAACGGAAGTGGTCTTTACATTTAAGAATCACTGGAATTATAAAGAGCTTACTATGTATTTTCATAAATAAATTTTTTGGTTGCCTAGCAATCAGCAGCGTTAACAAAAATCGATAACATTTTAACATAATCTTACCCATGTCAACCGTCGGGCCATGTGAGACATGAAAATAAAAACGTAGTTCTACGTCAATATCAACAATTTGTAATTTAGAGTGTTTACTGTTTATACATCATAAAGTATAAGTGGATGATATAAGTATATTAAAATCGTGGAAATGTGAAAATTATTCGTATTATTTATATTGCTATTGGACAACTTAACTTTATATTACATGTTATAACAATAATACGATACAATTCAAAGAATGACATGAATTTTGTTATTGTCTGTTTTATATGGAACTGTATATTTATTTAATATTCTGGTTCAGTGAGCGGCGTAGTGCCCCTTTTAAACTTCAAAGGTGGTTTCCTATTGAAAATTTGTAATTTAGAGTGTTAAAAATGAAAAAAATAAAAAGTTCCAGGTTGGTGTTTTTTTTTAAATAATCGATAAAACTGAATAAATACTATGAAAAA
This sequence comes from Diuraphis noxia, assembly GCF_037042655.1. Taxonomy (NCBI): domain Eukaryota; kingdom Metazoa; phylum Arthropoda; class Insecta; order Hemiptera; family Aphididae; genus Diuraphis; species Diuraphis noxia. The sequence continues at coordinate 41,476,730 of NW_028301711.1, read as the reverse complement.
CAGAAATATTGACGAAAAAATAACTTATGACAAATTCGATTATTCAATTTTGGCTTGTTTTTTAGATTGGAGACATTTTTTATAGTAAAAAAAAATACTCCCACCAACTTCGAGAGAGGTTTCTGGGCAAATTTAATTTATAATTTGTTCTTCTGTACAGATATTTTTCAGTTTATTTTTTTTAATAAACGAGTGAGAAAAATACTAAAAATTGTTAAAATTTTAATATTATTATCAAATTAATTGTTGGGTAACCTGCCGATTAACGCCAAGTTTGACTATCACCGTTCAAAATCTGGTTTCGTTTTCGAAGATTGATAAATCATTGAATTCAAATTTAATACATTCATTTATAATCACCCAATCAATAACGATGCACACCCGACATGACACAGAGCGTTTTGTTTCAAATTTCTATAGTAACCATTTTTTTTCCATATTACAGCGGTTTTCGAACAGTGCACTGCGGTCTCTTTACAGGGGCGTCGCGCTGCCGTAGAATGTTATCAATTTAACATACATCCATTAATTCAATATATACAAATAAATATATCCCTAAAATCTTAATATAACTTATATGTATAATTATAATTGAATAACTATTTTCATAATGTCTAATTTTTCTGGTTTTTATTTTTCTAGGGAGGGACACTGTGTAAATACTATATGCCCTTTATTTAAGATAAGGGTGCCGCAAGCCAAAAAAGTTTGTGAACCTTAGCCATATTATTGTATATATTTTTATGTCGAACCTATTTCTGTTATTTTAATATTTAATATTATTCGAAAAACTTAAAACACTTATGTTAGAAATTTGAAACGATATTTTTATTCCATTATTACTTAAATTATCATTTTCTAATTCAATTTTCAAAATATTAAAATTTAGTTTAAGATAGACATTAGTAAAAGCTCAAAAAAAAAAAAAATAATTATCCATTCAATTAACTTGGATATTTAATGATGGATAGAAAATTTTAATACTTAAATATATGTGTTTAAGTTGTAGTCAATTATTACCTACTTATTATTACAATATTTTGAATATATTTACAAGATTTTCTCATATAGCAATCAAAAACATCGAAAATATGTAGATACATATTTTTTTATGGATAGTTAAAGTTCTAATTATCATTAACTACCATTCTTATACTAAAAAAAAAAAAAACTATTATGTTATAAGTTATTGTTGTAATCATAGTCCCGCCATTCTACAAGATTTAAAAATGAATGACAATAATATTCTATATTATATTATTATATGCTATTAAATTATAATAATCAATGCTATGTTAACATAGACGATTTTTGATTATAATTAGTTCAATGTTCCGTAAACTTAACAGAAAAATAAACGACTGATGTTGATATTAAATAGAACATTTTATATTGTTAGAAATTGAGGCTGTAGAAACACTGTCTCTGTTGAGAATTATTTTGCGTGTATAATTATTTATTATTGGAACTCCAACTTACAACCATCACAGTCACCAACTCAATAACATGGTAAACTTAAAATAAATCAGCACAGCTACAATTTCCAGCAGGGTTTTCATTAAAATCAATAATGCACGAACATATCTCGCAAGTCGATTATGATGTATATATAATATTACATCCAATTACCCATAACTGTTGAAATATTTGAATGAATGTGACTGTCGATACAAATATTTTAACAATTCCTAAAGGCTAAGGCATTTAAGCTGATAACTGGTGGTTTTGGTGGTTTTGGACATAGTTGGGCATAATCTGACTTCGCTCGGGAAAAAATGATCAATTAATACGAATTGAAGTAACTCGGTTTTGCTGGAACCGTGGAACTCAGTTCAAATTGTAATTCACTTGGATTATTATGCAGAACAATATTTTATTTTATTTAAATTATAATCGATATCAATTTAAATCATAATTTAAGGGAAATTAATAAGTGATTATTGCATTAAACATTTTAAAACAATTCATTATATAATTATACTTTAAACTGTAATCAAAATCAACCATTTATAAGCAAAAAAATTTATTGAAAATCTCAAAGTTATTTCTTAAATGTCCAATATAAAATTAAGGGCTATTTATTAAGATAAACACTTTCCTATCTTATGTGTTTTGATCAAATCATAAACATTGATCATAATATAATTAAAATCGGTTGAGTAGGTAGTTGAGGAGTGCATCGCGACCACACTCGTTCTACATGATATTTTTATGAATAATTACCTTCTAAAGGTATAATATTTTAATGGTATCCCGTCAATTTCTCGAGAATGACAATCGATCGAAACAAACTTTGATGCAAAATTAGAATAAAAAAAAATGTTTATATTACAAATCAAATAGACAACATATTTACAAATAGCAACAAATTAAAAAAAAAATCAATATGTAATATGTAATCGTAATTACATGTAAATAATAATTAAATAAAAATGAAATTTGCAATTGAAAATGTATAACTTAACTATAAACAACACAGAGATAATCATAAATATTTCCCCACAATTATGTAGATATAGAGCAATCATTTTTATATTTCCTTAACTCCATATTGAAATTTTTTTTCTGTTCGGAAGTTTATTACCAAATGACAAATTGTACCTATTGCTTAATTTTGAAAAAAGGTGTAAAACCTAGGTTTAACTAGTGATCGGGCATTTACGGTAACATATACATATTATATAATATAACACGAATCGAATTCCTCAAGTTTAAGAGATATAAAATCAAATATTCCACATTTCCTTGTTTATGGCGTATAATATCTTTAATAGCCAACAATTTAAATTGTGATATTCAATTCAGTTATGCGTATAACAATATTGCCAAAAAGTATTTATGATGTATGCTGTAGGTATAGTGACACAGACTATATATGTATAGTGGTACAGCCATATAAAATAAATTCTCAAACATTTCTCTAATTCAGATGATCCTATATAAAAACGAACATATATACGCATACAGTAAAAATATATTGATATAGAATTTCAGAATAACATATAAAAAATAAACGATTTCTATTTTCTATCAATACGTTCGTTGTTTATTTAATATTATATGCGATATATTGTCAACTATAATACTGACACTATATATATACGCGCGTTATATATCGTCGAATAAATTTTCAGACATAATAAAAGGGGGGTGAAAATGTGAAACTGAATACATACAATCTATAAGACCAGCTGTAACGAACGTGTTATAAAATATAAAAAAAAAATTATATATATAAATAATTAAATCGTATTCAAACATTATAATCATATTGCATAGTATGATGAGCACGTTATATATATTATATTCGAATAAAACGCAGTTTAAAAAAAATACACACTATTATATATATTTTTTTCTGATTTACGATGAACAATTATATTTTGTTGATTATTGAAAAATTATTAATTTATTTTAATTGTAACTACAGTAGAACCCCTCTCGTCCGCCCTCGGCTGGCCCGCCACTCATTCCGATTGATCTGACCATAGTACTTATTATCGATATGAATAATTTCAAAATCCATGTGGATTTTTAATTTATAGTAGATATATGAAATTAATTGTTAGTTTAATATTTCTAATCAAAATTTTCTAACTGAAAACTTTCTAACTTCTTCTTTTCTAGTAATGTAAAATATAATATACATATTATTTTAGATTCTGAACGAAGTGAAGAATGTATTGATTTTAAAATGATGTGTGTTTTTTTTTTGTTTTTGTGTCTGTGTACAGCATAACTAGTCGAAATAATGCTTCGATTTCAAACTTTGGGGTGATTTCCGATGTAAAAGTGAAGATCCTTGGTGCATTATAGAGGTCAAAAGTAAACATTTTCCAACATTTTTCAAAAAAATCGAGAAAAACAAAAAAAAAATGACAGAAAAACGGGAATTTTTACGCAAAATCAGTTTTCGACCAAATCGATTTTTTTATATAGTTATAATTTAAAAACTAATCACTGTAAATACTTGAAATTTTCACCAAATTTTTATGGTAGTGCTATCTATATACAGTTTAATTTTCAAAAATTTTTGACTTTTTTTGAGTTATTTATAGACCACTGAAATTTTCGACTTTTTTGAGAATTTTTTATTAAAGTGTCGGTAAAAAAATTTTGGACGACCAAAAAAACTTGAAAAATTAATACAAGGTTCCATATGAGTTGTTCTTATTGTAGCTAAAAAAAATTAAAAATCGTAAGTCACAATTTTTTTTAATAAGCGTTTATAGTTCAAAATTTTACGAAATCTGTCGAAAACGCGAAAATTTGCAAGTAATTTTGAAGTTGAAAAATCATAAAATTTTTTGCATTTATAACTAAGGATTAAAAATATAACACTAAGTTTTCCATATGTTTTCCTTCAAGTAGCTATAGAGAAAACTCGAAGCATCATTATAGGAAAAATTTTAAGTGCGTTTGAATTTTAAATTTTTACGAAATAGCGTACCGATAACCATTTATCCTGAAACGATTTTAAATATTTGTTATTATTCAAAAAGTATAAGTCCTAGATACTTGAACATTTTACCAGTTATTAGGATTGGTATTTTCTTTACATGATTTAATTTTCAAAATATTTTGACTTTTTTTGAGATATTTATAGACGACTGAAATTTTCAATTTGTCTGAAAATTCTTTTTTGAAGTGTCGATAAAAACTTTTTGGCCTTGAAAATTGAATAAAAAGTGCCTCATAAATTATTATTATAGTGATTAAAAAATTATAAGAATACATAGGCACGATTTTTTTTTATTAGTATTTGAAGTTCAAATATTGACTTAATACGTAAAAATTACGGCAATTTTCAAATTATCTTAGATCGAAATTCATAAAAGTTTTTCTTTTTAATTCTAAGATTCGAGAATTTAATACAAGGCTCATAATATATTTTTACAATAGCAGTTGAAAAATAAAATAAATGTATAGCCACAATTTTTTTTTTTAGATGTATTCAAATTTTAATTTTGACAACATACATAAAAATCACAAAAATTCATAAATTATTTTATCCTAGAAATTCATAAAAAATTTTCCTTTTATACCTAAGATTTTAAAATTTAATACAAGGCTCCTAAAATAGTTTTACAATAGCATTTGAAAAATAAAAGAAATATATAGTCACAAATTTTTTTTATAAGCATTTACAGTTCAAATTTTGACTAAATACATAAAAATTACGGTAATGTTCAAATCATCTTAGATCGAAATTCATAAAAGTTTTTCTTTTTAATTCTAAGATTTGAGAATTTAATACAAGGCTCATAATATAGTTTTGCAATAGCAGTTGAAAAATAAAAGAAATATATAGCCACATTTTTTTTTACATGCATTCAAATTTTAATTTTGACAACATACTTAAAAATCACGAAAATTTGTAAATTATTTTATTCTAGAAATTCATAAAAAATTTTCCTTTTATACCTAAGATTTGAAAATTTAATACAAGGCTCCTTACAAGTTTTTCAATCTTTATCACAAAAAAAATGTCCACCGGAAATTCAAATTAAATTTTTATTAGCATTTGAATTTCAAATATTGACAAAAATTCGTCAAAACCATGAATATTTGCAAATTATTTTGTAGTTCAAAATTCATAATATTGTTTGTATTTATATCTAAGGTTATAAAATTTAACACCAAGTTTTCCATAAGTTTTGCTTCAAATAGCTATAGAGAAAATTTGATGTGTCATTATAGGAAAAATGTTTTGAGCGTTTGAGTTTTAAATTTTTATGAAATCGCGTAATGATAACGATTTATCCTCAAACCAGGTATTCGTATATCTATGATAATATAAGGTATTATGAATTATGATAACTACATGATAACTACACTAATTGATTAACTATGCCTTATGCAAAATGCGACTTAATTGAAAAATAAAATATTTATTTCAAAATAGAATATATGACAATATTAAAATATAATATATCCTAGACTGACAAATCATCTCCGTTCAGAATCGTTTTTCGTATACAATGATACCTGTCATTGCATTCAAATTTAATCCCATCCATTACACTAACCTACTGTACAGCAGAGCGACATCCACGACTTACCCGCTTTTTTAAGTATAAACATAGGTAATAAATATAAGTATTTCTAAGTGCATATAATATATTTCTAATATAATCTAAGTATCATGTAAATAAAAATGTCCTGTATATGTTATTATAATAATACAACCTTTTTTCGTTCCGATCATCACACCCCCAGTCCCAAAGGTGAAGGATTAGAGAGGTTCTACTGTATTCCAATCTGTCATGAAAATACATTTTAGTATACATAAAATACAATACATTATATAAATTCTGACAACTACTGTACAGGTAAGATACTTATAACTGCACACCTACAAGTTTATCATCCAAATATGGAAGCGAACTGTTTGCGTAGGCATACTGCTTTGTGTATTTTATAATATTCCTTCGCGGGCACTACGAGAAAATCAGACAAATCACATACTCAGTGTACCTATATGACCTTTACCTACTAAATTAAATAATGAGAATTATTAGTAGGGTTTATTAGTGATGTTTCATATAAAATTGCCGGTAGCCATAGTAATCGAATTTGTATTTATTTATATTTAATATTTATACACCGTGTGTTTGGCAAGGTAGAAAAAGTTAGTTCGTAAAATGTTAATTAAATAATGTACAGTATAGCACAATATAGCCACCAGCTACAAAAGAGCTGTGTTCTTCCCACCATTGACCGTATTTATATTGTTTATAATTAAGTTAAGTTGAAGATATTAAATATAATATTTTATCAAATGAAGCTAAAAATTATTTGTTGATTACCCCTATATATAGGATGTCGGACAATATATATTATGTCTGTAGGCAGAATATTGTGACTTTATATTTGTTAGTATTGTTCTGATATAAAATTAATATTAGTTACTACCTAACAAATATTATAAATAAAATTACGCTTAATATTTCATTTTAAATTTTGACTATAGTATTGTAATATATATATAGTTGATATGATTTAAATTTGAAAAAAAAATTGTTGGTAATTACAACGAAAATTTTATTTTTATTTTATTTCACTGCCCTTTTTCGAGTCCGTAAACTTTTAGAAATCCCTTTTAAATGTATAAATAATTAAATAATAAATTCCCTCAATATTAATATTGCAATGGTATTAATATTCAACACCAATGATATGTAATAAATTTAACGTTCATCTTCCTACCATGGCACAAAGCTCTATAATATTTATTTTGTTCGTTGCACGTTCCGCATATTATTATGAAATACATTGTATTGTGTTTGTATTGTATGTCTATATATTTATATAAATCCATTGCCCGTATTCACCTACACGCTACGCAGTACATATATATTATGTTATATTATGTGTCATTATGTATCAATATGTGTACGGGCGTGCTTTATTTTTTATAAAAAGTTTTTTCCATGTGATTTTTTCATTTACCCATACCCTTTTACTATAACACCTGCAGAATAATATACACAAAACGTTTCGCGCTTTCACAGTTCCCCATACAAACTTTTAGAATAATCTCATGTTAGGTCACGCGTTAGAGTATGTAATTATTGAAAACATATTATATATTCGATCTATTCAGTGTATTGCAAATGCGGCGTTTTCAAAAGAATTTATGATAAGTATTTTGTTTAGGTAATATTAAACATTTTATACTTTTATCTTTGCACCGGTCTCAGGGAAATAGTAATATACCTAATGTACACAAAAATGTTGTTTATATAGTAGGTAGGTAAAATGTGGACTAATTGCCAGCAATCCTTAAACATACTAAATAATAAACGTGCATCACGAGAAATGATTGTTGACCTCCAAACTGCTATTTTTATAAGAGACACTTTTTGATAACAAACGGACAAAAAGTCTCATTGATATTTACCTCTATCCATTTTTAAATAAAGTAAACATTTTAAGACTAATAATCGATATAGTAGATAATAATTTAAAATTAAAACATAACTTAGAATTCCCTAGGTAGGTTACTCGCAAAACGTAAAATATATTATTAGGTATTTTGATTTCAGTCGCTAACATACCTAATTAGAAATCATTCTCAAGCAGTAATTATATTTTGTAAACGGAATACCTATAAACATTCTGTATGTGTATCAGGTCCTCCGTGACTAGGCGTTAATCGTATTATTATTTCGTAGGAACGCGCGTGTCTGGGGAAAAACGACAATATTCCGGGCAGCTGTAAACGGGGTTACGGGAGAGCGCTGAATCATAAGGGTGGATAGTCGGTGGAGGGATTTTCCAGCAACGGATAAGCTCAGCTAGGTGCGTGCGGACGGGTGAAGTAGGAGGGGCAAAGGAAAAAACTGAAATGGAAAGGGATGGATGCTTATGAGTTCGGCCATGCTCTGCCGCCGTGGAAAAGGTCGCCCAGAGATGCCTTATAGCAGTGTTTCTCAACCTGGGGTCGCCAACTTATTATTTAGGGTCGCAATCGAATGATTTAAATCAATGCGAAAACTTGTAGTAACTATAGACTCTAGATTATTTATAATGATAATCTAAGCGATTATGTAAAAAATATATATGTAGGGGTCTCTAAAAAATTGTAATTTAAAAAAGGGGTCGCCACAGTAAAAACATTGAGAAACACTGCCTTATAGGACACGGATGTTCGCGGGGCTGGCGGGGATCTTAAAACATAAGAATATCTTTATAGTATCTCTCAACGACGGCGACGGTCTACCTATCTCCATCACTTTGAACCACCGTATACAAGGCTACAAAGCACGCGAACGTGACACACAATTAATGTGTTTTATTTTATAGAGCACCTCAGTCCTCCGGTTTTTCATAACATACACGTATTTTAATGAAATTCACAATATAAACAATACATTAGTGTGAATTTATGAAATACTGTTATAAGGTATAAATATTCTAATTTATATAATACTACGGCCGTCGAAAAAAATTAATAATAATCACTTTATTATTATAAAAACCATTAGATTCCTTAATTCGTTCTATAATTACAAAATACAAATCCCATAATTTACACTATGATCCTTGACTATCATGTGACTGGTATTCAGATAATTTATGTTGACAAATTTCTTAACATTTTTTCTTTTTTTTTTTACGAAAGATTATATATATATTAAAAAAATTTAAAAAAGTATAATATCGTCTATTATATGTAGGTACATGAAAAAGTTTCATCATTAGATTCGTACTTAATGTTTTAATATTTTTTTTTTTTTTAGTTCAAATATCATATATTTCTTCGTCTTTTAAAAAAAAAAATAGCAGTAATTAAATTGTTATTAAGTTCTTGTGAGCATTATTGCCTACAAAATAAGATCTTAAGAAAAAAATTAATAGACAACAGTTGTCTAACTATTATCACTATTGCGAGATAAGACTGATAAAAACTACAGCTTAAGATTTCTGATATAATTTTTAACATCCTAAAACTGTGATCTTTTTAATATATAACAAAGAATAAATTAAAATTAATCAACTAAATGATAATTTAAATTTTAAAGGATGGTGTAAAAGTTTTACTAGCAGATCTGATAGTAGATTTTTAGATGTATAAAACTTAATATAATTTTTAAAAAAAGTTTATTTACCCATATATAGAAGTACATGTAAGTGAATATATTTTTTTTAAATTTATAACATTATATTTTAACGCATTCCGTTAAATATCTATAAATACCTATTAATTAAGTAGTTTTAGGCTTTTTTTCAAACGTTACTTATAATGTTGCACTGTACTAGAAGTTTTTAAAACCCTGTCATTTACTTGCCTTCATGACCACCTACCACAGAAAGTCATGGATCGCTTCTGAGCTTTTCGTCGTTTTTGAGACATTAGATATCAACAATCAACCAAAATAATTTCAACCCAATCTAGCATAATATAATAACCTAGACTTTTAATACGGTATTTTTGATATTAAGTAACCATTCTGAATAATGCACACGTTTATTCCGTGGTTCATAGTATAATTGATATCACAATATTACGAGTATTATCCACTATTATCATTGATTTTAAAACATTAATAAATAATATATTATAAATTATGATTCAATTTTTATATTGAGTGGATTTATATTATGAAGTCATTGTAATTAACTTATATATCAATACCTACTATAATATAATATGATTAATTTTCAAAGGAACTACGACATATTTTTTTGTTATTTTCATTTTTGAACCTTAATGACTTTTTTAAGGAATCATTCTGAATCAATTAGTAATATTATAAGGGAATTGTAATTAAATTAAAAACAATATGAGTCAAACTTAGCGTATTGATTTCAAATAAAAAAAAAAAAACCAGTAAGTTTTTAGTGGAAATTAAAATAAAGTAAAGCATAAATCTACAACAATTTTTATGAGCGTCTGAATTCGAGTTTTGACAAAATACGTAAAAAATTTGCAAATTATTTTGAGTTAGAAACTGTTAAGTTCCTATAGGTATCTAATTAGTAATAGTAAAATAACATAATTTTTAGGGAGAGTACTTATATAATAGTACCTATACTTAAAACTTTATTTTATTCATCAAAATATAGTTTAATACAGAGGTGGTTTGAATGTATAAAACTTAGTGGTGCAAGACAATATATAACCCCCCCCCCCCATCATAATAGAAATTACAAATAAATATTTTTTAATAAGTTTATAGTTTATAATTATAAGGCCCTTATATTCTTAACTCGATGCTTTCAATAGTTTCAGCCATGATTATCATCATTTATCATATGTCATTGATTAGGTACTTTATTACTTTTTGCATTTATTGAACATTAAAATTAAACATTGCAGTCAGCACATGCTCAACCAAGACCACCCACCTCCCTAACATTGGCGGTGCAGTGCACCAAAAATAGTATACTCAAACCGCCTCTGGTTTAATAACCTAACTTAACTTAACCTATGTGACATATAAGCGTTAACTTTTATTTTATTTTGTTGGATATCTTATGTCATTGCTTCAATAACTTGTATGTAATACCTAATATTATACATCTGAATTTTATATTATTTGTTTAAGAACTTAAAATAAAAACTATTTAATATCTAGATTCTAGAAAATAATAATATAAATATTATATTATGCTATTTATTATAATAAAATAATTATAATATATTATAAAAGTGTACACTATGGTCACTATGTACAATATTTTTATAACGTACCTATTACGTTTGAGTTAATACAGCCGCTGACAATGTGTATAAGTCCGAGATAGATATTGTAAGAGATTATTATATTGTCAATAATTTTCGTATATCGTTAACAGTTATTATGTATATAATATTATTTAATATGTATGTAAAATGGGTGTGAACATTTTAACGTTAAGATAAGTCAGGTCAGCGAAGTTAAAATGTGCTGAGGCAGTAATGAAGTTTTTCTATATAACATTGGCACATCACCGCACGCACAGGCACAGGCAGTCTAGTGGTTGCTAAGTGATTCGGCGATAGCGTTAATAGGTGTGCGTGTGAAGGGACAGACCAAGACGTGTTTGAATTAGTTTATGTTTTATGTCTGTTTTACACCTGGATAAAAGTGTTTCTGAACAGTAAAACCAGAGTTTGAATACTATTTGAAGTTCTCTGTGTTATTAAACTTTAATAGGAACAGCTATATAGTGCTGGTTTTATATTATGTGCAAATATCCAATAAAGTTTATTTAAACCAAATCACTCTTGTTCAATGAGGTTCATTTAAATTGAATAGTGTTCCGATATCTGAGGCCTTTATAGTCATTTCAATTTGAAGGACTGGGCGTAGAATTGATGAATACAATTTTTTAACTTCAACAAATTAATTAAAATCGGGTACCAAATACCTATATTATTTTTTCCAAAACTTCTTTAAATGTCCATCATATAAAACAAATTAGATACCTATCTTATATTGGTAGATTCTTAAATAAATAATAATTTTTTATGAGAAACTTTGTATTATTTTTTCAATAAATAGGTAGATAATATAAAAAATGAATTTTTACATTTTAAACTAGGTAAAAAATAATTTCAAATTGTTCGTGATTTTGAAAAATTTTGTAAGAATATTAAATTCATAGGAACAATCTTTAAAATATTAGTGGATTTTCATTCTATTTTTATTTTCATATTAATAAGAAAAACATACATAGAATATATCTCATATTGGAATTTCAAACTTATGTATGATATTTTTTATAAATTTTATACTAAAATAATCAGTAAATATTTATGATTTTTATGAATGTCGTAGAAATGTAAAATTTAGTTACTCGACTAAAAAAATGTAACTATATATTTTCAATATTTGCTGTAAAATTAACATAGACAATACCTTATAATAAATTTTCAAATTTCATACACATAAAAATTTCAAATATTTATAAAAAGCACAAAAAATGCAAAATACGAGTATCTTAAAATTATGTATGGTACATAGTAGTATAATATAATTTTATAATGGACACTTAAAATCCCTCTAGTCATAAAATTATACAAAAAACAAACATAATATCGATGTTACAAACTAACATAAATGAATACAAACAGTTATTAAAATAAATTTCGCGTAAATATTACCATTTTCTCTGTTAATGCAATTAACGCATTGATTTTACAAATTATGTTTGTTTGTTTTTTATAGTAGAAAAAATAGTTTGATGTTTTAGTTGTTTGATGGAGGTGTTTGGTAGCAGATTGAATCTTCTTTTAGAATTAGAATTTTTACCTTAACCTACTTTTTAAAATAATCGGGTGAAAAATATTATCATGCGTTAAAAATCTAATAGTATACAATTTTTAGTAACCTTAGGTATTTACCGTTTTATCATGAAATATTTCATTTCTATAGAAAATAATAAAAAACGTATTTATTTATTATTGAATATATATATAACCTTATAATCATCAACGTGCAAAGGAAAATATTAAGAGTTTTTAGTATATGACATAAAGAAAGTATATTTAGCTTAAGTTTTGTCAAAAGATGAACTTATAAAATTCTTATAAAATAAATTCCTGTATATGTACTAATCTTTAAATAATAAATTTTAATCACTAGAATAACAATTTAGGCCTTAGGGTAGACGATTTTCGGTGTAAAAATGTTTGTGAAAAAAAATATATGATGTCAAATTTTTATAAAGTGATAATTTCATTTGACGTTTATTTTACAATGAACATCATACTATTTCTATAGTAAAATCTGCGATAATAAAATGCTTTTAACATTTTAAATAACTTCTTTATCGATTAGAAATATGATACATGTATTAAGTGGATTATGACCGAATTTCAGTAAAAGGACATAATTTGATCATTTTCATAAGTTACAGTGGATAATAATAGTTACATAATATAATATTAATATATGTGTATGTTTTTATGAAATATTACCACATACGTCATTTGTATACTTTTTGTATAATTACTTTAAATCAAGAAATTAAGAATAATGTATCTCTGCAAGTACCTATCTATCAGTTCAACAACAATAAACTTTTGCTAAATTTATTGTTTTTGATGTAATTTAAATTTACAAATAATAAACATTGCAATATAATCCACGCCCAATGATTTAATTCATAAAATATAGATTTTTAATATTAAAAAATACCAATAATAATGAAAGATCGATTAGGTTTAAAAAAAATATTTTTTTATATAGTATAATATATTAATCACATAATTTTAATTGTTTTTACAGATAGGTTGGTAATGGTATAATATAAAATTAATATCATAAATTATAAAAAGCGGGTAAGTCGTGGATGTCGCTCTGCTGTATAGTAGGTTACAAGTGGGTTAGGTTAGACAGAATTAAATTTGAAACCAATGATATTATATCATTATATACGAAAAACGATTCTGAATGGAGACGGTTTATCTGTCTAGGATATATATTTTAGATTATTAAAAATTTTCAAATCTTAGATTTAAAAAGAAATTTTTTTTATGAATTTCTAGTTTAAAATAATTTGCGAATTTTCGCGATTTTTACGTATGTTGTCAAAATCAAAATTTTAATGCTTGTAAAACAAATTGTGGCTATGTATTTATTTTATTTTTCAACTGTTATTGTAAAAATATGTTAGGAGCCCTGTATTCAATTTTCTAATCTTAGGTATTAATGGAAAATTTTTTATGAATTTCTAGCATAAAATAACTTACGAATTTGTGTGATTTTTAGGTATGTTGTCGAAATTCAAACTTTGAATGTTTAGAAAAAAAATCGTGCCTATGTATTTTTAATATTTTTCAACTGCTATTGTTACAATGAGTTAGAAGCCTTGTATTACATTTTCAAGTTTTTCTACCCAACAAACACATTTTTATCGATATTTATAGAAAAAAAAACTAAAAAAGTTGAAAATTTAAAATATCAGTAAACAGCTCAAAACAAATCAAAATATTTTTAAAATTATATCAAATATAAAAAATGCCTATATAAACATTCAGTGGAAATTTCAAGTATCTGCGGTTATTTATTTTAGAATTACACCAAAATAAGAAAATCACTAAATGTGAAATTCAGTGATATCCAATGTTGTAAAAATTATAATTTCAAATGCTCATAAAAATTTAATTTGAATTTTCGATGGACATTTTGTTTGTGATAAAGATTGAAAAACTTGTAAGAAATCTTTTAAATCTATTAAATTTTAAAATTTTAGATTTAAAAAGAAAATTTTTCAAGAATTTCTAGCTTAAAATAATTTGAGAATTTATATGATTTTTACATATATTGTCAAAATTAAAACTTTGAATGCTTATAAAAAAAAGTTGTGACTATATATTTATTTTATTTTTTAACTGCTATTGTAACAATATGTTTGAAACCTTTTATTAAATTTTCAAGATTTTCTACCTAAAATATAAATTCTATTGATATTAATTTTTAAAAAAACTAATAACTATCGAAAATTGCATATGCTTATAAATAGTTCAACTTCAGTCAAACATTTTTGAAAATTGCATGGTGGGTAGAATATACTTATATAAAAATTCGGTGAAGATTTCATGTATCTATATTGTCATTTGTTTTAAAGTTACATCAAAAATCAAAATGTATAGTGTTGAAAACTGGTTGTGCGTAAAAATTCCCGTTTTTCCCTTAATTTTTAGTTTGTTTATCCCAAGTTTATTTAGAAAAATACTGAGAACTTTTTAATTTTTATTCTCCAAAGTACCAACTAGATTCACTTTCTGATTGAACGAGGTACTGAAGTCAAAAATCGAAGCACTTTTACTGCCCCAAAACGTAATGACATTTTCCATTTTTTTTTTTTTAGCTCAAGCGAAACTGCTAAATATTTTTTAAATTTAAAACACGTTTTAATAAGTATAAACAAAGTAATCTTGGTATCAACACACGGAGTGATATATCCGCTTTAATATTTCATACTGGACGGTGACATTTAATTAAAATCAAACATTTAGAATTTGGAATATTTGCGTATTCATGAGTTAAATTGATTTGAGCAGCCAAGCTAAAGGGACGATTAAACTTAATATCATGACAACGATGGTTCTAAAATTTAATTCACATTAATGAATAATTGAATTTTGGGTACCTACAGTTTATTGGTTTAGTTCTGTATGATATTTTCATACGTAGGTAAACCTATTCATAAATATTTTATTTGACCTTATTTTTTCTATTCGTTTGAACTGCAAGAAGCCAAGAAATAAGTAAACTATTTTATTTATATAAAACTAACTTATTATAATAATAAATTCTATATAAAAACGAGTTTAGAACACTATTAATTGCATAATGTCAATTTCAATATTAATAAAAACACGGAAGGGGCAAAAGCAATAATTAGGGAAAAGTAACAAAACTTAGCGAAAAGCGGGATTATTAACGTGACACCAGTATTTGACAAAATCGATTTTGTTTGTGGTTGTAAATCCTTCGATAAGGAAAAACTTTGGTTATTTGATATTTTCACCAATTATTTATGTAAGAATTTTTCAGACAGTGGAATGACTTCCAATTTTTATTTTTTATTTAACTTTTGTAACTATTTTAAAATTAATGAAAATAAAAACAGCTTTTAACTTAACACATCATATACTGATTCAACATAACGAAATTAAAAATTAAGAATTTATGGACATTTTTTAAAAGTGACGTAGTGCCCTTAAGATTATAATTAAAATAAATTATAGGGTAGGTATGAAAAAAATTTAAATTTATTAGATTACAAGGAATTAGGATTTTTTTTTTGTAATATAATTACATTGATTATATAACTGGCGCTATTTTATGTATAGCGTATGCAATATTAATACGTTACGTTTTAAATTTTAAATCTATATTCAATTCAATTTTCATCAGTATATACTAAGCAGTTAAACCACACTATAAAATATAAGGGTTTGAATAAAATAACGCATGATAAACGTTTTATTTTCTGTTTAGACGTATAAACGTACGGTTTTTATAATGGACGTTTTAAATAATATATAATATTTATACGAAATAAATAGATAAAAGTGTAAAATACAAAAACATATGATAGGAACAAAACTAAAAGCAATATTGACTTCGTAGTTTTTTTCATGCTGTTCGTTTTTAACTACGAGTACATTTAAAGCGTAATTGTGAGAAATTGTATTTTTCTATATAAAAATTATACCTATTTTTGTTAGTGAATAATAAAAATGTGATAATAATATTATGATGAATATTCTATGATATTGACTGATGAAATTATACTATGGCAAATTAATTATATTTTCGATAAATGGATTATACAAACATATGAAATCAGAACTTATTATTAAATTTTCACGATAAAATATACACCTAACATAATTATATTAAACGATTTTTTTTAAATAATATTATTTTATTACCACTGTTAAAATAGTGTGAATATAATAGCTTGGTAATAACAACCAGTTTGTTTAGGCAGTAATTTTTATATCAATATGTACGTATTATTTATATGGATACTTATCTATACTACTCAGTATTCATATTTATAATCTCTACAATGTATATTAATTTACTTTCAATTTTAATATCTAATATCGATAACAAAATTTCCGAATATTATAAAATATTTAAAAAAAGTTGTTTTTTTATCGTATTGATTTTATATAGTACCTAATTAATAATAATAATAATAATAATAATCCTCAATAATATTATAATATATATATTTTATTGTTTATAATTAATGATTCATGGATAGTTTCTTGAACGAGCTTGTTGCTCTAACAGTTCATCAAATTACCGTTAGATAGAACAAAAATAATCAATAAAATGCGTAGCTGCGTACGTCAAATCCAAACGTTTACATTATAGTAGGTAGGTACCTCATCTGAAGTTCGCACATTTTCGGCGCTCAGTGTACTCCCAGACACGTTGATCAGCGGACCTCTGTGAACACTAAGCCTGCGTTTAACTTTCGAAAAACAACATTACGTAACAACTACTATTCAATTTTTCATTTTTTTTTATTCCAATCGTTTAAGTTTTGAAAAAAAAAAATAATCATGAAGATAGATGTAGCGAAATTAATAAATGAAGTCAGCAAACATCCAGAAATCTACAATCCAGATCATAAAGATTTTTCTAATAAAGAAATACGAAACAACATTTTTAATACAGTTATCAATAAAGATATGAATGGAATAAGTGGTGAGTAACATATTATATTCTTGTTAAACGTATATATATATATATTATTAATTTATAGGATTATAAAGCTCGTGTGTACTTACATAAATTATTACATATTAAAATATACACATGTTTTTTATCGTATAATAAAGACGTGTCATTAACGTTTATTTCAACAATTTTATCAATTATTTTTTAATATTCTTTGCTTTTGGAAGTAGAATATAATTTTCAAAGTAACACTTTTTTGTAGCATCTGTTTTTAATATATATGTGTAATACCTGCCTACTTTATTGATATTGTCAAAAAATTAAAAACATATTTTGTGTTGTAATATCGATAGAATAAATAAAAATACGTATAAAATATTTGATGAACAATTATTATGTTCTATGATCAATACTGATCAAAATATGTCAATCTTGTATTTTAAGAAATTAAAATCCAACTTACTGCTGTTTATACTTCAGTTTTAGACTATTAATTTAAATGTATTGCTAATCTAGTCCTTTTTAGGACCATTCAGTAAGAATATATTATAAATGTTTAAATAAATGTTTTTCCCTAATAAATAAGAATTAGTATTTAAATTATTTTGAAAATTAAATATTAGATTTATTATAATTAAGTACTTTTGAATACCATAGTTAATTTTAATACGGATCTCATCTCATAATATCGTTATTGCTGCATCGTAATCATACAAACTTGAAGCTATAAAAAAATGTTCTAGCTTTTCTTGAATGACATATTAAAATTAAATGTCATACAAAATTGCAACTATTATCTATATAATTGAAGTACCTACATCATAATAATATTTTCAATGCCGTGTTTATTTTCTGATATTAAATTAATAAATGATCCATAAAATATTTTTCGTTATGGTGTTAAAGAGCAATTTTTACTTAATATTCATAATTATTATACATTTATACATGATTGAATGATTCTGTATTGAAATTGTTCAATACACACAAAACACTATACATTTCTATTAAAATCCTTAACTACATACTATTTGTACGAAAAAACCCAGGAAACCTAGCTGTGCTGTATAGTAGGTTTCGAGTGTATCAATTACTCAGTATTAGGTCACCGTGATAAGTGTAATATAGTGAAGTTTGTGGCAGTATTTTCAGTATTGTGATAAACAGTTCCCAACCCGTTCTAGGTTTTTGAACTGGAAAAAATATATGTATACAGCGAAGTACTTTTATATACTATACACTTAATAATTTAAAGGCACCTATGTATGAAATAACTTAATGATTTTAAAATTTATGTTTTATGTTTCAATGACCTTAATGAGTTTATTAGTTTAATTAGGGTTAATTTGGGTTGGCTCTCCCAGAAATTTCTCGGAAGTACCGAAGGAATATTGCCGCGGGAATACAATAACAACTGTAATAAATGACAATTTTATTTAGTAATTATATTTTGTCATTTTAGACTCGAACATCTCTTGATTTGCGTATTTTTCATATAAGCATAGATTATATTATATTATTTTATAAATTACTTAGTCACTTAGTGCATTGTCTGACATAACCCGTCAGGTTGAAATTATTATTAATTAGTAATATACGTTTCTATCATTTTTCGTTTTGCTTCAGTTCAAATACATTATACAAATACGTATACTTATCTACAATGATTAATTTTATGATTTTTCACTTATCGCAGAGAAAATTGGAGACAGATTAAACAAATACTTAAAATCTGATGTAAAACCAATATCATTAGGATATACGTAAATATTTGTCTAATGTATTTACATCAAAAGTATGTCCAAAATTAAAAACAACCAACCATTGTTAAAAATCACAAAAGAACCCTTCAGATCCTAGATCATTGCAATTTTGTTCATAAGTATTTGATTTTAATTCATAACTTATCATGTGGGGTAGAAATTTATTTCAATAAACTTAATATCCTCCTAAAATTGGTATCGGGTTTCTAATGTAATTACACGGCGTATTTATACATATTTACACTGACCACAAGGACAAGGGTATGATTAATGGTTACCTACCTATTATATTATTAAATAATTTATCATTGTTATTATGTAATATGTATTGTATGTAATTTAGTCTATTATATAGTCGATTATATCTAAGTGTTGCTATTACTGGGTGACTTCTCTCCTCATATCATCAGCTATTTGTATAATATATTGTGCAAATATGCTTATTGTAAACTAGCTGTCCCACCCAGCGTTGCCCGGGCTAAAGTCACCTCAGGTGAAACCCGGGATTTTTTTCGACTTCGTATTGCCTCATTCGATAAATAAAAAAGCTAAACTTTTATATAAAAAAACTTAAAACAAACAAAAGGAATCCGTAATTTAAAAAAAAAAAATGCTCGGTATGAATGAGGTTTTATTTATTACACTTGATTTTGCTTAAAAATAGTCACGTCACAACAATGAGATACTGGCAACTTATAAGGTTTCAATTGATATTAATAGGCACACACAGTTATGATACAGCCTGTTAATCAATTTAAAGCTTTCTGATAAACTATATTTTTTGTTTTTTTTTTGTGGTGCGTAAATAAACAAAGATGACGGTTTTCCGACGCACGAACACGCGACGTATAATTGTCCATGCAAAAAACAGGGAAACTCTAAGTTGATTCCGCAAATTTTCAACGACTGGCCTTGCGATTTATTTATGGTCATCGTAAAGGCCAGACTTACGGGAAATTGTAGACGTTTAAAATCGAATGGTAAATCTGTTGGAGTCATCGGAATACGCGGGATCAAGACATCTTCTCCTTTGTATTTTCCCTTTATGATTGTTGCCTCAATGGCGTTATTCATTAGCTTTTTCACAGCCAGTCTTGTTTCATAGCACAGTCGAGGTTGATTAATGTTACGCAGCATGATGACAACTGATCCTAATTTTAACTGCAAATTGTGTGGTGGTAATCCAGGCAACTCCAGCGAATTTAAAAACTCTGTGGGATAGTTGACTACGTCATCCTGGTTCATAATGGTGTCGAATTATTTGTAGGAAACCAACTGTCCCGGTAAAAAATTCTGAATGATTGCATTGAGAGCATCGACATTTTTATTGTTTGCCGCCAATATTGCTCGTTCACCCAGCCAATTATGGTTATTGAACTGTTGTGCTATAACTGGGAAAACATGTTGAATAAGCTCTTCTTTGGAGTCTGTGATGTGGCAGAAATCTGTGGGTAATGTGATTAATCCGGTCGAGGTGTCCACTGCGACTTTTTTATTTACAATGTCTAACAACTGTTTCGAAAACACATTTGCAGTTTCATCTTGTTGCAAAAATACTCGCATGTTAGTTGTTAATTGGAGTGTCTTTGCATGTTTAATGGTAATTTCAAGGCAGAATGTGCAGTTCGCCCGCCTTCTAGTAGAGTCGCAGCTATTCCAAATGAAGCCAACGCTAGAGCTACATTACTTTGCGATCTGATCCTCGCCAAAAGCAATGAAATTAAGAACGTTTTTCCTGTTCCTCCGGAAGCAACAATAAAATAAATTCCACCAGATTCACTGTTCACAGCTTCTATCAAAGTGTCGTACGCAATTCATTGTTGTTGATTTAATTATGGAACATTTGTACGAACAGTTTCAGCCAATGCTTCAGTGTCGTACTGTTGTTCTCTTTGCAACTCGTGGTTTAATGCATCGTGCATATGACGATTGGGTGCCGTCATTCCCAAACATAACAATACTTTATTTGCCATCAATAAACACATATCTTCTATCATGATCAATGTCTCATTGTACATTTCTTCAGTCCTCTGTAGTGTAGGATTCAAAGTTTGACGGCGCACACGATGTAAAACATCTGCAGACATGTCATTTCTATACTTAACCCACACATTTTTTGCATTTGAGGGGAAACATGTCGATAAGATAATCGAAAACAATGTACGAATTTGATGTGGTGATGAAAATATTACGGAATCCTTGAGCGTATCATCCCAGTTCGAATCGTTCTCGAGTAAATGTAATAGTTGACATGCCTCACGGTAAGTCACACACAGATATCCATTAACTGTTCTTTATGACTATTTTCTTGATCTGTTTGGTCATCAGTGCGGTTAGCACGTGAGGTAGCTCTTCGCACATTTGATTGACTGCGACGACCTGAGTCAGGTTGTTTTCTTCTCGAATGAAAGTGTGAAAAGTTCATGCACACGTACACGGAGGGAACAAAACACGACAGCGGAGAGTGCCATACTGAGTAAGCGTGTGCTTAGTGCGATTATTCTTATATCGGATATATAACAATATATAGGTATAGATTTAGATAATATTCATAACAGATTAACATAATGGGTCATAATCGTGTATCGTCATGGCACCCGTATCTCGCAAATCCCAGTGTGTTGAGTAGTTTCGGAAATAAAGTAAATAAGCATGTAAATTTAAATTTAATATTAAAAAATTAATTCCGAACATTTTCATACGCACTCACCTTTTAAATCTTCTCTGGACTTCCACAAATAATTTAAGACCAAAATGAGCTAAATTGGTCCAGCCGTTCTCGAGTTTTAGTGAGACTTACAAACAGCATTAGATTTTTATTTATATAGATACTATTACAGTTTGAATATTATACTCCGATGAATGTTTTTTTTTCTTATTGAGATTTTAACATAATATTTTAATACCTTGACAATTTAACGAACATACGTTAATACTTATATACAGGGTGATTTTTTTATCGAAGAACACTCATTATTTAAAAAAGTATTGACTTTTTTCAAAATATTTTTTTACAAAGTTTCAAGTTGTTAAAAAACAAACGTTTTTATTAAAAAATTATATTTTTAAATA
Source organism: Diuraphis noxia (assembly GCF_037042655.1). Classification (NCBI taxonomy): domain Eukaryota; kingdom Metazoa; phylum Arthropoda; class Insecta; order Hemiptera; family Aphididae; genus Diuraphis; species Diuraphis noxia. Next base: position 41,454,253 of record NW_028301711.1, on the reverse strand, counting down.
TTTTTTATCCTTATCGTTTTTTAAGTTTTTAATTTTTTGAATTACAACATAGAGTTTTAATTTTATATTCCAAAGCAGAACATTTTTCTAAGTATTTTGATTCATAAAAATCGAATTTAGAACGAGTAGTTTATGAGTTATAAGTATTTTAAGTTTAGATTGGCAGAGTGGAGTGGTACGGGATTATCCCGAAAAATATTTGTTCACTACTCCGCTTGTCTAAACTTTAAATACTTAAATATTAAAAATATAATTCTTTAATAAAAACGTTTGTTTCTTAACAACTTGAAACTTTGTAAAAAAATATTTTGAAAAAAGTCAATACTTTTTTAAATAATGAGTGTTCTTCGATAAAAAAATCACCCTGTATATAAGTATTAATGTATGTTCGTTAAATTGTCCAGGTAAAAATCACCCTGTATATAATAGAAGTTTTTAAAGTTCATACTTTTAATTTCTGAGGCCTGATTGCAGTAAATAATAAATTGAGTGTATGTTTAATTATGTTTACATTATCGGTTGATAAAGCGTCAATGAGGAAAAATTTGATTCCAAAAGTGGAGAAAAGAGACTTTATCTGAATTCTTATTGAACGGAGATAGAAGGACAATTGAGTAGAATGTGTTGGAAGTTGCATTAATCCCCACCACTGTTAGATATAGTACAATTTAAATGAGTGGTGTGGTAGTAGACTGTAACCAGAGCATAATCTGGCGTACTTGGATATGGTGGCGTGGATAATCTTTAGAGATTGAAACCATGGTTTAAAAACAATGATTAATCTATAACCAAAAGAATATGACTCAGGTGAGGTATTTCATTTCAGCTTCCATTAGCTCCTGTATAGTGACTAAATCAGTATAGGGACACCACAAAGGGCCCAAGTAGAACTGGTTGGTGGTGGAGTCAGCCTACGAGTCGGCGTGCTCATTGCCCATTTATGCCAATAATATACCCTGGAGCCCATAGAAAGTTGAAAGGAGAATGTGGAATGACTTGGTTTTGAGAGATTATAATAATACGAGGATTTTTAGAATTATGGGGAGCACTTGGAAAGGAAGCAGTTCATTCTATGTATATAGGGAAAATAGCAATTGAAGTAATAATTAAATGTATCAAGTTTCTACAATTATTATTTTTTATATTACAATAGGATATCAAAAATCATTTAAGCAGATTTCTGTGTATTATATGACAATATGAATAATAATTAAAATGCGTAAAATGTTTTTATTTACACATTATTCAAATGCTGATTGAACGTAATAAAAATATACTTATAACATTTTTATTTGAACAATTTTAAATAAATACAGACGAATAGGTACTTCAAATAAAGCACACAAATAAACTGACAAATTTATAAATAAATTACGATAGGTAATGAAAATGAGGGTAGTAAAACCTTGTGATTTTAATCAAAGATTTGTATTTTTATTTTAAAATGTCGATAACACTTAGATGGTTTGTTTTTCTCGCAATACGTCTAAAATAATTGAAATTTGTAAATAATATTATAATAATCTATTATATAGCCCGATATAAAATATAGATAGGTAACAACCGTATTTTAAACTTGTTATAAAAACTTATATAATATAATATATGTATATAGGTATTCAAATAAAAGATATTAATTTCGATTTTGTATTATACATTTTGTGTTGTATTGTATTACCAGAGCTGTGAATTGAATGAATGAACATGTTTTTTTATTATTTAAAAAAAAAAATAATAATAATTTTAATACCGGATAAAAAATTGTTTTATATTAATATACCAACTAATTACTAAAATAGTAAATAACATTATGGGAAACATACTTATTATTCAACATGAGGAAAGATGGCGTAAGGTGAGACAGTAGTATTTCCCCGGAGTAAGTGATATAAGTTATAGGTATCATATAACCATCATGGGTAATAAAACAGCTCTGGTACACTACCTATATGGAAATGAATGTAAATTAGTTAGATGATTTTCAATAGTAAATTACTGATAACTGATCAATATGACATTATATGAGATAATATCGTAAGATCATTTTTTAAATGAATAGTTTAAAATGTATTACCTATCCTAAACATTTTTAAAATGTCATTGAGTTGATAAAAGCATAATGATAACTTGAGGCATGAGTATTACAAATTTTACGAATTTTATACAACGGTATGATTGTTAAATATTTGTGATTTTGATGAATTATATTAAAATTTTAACTTACAGCGCTAATCTAGAATATTGCAACTATGTATTTTCGAAATGTATTAATTGGTACGTGAACAATTTATGAGAAACCACTTTATTTTTAATTTTCAAAATTGTTTACCTAAAAACAAAAATTGTATCATCAATGGTACTTAAAAGAAAAAAAATAATGTAAAAATTTAATGTTCACACATTATTATAAAATAAATATAATATTCATCGCTCCACTCAAAATTTATAAAAATTAACTGTTTATTTTTACACATTTTAAAGTATTAAGATCATATTTTTCTTATATTCATAGGTTTTAGGAGGTAGGTTACAAATAATAATAATAATTTCCTATTTTTATGTCGTTTCCGTAAGAAGCACATTTCCAAAATTCCCGGTAGATACCTACGCCTGTTTAAAAATTATAATAGTGGATAATACAGTTAGAATATTAATAAATTAATGTTTACATTTATTTGGATTTGAATTTGTTATTTTATTTCGATAATTAACCAAATATTATGATGGGATAATCGACAATAAAATTGTAAACAATGGACTATATTAAATTATTTAAGTATATAATATGAAAAAAAAAATGTTCTTTACTGAAATGGGTTTTCATTCTTCATAATTGCGTTCAAAAACGAATCTTTAAAAATTGTAAAACATTATTATGCTCGCTATAACGATTCTTCGCCAGAAGCACACAACTTACATTAAAAAAACAAACGGTTACATATGTTAGGTATTTTTATTTTTTTGTGATAATATTTTTATTTCTTAACTTAATCTTTTTATAATATATCATAGAGGTGCAAATGTTATGCTATTTTTGGAAAAATAAGTGAAAATATAGGTAAGAGCCAAGAGGAAAAGAGCCTGCAGATTGATTGCATTGTAATAATGCAGTTCAATAACACTAGAGTTCGAATAGTTCGATGATATAATTCTGATTATATTGCAGGAAACATAATGAATTTGTATTTGATTGTTTATTATACATTTTATTTCCAACAATATTATTATCTAAGGTTGCAGTTACTAGATACTTTATAAACTTAATACTTAATTTAATTTAATTTTAAAACGTGTTGTGAATCTTGAATATTAAAATGAATTCGCTCATTTTTCAATAAAACTAAATCAATAGACAATAGCCTATATACTAAATGTATTGTAATTGAATTTTTTTCCTACTAGTAATCTAAGTAGTAATTATAGTAGGTACCTATCTATTGTTGTATAATCATTTAGATGAGCAAAATATAAAATACTTATATCAATATCTATATTGAATAATATTTTTAGATTTATGAACATTTTATCTAGCCATTGATTAGTTAAAGTAGTTATTAAAATTAAAATTAAAGACCTGTCATATTATTTCTATTTATTTTTTTAACCCTTACTTACATTTAAAATTAATTTTTCACTCTTCAGTTATATAATATGATTCAAGTAAGAATAAATGACAATTTTATATTGGAAAGGGCATTATTAACTACAAAGCACAACTCACTAGCAACAGAAGTATATTTTAATTTATAACATCCTAAGCAGGTCTACAATACTACATATTATACGTATATCATGAACCTATAGTACCTACTTTATGTCTAGGTATATTAATCATTTAAGCTTTAGGTACTATAGAATTATTTAAAAATAATTAATAAATTTGAATATTTTTTTTTGTTTTAATGAGTTGGCTTAAAATTTAGGTACTTATAAAAGGTATCTTGGAGTGTTGGAAGCCGGTAAAAATATGACATTCTTCAAAACTGGTGTTCAACGTTCTACAAAAAATTTAAGTACTAGAATTTAATAAAAATCCCAATTTTTAAGAATTTTAAATTCTCAGTCAAATTCGATAGAAAAAATTTAAAATATGTTGCTTATAAATGAGGTCTGATTAAACATTAACAAAACTATGTAGCGATAATGAGTAGGTACTACTGAAACTTTTGAGTAAGTTTATGTTGTGAACATCAGATGAAGTTTATTAATAATTAAAAATATATTATTTATATTATTCCGATATTTTTAATCGTGAAATTGTATCCTCCTCGTATTGCATATAATAGTTTACATTTTACTTTATATTGATACGTATATATATATGTATAATACATCGATAATTAAATTAAATTTTTAAATAATTATCTGATATTTAAGGAGTGTTTAACTGTTTAAGTAAAATACCAATTAATTATTGAACTTATTATTTTTTGTCATGATAATAAACATTATGTAATGTTTTGGAAAATGTTAAATGATGAATCATATAATTTATTCATAGCTCATGGCATAACTTCCTATATCATAAACTCATAGGTACCTCATAGTTTTCATACACTGTAATTAAACAAAATTTAATTAAAAACTTCTTATATACACATTTTGTGTAGAACTGCACGTTATAGCATTATCACTAATTGAATTGTATTTTATTTAGTAGATTTATAAATAGTAAGTAAATTATTGTTAAGAGTTTGCGATTTGCATACGTATAAAGATCAACTCGGTTAAACTTTAAAGTAAAAAACTTTACTTAGCTACAGCTGAGTATAAATATATTATTATGTAGGCTGCATGAATATATGTGCATATAAATCGTTTGATGCATGCTATATTCATGGGCGTCCCCAGACATTTTCCCAGAGGAAAGGGCAAAATTAACTTTAAAAATAAATGATGATATTTTTATACATTTAATGCTTACATTGTAAAAGTAATCGATGTTTACTAAGGTAGTGCTTTACAGATAATGCTTTAGACAATAAATTTAAAATTCTGGGTGGTGGTGAGTGCTTCGTCTTGCCTATAGTATATAATAATATAATAGGTAATATTAAATATATATAATATATAATATATGTATTAATTATTAATATAAGTATCTACCTATACTACCCATATATAATATATATGATAGGTATAATAATTTTAAATGAATATTTCTATATATTTTTTTTATTTTTATACATTTATAATTGAAACCCTGCAGAAGCACACTACATCTTCCCCAATTTAAATGTACTGCTGAAATTAATGAACTAACCGCAATATTTGAATAAATACAAAGAAATGCCTATAAGATAAATAACATAGTGTAATTCTCAAAATTGTAGAACAACATTTTTTTATACAAATTTTAAGTTTACATATTAGTTAAATTTGTTTTAAAATAGTTAAGCGTAGTTTAAAACTGCGGTATAGTTACCTATCAAGGTAGGTAATTAATAAATATTATAAGTAAATATAGTTCATTCTAGAGTGGCAGAGTCGTTGATTTGATTATAATTATCGCATTATTAGCATTAAAACTTCATGCATTAGTTTAGCCATTACCTACATTTTGAAACAAACAGAAAAGAGAAATTTCTTGACCAACTTTTAGATTCTGAGCGGAGCGATGTGTGTGTGTGTGTGTGTGTGTGTGTTTTTTGTGTATCTGTCATCACGTTTTGGGGCAGTAAAAATGCTTCGATTTTCGAATTCAGTACCTTATTGTTAGATCAAAAAGTGAATCTAGTTGGTACTTTGGAGGGTCAAAAGTAAAAAGTTCTCAGTATTTTTCTAAATAATCGGGATAAACAAACTAAAAATTAAGGAAAAACGGGAAATTTTACGAACAATCCGTTTCCGACAAAATCGATTTTGGTTTTTGATGTAACTTTAAAACAAATGACCATAGATAGATGAAATTTTCACCGAATGTTTATATATGTATATTCTATCAACCATACAATTTTCAAAAAATTTCGACTTAAGTTGATTTATTTATAGGCATATGCAATTTTCGATCATTATTAGTTTTTTTTAAATTAATATCGATCAAAATTTATTTGTTGGGTAGAAAAGCTTGAAAATTTAATATAAGGCTCCTGTTATGATTTTGCTTAATAATTTAAATGACGTACGCAAAGTAATTAAATAAAAATTAGATTTTATTATTCACTACAACTAACGACGTAAAATACAATGTGCTAGTTTAGACGTAACATAAAGACTGACTGGCCTCCCGTATAGTGTGTTGGACGACGACGCTCCGTGTCACAATAGAATCCTTGTGTCAGCGGATTCCACGGTCTCGTCGTCGTGTAACACACTATTCCTGATGCTCTGTAAATTATCATGTAAAATATTATAACATAATACATAACATTATAATATGATTCAGGGGTTCGTAACACCCCCCCCCCCAGACTAAATGAAACACGGGGGTCTAATGATCACCGAGTTTCACCCAATTCTAAATATCTGCGAAGTTCTGAAAAATTTTCTGAGGAGGTCAGTGCTAATACAGTAAGAGAGAAAAAAAAATTTAAATACATCAAATTTCTTCCTAGGCTTACTTTGATAGTTCTGGATTATACATTCTTACAATGTTATTTTCATACTTAAAGACTAATATACTTGTTGAACGTACGAAAATAAAAAAAAATACATAAATTATAAATATATATGTATATATATATATATATCTGAAAACCAATTCTAAAAATGAATATTGGTTCTGAGGGTACTTTTATAAGTTTAGCTATTTGATCTGCCGTTTTTGCAAGGGCATTTAGATTTTTTATTAAACCTTTGTTTATAATTTTCTGAGGCAGTGTGAATTCAAGGATTCTGTTTAAAATAATTAATATATTATTTGTAGGATTTTCTAGTATTATGTCTAAATTGTTAATCTCTGTTAATTGAGTAGGTAAGTGGACATGAGAATAAAATTACCTATATGCAATTCACAAGATGGAAGGATAGATATTCTTCCTATACCCGAAATTTCTGTTTTAATTCTCTGCGGAGGGTCTGAACAAACTATTGTATACCTTTAAGTGGTCTTGTATATAATATAAGTGTGTGTGTGTTTTTTTGTGTCATCACAATCTGTCATCACGTTTTGGGGCAGTAAAAATGCTTCGATTTTCGAATTCAGTACCTTATGCAGCTATAAATTTATGCTATAGGTACGATACTCAATTTCAACTGTCAACAAATTATTATTAGACATATATACCTGAACCAAGTTTATAATTTAAAGATTAAAAGCTTTGGATTTTGGAGTACAATGGTACAAATGTTTTTGTTAGTTTATTTTATTTAAAAATATTATATTCGTCCAATTTTATAAGGCTTCATTAGATCGAAGTATCATTATTCATCAATTTATAATTTTAATCTAATATATTGTTATTAAAATTATTACATTAAGTAAATAAAATTAATTAGAAATAAAATATATTTATCATCAATCCAAACTCGAGAATAATTTAAGTTAATAGTAGAGAAATAATTTGATTGTTTAGGTAGGTATTGTAATATGAGTAGGTTAAGTCAAAAATTTATTATTTTACTCTTGTTATTATCGCTTTTTTGGTCTATAGGTTAGGATGTATGTACCTATTGTACCTTTATAATTTTGAACATCTGATCACCTTATATTATACACATGTTTATAAAGACTTAATATACCAAACTTATTTAACCCAATTATATAAATAATAGTTTGGAATTTTATGAAAAAAATACCAATAGATTGACATAAACAGATTGATGAGTACTTTATACAGTACTAAAATGTTTGTGACGTTTCCAAAAGTTCCAAACACAACGTATATATATATTGTACATGTGTACGAGTAATGTTCATTTACAGGCGAAATTCTGCAGCACAAGTGGGACCAAATATTGAACAAGTATGCTAATTTTATCAGAAAACTGAGCAACGACGATTCGTCTGAAAAGGTTTTGGAACGATTCATGAAATGGCCGTGGACGAAGCCTATGCGTATTTTTAAACCTTATGTTCGCAAACAATTGTAAGTATGGTGATAAGGTACCTTACAATAATAATATAATATACACCTAATTAATCTAATACAAAAATTCATATATTATTATTTATAAATAAAAATTAAGGTGAGAAATATGAATGTATGGAATATTTTTATTAGCATTTGAATCTCATATTATATATTATATAAAATATACTATAAGTTGTTCTATTTTTTCGAATAATAAATGATCGAATCCATAGTTTAAATATATTCTTTAAAAGCTTAAAATTTGATCTCTGTTAATTAAATATTATGTATATACGTATAGGTACTATAAAACATTGTTGACATTTTGAAGTAATTTTACGAATAATACATTAAGATTATTGACGGAAACTCGCTGAAAATAACAATATTTAATATACATTTTAATATCTAACCTACTTGCCTATAATTCCTACTTAACTTATGAGTTTTTAATATTGATGAAAAAATATAGGTATTTATTTTGGAATAAATAACTCATTACAATGATAATGTTCAAATCGTTTTTCTACAGCCAAATACCGGAATTCCAATCCGCAACACAGCTGATACCCGACATGGACATGTCACACATCCCGATGGTGGCTCTCCAGCCTTTGCACACTATACCCATTATAAACGGATCGTCTGACGAAGACGCGGCGTCTGGCTCCGGATTTCCGTTCCCGTTACCCACCGGGCAGGGATCGGAACTGCATGGTGTCGGTTTCGCAGGACAGATACCAGTAGTTCGATACGCAACGTTGTCGCCATCGACGACCAACGAAGGACTTTCCAATGCGAACGACACACCAACCACTTCGAGAGCTACAGACACCCAACTCACGCACCCGATACCAGAGCCTAGTCTTGAGATCCCTCGCTCGAGTGCGATGGAAGTCGTAGAAATACCGACCATGTCTGATATGGAGTTTGTGGGTCCCGAATTCATAGTTCCAGCAGCAGGATTCCCGCAGTTTTTTGAAAACTTGGGTGGCATATTGTCACCGCTCGGTTCCAATGACGCGAATGAAGATTACAATAACCAGATGGGGAGGAATATCAGCGCCGCTATTCGAAGGATGATGGAACGGTTCCCCATTGACAATGTAAACAATGACGATGGAAACAACGACGAAGACGATGACAATGACGACGAGGACGACGACGATGATGACAACAGCGATGCAGATGACGAGATCGCAACAGACGAAGAGGGAGTGTCGACGGTAGATGATGGGCCATCCAGTGCCAAGAAGAGACGGGAACAATCCAGCGAAGACAGCGATAAAGATGATAAAGATAGTATAGAAGCTGACGGTGATATAAGCTGCACAGGAGACAACGAAAATGATGATCAGTCGGATGTTCTGCCTGATCTGCCACAGCCCAAGCCGGAAGTCAAGAGAGGACCAGCGGATTTTAGTGCGCAGGAGCACATATTTCTCGCCTGGGCCAAAACGATGAGCACATTTACGGCCAAAAGACAAGCAACAATTAAAATGCAAATCAACAAAATTATGTCCGAGGCTGAATTCGAAGATTTGGACGACGAGTTTTTTGCAGGTTATTTTATTACTGTAAATGTATGTTTATTTAAGTTGATTATGACGTTCCTGACTATTTTTTTTAACACTTATCATTGCTTTAATTTCTTCGTTAAATGCATGTGTTTCTAAAAAAGTCTGATTTTTACACAATTTGAATAACATAATTATTTCAAAACCATATTTTTGAAAAAATTATATAGATACTATTGGTTCTTACTGTTTACGTTTTTACTTTTTAAAATGAAAACATACGTTTTATTGGAAATTTTAATTAACCATTTTATGTGGTATTTAAGTGCCATATGATTCCATACGACCATATACCTACTTCTAGTTATTTTTTATTATTTTCCTGATTGTATTGATAAAAAAAAAAAAAAAAAAAAAAAAAAAAAATGGAAAACCCTCTAAAGCACCAACAACAGACTAAATCCAATTTTCTACCTACAGAATCAACAATCCTCAAAGTTCTAAATAAAACCATTTTTATATTTTACTACTCCACAGATAATTTTACAATAATGTATGATGTTGCCTATTACTGTAGGTAGTATTCAACAATTTGCTTATATAAACAATTTATAGTTAAGTTACATTGCAACTTGCAATTAGGTATAGTATTAAACTGTAGCCATACAAACATAAACAATTATTATTTCCATAAAATTTTAACTCTATATAATATATAGCACACTATATCGAATGACTTAACCAGCATTAGTCAAATTACCTACGACCTACCTACTTTTTATTACGTATCTTGACACCTACCAACCTAGCTTATGATATCTAATGTTTTTTTTGTAATATTTTTTCAGCCAACAAAAAGCCCCATCGGCCTATTTACACTTCACGCTATTGAATAAATCGTTTGTTTTATTCCCATCAAAGGATCAGGCCTAGGATGTAATTTTGCGGAACACTCTACAATGCCATTTCATCACTGAGGATAATAACGTTCGCCGCTCCGCACTTTTCGTTTATATAAATTATAATATTATTAGGAGGATTAATTACGCATTTAATATTTATCAATCACGCATCATTTACGCGTGTTTATTATAAATTGGTGTCATTATTCGTTACAATGTTACATTTTACTATAACCTAATAAAAATATATATTATACTCATATACATATTTTATAATAGAAATAATAGTTTGTTTGAATTATGTGTTAGAACCAGTGCCGCAACCAAAAATTTTTCACTCCCCGCCAAAAGATACTTACCTAATTTAGTAATTTAGCCACTAAAGTATCCAGCCTACCTTAGTTAAATTTCGACTGGTTAGAAAAAAGAGAGGAATTTGTAAATTAAGAACCAAATAAAAAAAGACACTCACACTTAGTTCGAGACTCAATCTAATTGGATTTATTATAAAAGACTAATAATCTTAACAAACATCCAAAACAAGAATCATATCTAGGGAGTTATGTATAATGTATCTATTACATAATTTAATAAAATATTTAGGTGACTACTGACTAGGTAGGTATATAATAAGCTTTAATAATTGTGAATAATAATAGTGATATTATATATTTTATATTTAATTATAGTGAATATTATAAACTATACTGACACCTTGAAAAGTAGGTATTTAATACATTTCGTTCAATAAACATAGGTACGTCACATACAATATCTATAGTACCTTGGATATCAAACAAATTTCATTTTCCTAGTTGTCAGACTAGCCAAATCTTGAATAATTATTTTTATATTTATTTCTGGAGTTAGTCCATAGTTGAAATTAAAGATATAGTTATCTGAAAGTCGAATTTAACACGTTCAGAAACTAAAATTGTTTTTTTTTTTATGTATGATGTTGTAAAATATCTCTTCGCTGTAATTTTAGGTAGGTACTGGATAAGTAAAAAATATTATCATACCTACAGTAGCATTTTGAATCAACTTATTACAATATTGTTTTAAATAAAAAAAATTACTAAACAAGCATGATATATTAATTATTAATACCACGTAAAAAATAAATAATATTTTTTTGATAATATCCCAATGAACTGCCTTGGTTGCATAGGCGTGTTGCTGCACTGGTTCGTGTACCTAGTAAGTTCATATAGTGCTGTTGTACTGTGCTCACGAAAAATACTTTTATTTGGATCGTTAAGAGCTTATAGACAACAGTACAAAAATATTCAATCATATATACAAATTATTATAACTTTTGATATTCGTTTAAGTATGTGACCTACTATATTGGATATTTATTTAATATTTATAGTCAAATTTAAAGTCATAAAATCATTATATCTTATTATAATGAATTAATAATAATATGACAAATATTAAATAATACAGGCTTACATTTACTGGTATTAAGTAAAATAAAAAATATGTTTGAATAATGAATACCTATTATAATAATGTCATAAAATAATTTTATTTAAAAAATGTCCAGCAATACATTTTTAGGGTAAAACTTATAAATTAGAAAAAATAATCTTGCCTTGTACAAGATCTGTACCCATACATAATATAGATAATTGTCTTGATAAGTAACATACCAAATTCGATTTTCACACAGTAAGTCACATACTAAACGAATACATAATTTTTAACTGTACATAATTAATATAATACTTTATATACTATTGTATTTATGTATTAGTAAATATACACATTTAATTTTTATGTATTTCAGTGAATCCTGAAAAAAAAAACCATAATTATAATATAATCAGGGATTAGAATAATCACTATAAACCTTATACGAGTTACTGATGTTATAACCTAACTACCTAACCCTTTTCATAGATAATCACAGGATATAATATACAGTACTATCAAATATTATATTACTATTTATCTATATTCTATATGATATTTATTTTGTCAAATTTATCACAAAGATATTTTTTTTCCAATTTTTAACATTGGTTTTATAATATAATGGTAATAATTATTATATATTATTAATATATTAATATATTACAATCATATATTGAGTGTTTCAAAAAAAAAAAAATATAAGAGATATATTTTTATCTAGAAAAATCTATACAAGTGAGCATAATAATAAATAATTTAAGTTATGACATGAATTTTAGTTTCAAAAATCCCTGTAGCATGGATTTCATAATATATAAAATCTATAAATCTATCTATATATATATATAATATATACCTAAGTATATTATAAAAACAATGCCTGTAAATACACTATTGTTTTCAAAAATTAAAAATAACTCAACAATATAATCAGACAAGTCTGGAAAGTTAATCTCTTAAGATATATGGTTGAAATTGGGGAATATGCCGATCATATAAAAAAATATTGATAACACTACAGCTAAAATATTAGATATTATATTCTGTGATTATACTAAAATTATATTTATTTATTATTTATATTATTATATTATCATTTTGTTTTTTTCCATATACTATTTTAGCTGTTATAACTTAAGCGTATTTTCACATGATGTTTAAAATTATTAATGTTTAAATTTGTATGTCATTGAGTTATTTGTTAAATTATAACTGTCATTACTCATGATTAACAATTAAAGGAAAATGGAAATGGGATGAAAATCTACAGTTATTAATCTGTACTTAGTTATAAGCACACTTTTGTCAATTTTTAGTATTTAACTATTTTTATAAAATTAAATGCTAAAAGGTTAGGTACAAGAGAGAGAGAGAGAGAGAAATATATCAGTAAACATTTAACTCAAATATTTTAAAATATCTTAATATATAAAAATTCAGGACATCTATTATAATAGCCCTAAGCATGTAAAATATTAATATGAAAATAGAATTATTAACAATTTTAAATAATCAAAAACGAAAATCACATTGCTTTTAAGTTTTAACAGAAGTAAGTTCATACACAGCTGTTTTTTAAATGACACATCAGACATTTAAATCTGGAAAAGTAATCAAAAAATTGCAGTGAAAGGAAAGTACACTTTTTGAAACCAATATTGTGTTAATACTGCTAAAAATTAAATAATCAAAATACAAATAGATTTGTTAACACAAAATGTATTTACTACTATTTGTAACTGACAATCATAACAATTTAAAAAAAAATGACAGTTTATAGAATATTGCATTGACTGTTTTGTCAACGTTTCAGAACATTAATGAATGTGTCTCGGGGAATTTCAATGTTTCCAACCATTTTCATTTTTTTTTTAGCATCCGATTGTTGTTTTAAAAGTTTCATTTTTCTTGTTATATCACCACCACGTTTTCCACACTATAAAATAAATCAACAAATTATTATAAGTATTTAATATCATTACTTATTAATATAAATAATATCAAAAACCGTGTTTATATTAGGTAACAATATAAATTTGATTAAAAATTTAGAATACTTACAAAAATAAGTTTGCTTAGAAATATAATATTATATAATTAAATAGAAAATTTAATATTATTGTATTAGAATATTGTAGAGGTGGGTCGAACTGTTCGAAATTCGAAAAATCGAACCAAACTTTAGGTGTTCGGTTCGAGTTCGAAAGTCGAACCCAGTTTTAAAAAAACCGAACAGAACCGAACTCGAACAAAAAAGTTCGGAAGTAAAAATAGTAATTAAAATAGTTCGAACTCAAAAAATGTACGAACAGTAAAAATTCTAATATGTCAAACGTTTCGAACTAAAAATGTTTCCGATGTTCATTTTATTTTTAGTTTTCCTATTATCTATAGTCTATATAGTTATATACTATAATAATTATAATATACTATATTATAGTAGGTATATACAATATTCTATATTATATACTTTGTATTTAAATTTTAAATATTACAAATGTAAAATTAAAACTACGATATTGTCCGGGCATTGATTATTATTTATTTCTTGTGCTATTGAATTATTTATTACTAAAGTATTAGAAAAAAAAAAAAAAATATATAAATTATTAAAAATTTATATATATATTTTTTTTTTTGTAATACTAAATAGTAATAAAAAATAAAGTAAATACCCAATTATAATAAATATTAAATAAGTATACAAAAAAGATTTTGGTTCGGTGGTTAATAGTTAATACTGTTAATAGGTAATTAATAATTATGATTTGTATTTTACTATTTTGTATGAATTATTATTATTATTAATTAATTACATTTTTATTTATATGGTTTTATTAATTAATAATTTTTTTTGTGTGTTTGCTTATTTAAAGTTATATTATAAATATACAAATACACAATAATTATCATTATAATACATGTATAAATAATAAATATACATCTGGGGACTGGAATAATATTTTGAAAAAATGTTGGTCAATATTAAATTAACTTCACTCACAAGTCACAATAGTTTTTTTGAATTCAATGATTTATATTGTTGCTTTCAAATTCAAATATGTATCTCTAATTATTAATTAGTAATTTATTATAATTTTTATCTTATTTCTTATATAATATTATTAACTGGTTTGGATGTTCTTAACCCTGCTGTTGTCTGGTCAATTTTCTTGCGTTTGTAGTTTGTACCTATTATTTATTAATAAGTAATTAGTAATTCCCAATTACTTATATATTTGCTTTATGTATTAGAATGGCAAGTGGGTCAATGTTGAAATATATTCAGACAAATAATTCTGAATTAACAGTATTGTGGAAGATGAAGATGAACCAAGAGAAATATCTGAACCGCAAACTGAACAAACTATTGAAAAAAAAAGACAAATTTACAGTTATTTTAAGAAAATATCTGAAGATCAATCCAAATGTAATTTTTGTTACAAAAATTTAAAAACACCAAACTCAACTACAACTACAATGACAAGGCATTTAAAAACTCAACATCCTACAAAATTTCAAGATTATCAGAATGAATTACATACTAATGAAATAAATAACAAAAAAAGAAAGAATAAAGATACATCTCAACAACAAGATATCATGAAATCAATGTCAAAATCTGAAAAATTTTCAGCTAGTAATAAGAAAGCAAAGTTGATTACAGAAAGAATTGTGGAAATGATTGCTTTGGATTACCAACCTATTTCAATTGTAGAAGATTATGGATTTAAGAGGGTGATAGCTGCTGCTGAGGATAGATATGTTTTACCAAGTCGTAAGTTACTATCTCAAAAACTAATACCAGAGTTGTATGCGAACAAAAAAAAATTGTTAATGACTGAAATTAAAAGGGATTTAGAAAATATAAAATCAATTTCTTTTACATTTGACCTTTGGTCAAGTTAAACGCAACAGTCTTACATTTCTCTAACTTGCCATTACCTAACGAACAAATTTAGACTCAAGAATAAAACTCTTGGTTGTTCCTACTTTCCAGGAGAGCATACAGGTAATGCCATAAATAATAAAATTAAAAATATGATTGCAGAATGGAATATTGAAATTGAAAATAGTGACTCAAATATATCCATTTTTTTTGTTACTGATAATGCTAGAAATATATCCAGTGCCCTTAGTCACAATGGAAGTAACTTTGAACACATTTCATGTACAGCACATACTCTTCAGTTGGCAATTGATGATGCTGTAAAAAAAAGTAACATGACTGACCTGTTGAAGCGATGTAAAGCAATTGTAACGCATTACAATCATAGCAATATCGCATCTGAACGATTAGCAGAAACACAAAAAAGGTTAAATTTAGCACCACATAAACTTATTCAAATGGTCAACACTCGATGGAATAGTATATATTTGATGCTACAAAGAATGTTAGAGCAGAAAGATGCCATTTTAATTGACTTACCTAAAATTAAAAAAAGACAGTTATTGTTTGCTAGAGATTGGAATATGATCGAAGGTTATGTTATTCTTCTCAAGCCGGTATTTGAAGCAACGAAAGAACTCAGTTGAGAAGATACACTTACATTATCTATGGTACTACCAATCATTTATACAATTGACGCTAAATTAAATTTATTTTTGACAAGTACGACACAAAATCCTGGAACATGCTTCGCAGAAAATTTATTAAGATCCATGTGTCGTTTACAATTTGATGTATATAAAGAAAATAAAATCTTCATTATAGCTATGTTGGTAGATCCAAGATTTAAAGGAATTATGTTAAATGAGTATGAGCTATTACAAGCAAAGTCATACATTATATCAGAAGCAGAAAAATATAGATACAATGATGTGATATTATCACAACCAAGCACTTCAGATGAATTATTAACTAAAAAACTTGAAAATTCAAACTATTCACTTTGGGACATACTTCATCAGCGTTCAGTATCAAAAGAATCTACTACAGTAACTTCAATAAATGAAGTAACAATTGAAGTATGATATTTAAATTTCTATTAATAATAGTATAATTACAATAAAATACATAAAAAAAAAATTGATAAATAATTATTAATTATTATTGTTTATTAACTGTTGTTAGTTCTTACTCTAATATTTTTACTATTTTTTTAATTTGTTAGATAGAAAATTACTTAAAGCTAAAGAACATTGAACCAACAGCAGATCCATTACAGTGGTGGGAAGAAAATTATCAAACATTTCCTCATTTGCTACCAGTGATTTTCAAATTTTTGGGTATACCAGGTACATCGGTTTGCAGTGAAAGACTGTTTTCTGGAAGTGGTTTAACAGTATCTTCAAGAAGAACATGACTGTCTCCATTTTTAGTGGAATATCTTGTATTTTTACACAATAATTTATAATATTGTTTAATAATTGTTAATTATTAATTTACATTTATTTTATAATTGCTTGTTTAACAATTTAGTATTTAGTATTTACTATTTAATAATTAATATCATATTATTTATTATTAATTAAACCATTTAAACCCTGTGAAAGTTAAATTTATGTTTGATATTACCTATAAAATATAAATTAAAGAATACGAGTTATGAATAATATATTAGATCTTTTAAATTTGCATAATTTGTAAGGTTTATAAAATAAAAATCTGAAATCATTTTATTAAATTTTACTTTCTTGATTTTTAATCAAGTAAGTATGGTAATTGAAATGAAAAAAGTCTGAATTTTTAAAACTTCAAAAATTTGTATTAAATTGGAAAATAATAAAAATGTAACTCAGTAATGATGGGTAGATGGGTAATTACTAATTTAGCTAGCTTTAATATAAAATATTAATGAGAGAGATTTGATAGCACACCCAAGCGGTGTAACCACTTGAATCAATAAAAACGTTGGCGTGAACAGTCCCAAAATTTCTATTTTTTAACTTTTCACCTAAACTATGATAGCTAGAAAGTTAGTTGATAACTCATTAAAAAGGGATTATCGAGTAGATACTAAATGTGAAATTAAATTTTTATTAAAAAAATTATTAAATTTTTCACAGATAAAAAAAGAGTTATTTTTAACTAGGTTTTTATTTAGCGAGGTAGATTTCCAAAACTGGAGAACGGATTTTGTTGTTCAGAGTCTTGTTAGATTTACATTAGCTAGGAGAAGTGCAGTGAAGATTTTCAGAACTTTATCTCCAATCGTTAATTCACTACAAAGCTGTAAAGCTGAAAAACATCAAAATTGAAAATACGTCCAATAACAATAATAATAATTTTTTTTAATGTTCTGTAGAGAATTAACTATTAAAGATTAAGTTCTGAAAATCGTCACTGCACTTCTCCTAACCAATGTGAATCTAACAAGACTTCAAACAACGAAATCCGCTGTCCGGTTTTGGAGATCTATCTCACTAGATGAAAATAAAATTATATTTTGTGGGGCTGTTCACACCAACATTTTTCTGGATTCAAATTGTTATACTGCGTTTGATATCAGTAAATACATATCTAAAAATTAAAAATCAAGAAAGTTTACATGCCGATCCCTAACTTGGCAAGCGTTTTTTAATTTTTAAAACAATTGGTACCTACCAAACAGTTTTTACTCTACACAAAAGAGATGAGAATAAAAATAAATGTATAATACTATAATTCTAAACTAAAATGTTATAACTTATAACCGATAATAGACTTCAATTATATTAAAATTTGAATAATAAATAATAATAATTTGAAAAGTTCGGTTCGACATACTATAAGGTTCGGTTCGAGACCATATTTTTCAGTTCGACCCACCTCTAGAATATTGTTATAATTGTGTGCATTTAACCAAAACCGATATTTAATATCAATATTTCAAATGTTAAATTGTTAAATATGAATTCTTATGTAATTTAATTATTCTTAGATAAATTAACATATTGAATAAATAAAAAAAATAAATTGAATCATCAGTCTTTATACATAATAACTACTATATAGCTTATTATTTCTATTAAAATAATTGTCAAAGTACAAATATAATTGCATACTTACAAGTTTTGAAGTTACATCTTTACGATAAGCTTTTAATGTTTCTCTTGCAATTATTTTTCCTTTAACTGAAGCTTGAATTGCAATCTGTATTATTTCAGTTTTCAGTTAGTTATGATTTTATGATTGATAAATTAGTAACTGAAATATTACCTGAAACATTTGTCTTGGAATCATGTCCACTAATTTCAATACCATTTTACGCCCAAGACTTACTGCTTTACTTGTATGAACTATGGTGCCCAGTTCTTCAACAACATTTCCATTAAGCAAAATATTCAACTAAAAAAAAATATATAATTATATAAATGTAAAAAGTAATAGAAGTGGAATTAAAAAGCATTGAATATTTTCAGTATTGTATTCATTAAATACTTTAAGTACTATATTTAACACTTTCAACTTGCCCGTGATTTCGGCAGTTACACCATGATGCCGCATTGTTCATACCATGACGAGTATTGTGGATAATGCAAAATGAAACAAATTAAATTAAACTAATTGCAAAGTAGACATATTGCATGATGAAGTGTGTTACAAATGGTACATTAGTGGTTATAAATTTGTAAATGATTAAATATCAGTAGAAATATGTGTAATATATCTAATATACATTGTTATGGGAAGGCTGTCATAACCGATTATCAATATCTAAAAATAATTATCACTCAAACTAATTATAGATTTAAATTTAGAATTTATTGTCTACAGCCTGTGTACATCTCAAAGTTTATTGAAATAAAACCGTTTAAAATTGGCAGATACAAACATATGCCATTTACATTGTAATATGTTACTGACATGTAAATGCATGGCTAGCCTTATGAAATAAACTTTTTAGACGCGTATATGTGAAAGTGTTAAGTATAATTAAAAATTACTAGTGTTTGAGACAAATTTTAAATACTATTTTTTTAATCAATTCAGAATAATATTTACTTAAATTAATTTTTTTTTTATTTTAAATATCAATAAAGTTTTGTTTGCGAGTATTGATAGATGATTTTAAATTATTAACACGTTGACTGCCATGCAGCCGCCAGCGGCCTCAAAAATATTTATCATGGGTACGCCAAAGACATTTTTCAGTGTCATTATAAATTTGTATTTGTGTATATTATATACTATTGAATTTGAAAAAAAAATTAAAAATACAAAAAAAAAATATTAAACTTATGTTTATTGCATTAAAAAAATTGCAATTATTCCCACTACGCCACAGCATATTTCAAGATCATTATTGTAGCGCCACGGAAAAGTTAATAATATAAATCTATAAATCCAAATTAATTTACGGTAGCCCGCGGCTGTATGGCCTCCTACGAATGATATGGTGCGGCAGCCGGCGGTCTAAAAATTATCAATACCTAAATATTATTTTATGGACGCCCGTGGCCGCATGGCAGTCAACGTGTTAACAAAATAATAGGTTGTAGGTTTATAGTACTTATGGATATTTGTTTGTGTTATAATATCTTATTATTTATTATTTTATTTACTATTTAAATAATGAAGTGTTATCAATTATTAAGTTTTACAATGAAAATATTATATCACTAATGAGTTTTCACTTTTACAATATAGTTACTATACTTTTTCCAGTAAAACTCATTGACTATAGATTATATAAAAGTTAGGAACCATCTTGCACTGCATAAAAAGATAAAGCTTTAAAAATGTATTAATAAAATATTAACTTGTTTCTTTATATGTGGTAAAATCAGTTTTCATCAAAAATGATATATATATGTATTTACACGGTGATTCTTTTATCAAACAACACTCATTATTTAAAAAAGTATTGACTTTTTTCAAAATATTTTTTTACATAGTTTCAAGTTGTTAAAAAACCAATGCTTTTATTAAAAAATTATATTTTTTATCATTATTATTTTTTAAGTTTTTTACTATTTTGAACGGTAACATAGTTTTTTAATTTCATATTCCAAAGCAGAATATTTTTCTAAAAATGTAGATACATAAAAATCGAATTTAGGACGAGTAGTTTATGAGTTATAAGTATTTTAAGTTTAGACAAGCGGAGTAGTGGACAAACATTTTGCGGGGTAACCCCGTACCACTCCACTCTGCCAATCTAAACTTTAAATATCTATAACTCATACACTACTAGCGCTAAATTCGAAATTCTTACGTAATAGTTAATAAAAAAAAATAGCTTTATTAATTTATGAAATTTTAAGTATAGGTTACCATTTAAAAATCAAAAGTTGATAGTGGTTTATCTAATAAATATAAGGGTGAAAAATATAAAAAAAATAAACAATTCAAGAAGAGTGTAAATCTACAATTTTGAAAAAAGTCAATACTATTTTAAATAATGAGTGTTGTTTGATAAAAGAATCACACTGTATATATATATTAATATATTTAAGCAATTATGAAGATGAATAATTTTAACTGATGGAAGTTTTATATTTAAGATACATTTAAATTATTAAATTATTATACATTATTATATCCATTGTATCATAATATAAATGATTATCGAATTTGAAAAAAATTGTTCATTTGTATTATCATTATCATATCATACAAAAAGATAAAATTATGATGGTGATTATTTATTTTAAAAACAATTCAAAATATTTTAAATTGCGTATAAAGGGAATTAAAAAAAAAAATCATCCAATACAGTAAAATAGTATTTAAAATATACTCAAATACTTGTTGATAGATGGTATTTAATATTATCCTAAATACTTT
The DNA here is from genome assembly GCF_037042655.1 of Diuraphis noxia. Taxonomy (NCBI): domain Eukaryota; kingdom Metazoa; phylum Arthropoda; class Insecta; order Hemiptera; family Aphididae; genus Diuraphis; species Diuraphis noxia. The sequence goes on along the minus strand of NW_028301711.1, from coordinate 41,432,688 downwards.
TGTAACACTGAATATAATATGCTCATGTATTAAGAATATTATTTACAATTCAAATATGTAATATTATATGTGTTGTTTATTTATACTTTTACTAAATTTGAAGATTCATATCCGTGATCTTCATAACTAAAACTTCCAAAACCTGATGTAATTGATTTAAGTGTATCATGAAAGTCTATAACAATTTCATTTAATGGGAAATAGCACTGTATCATTATTCTGGTATTGTCAATATTAGTTGATGATTTTTGTACACCTCTTTTCTCCATGCATAATGACATGACACCTCCCAAATATTCATCTATTGATTTAATTGTATCATTAATCAAACATTTAACATTATGAATTAATTTATTTAATAGTTTATTTTTACCAGGAGTTATGATAGTGCCAAGAATAAACGGTTCATAAAGTGCTACAGTGAAGGTTGGATCAGGGAAATCCATCGGGTTAGAAAAACAAAATTCATCACTGCCATATTTTTCAATTAATTTTTTTGATGTCACTTTAGCTAAAACATTTTATGTATTATAAAAGTAAACAATAATTTCAAAAGTTTGGATAAATACAAACCTTTATATGTTACACTAGGTGCTGTCATAATAGCTTGAGCATTATATTCCTGTTCCAATCTCTGATTAAATACATCTAAATGCAGCAGACCAAGGAAACCTAATCTCCAACCAAGACCTAGTGCTGGACTGGTATAAATAAATATTTTATGTAAAAGTAAAATAACTATTTATTGTTAGAAATTTTATACCTTGACTCAGTTGTAATACTAACAGCCGAATCATTGAGTGTTAATCGTTCTAAAGCACTTTTCATTTCCATGTGTAATGATTGATCCATAGGGAATAACCCAGCAAAAACCATAGGTTGAGCAGGTTTAAACCCAGGAAATGGTTCAACTGGTTCATCTTTCAAATGTATAGTATCTCCAATATGGGCTTCTTTTGCTGATCTTATGTTACATGTAAGAAATCCAACTTGACCACCTACTCTATAAATTTTGAAATGTTAATTTAAAACATATTTTATGAAATTTATACTCATACAATGTTCCCGTATTAAATTCTGTTGGCCGTAGTATTCCAACGTTTTTTACAGTATATGTTGTTTGAGAGTACACAGTAGTTATTATATCACCTTCTTTAACACATCCATCTTGAACATAAATTAGTACTACAGCCCCACGGTATTTATCAAACCAACTATCAAAAATCAAAGCTTTGAATGGTGCTTGACGATTAGCAACTGGAGGTGGTAATCGCGTGACAATAGATTCTAGTAAATCTTCTACCCCAGTCCCTTGCTTGGCTGATATCTACATACAATTTGTAATCAAAAAATAATTATGTTATAATAATTTATTAGCATATACTATAAGTACCCTTAAAACAGTTTCTGGCTCAATGTCAAACAAAACATGCAGTTGTTCTTCTACTCTCTCTGGGTTGGCATTTTTTAAATCGACTTTATTTAAAACAGGCACAATAATAAGATTTTGGCAAAAGGCCAAGTAAAAATTAGCCACAGTCTGAGCTTGAACACCTTGGTTAGCATCCACTAAAAGTATGACGCCTTGACATGCTGATAACGATCTAGATACTTCATTGGAAAAATCGACATGGCCTGGAGTATCGATTAAGTTTAACAGGTATAATTGGTCATCTACTCTGCTTTTATAAAATAATGAAGCTGTTTGAGCTTTCACTGTTATACCTCTTTCTTTTTCTACTTGTAACCTGGAAAGAATAAACAAAAAATAGATTATATTTTCTTTCAACATTTTATGAAGATAAATTGATTTAAAGTTTTATTCATATATTCATATAATTTATAATACATTAATTCTAAGAATCTTGGCTCAATTAAGAATCATACACATAAATTATTAAGTTAATGTTTGTACAAAAAATATTACTTATTTTCTTTTGTGTTATTATACCAACATAATTTTCATTCATTGTATTTTTATTATTTATAAGCTCAAGAAAATAATCAGTGATAATTAACTAAGCATTTAATAGAAAAAGGTATTTTAAGCAATAATATTAAATTATTTTTAAGTTGTAAAAATCTGGCTATAGTTAATACAACTCAAATAAATCACAAGTTAAAAGAAAAAGTATGCATCTGTAGAGAAAAATAATTTTAATAATTTTTCCCCTCGAATATAATAAATAATAGGTACCTATACTACATTCACCATTCACGTCATCTTCAATATAAAGTTAAATTTAAACAATTTCATAAATTAAAATTATTTTTACCTATCCAACACTTGTGCTTTGCCTTCCTCGATGCAGATGGTATTTGTAAATTCTAATAGCCGATCAGCCAAAGTGCTCTTGCCGTGATCTACATGGGCTATGATGCTAAAGTTGCGAATGTTATCGCTTGGTATATTCTGATACTTGAGTGGCACTTCTGTTTTTCCTTCATTGTTTTCTGAATAACGTCGATAACTTGTGAATACAAACGATGAACTACTTTTGTATTCGTTTAAAATGCTCGATCCATAATAATATGATCGCCACACTTTAAATATCACTTTCATTTTACTAAAAACGAATTGAGACACGACATGGGAGAACAAACCCTCACAAGTTAATAATACTTAAGTGTGTGAGTAACTAATTACAATAGTAAGTCATTGTTAATGTGAGTAATATTATAGTTATTAACTAAACATTTTGAAAATCATGCATCAACATTCACCGACATGATTGTGAATATTGTGATAATAGGCGATAGCTGTCGTACGCGGCCGCCTCCCGCCTAAACCATTTGCCGCTTATCACTTTTTGATAAGGCGATAAATTGCCGGTCCGAATGAAAGAGAAGATCTAGCGACTGCTCTCTTTTCTATGAGTGACTGGGTCCATTTCGACTATCCCGATGCCAAAAATTTGGTGACTAGGTGTCAAAGTAAATACGTTAAAGTAGTTCAGTTCTCAGTTGTAGTTGTATAGAAAAAGTCTCTACCGGATAACCCTCCTCGTCGACAAAAACGAAATTGGCCTCGTGATTTACTTCGCCAAATAAAAAATAAAAAACAGTTTGAAGTAATGTCAATGGACGCTGCCTCAACTCAAGATTCCAAACCTTGTAAAAATCTCAAATTTATTTATTGTTTTATTATATTACAGATTGTAAATACATTTATTTATAAATAAAAAAAAAAAATTGTATAGAAAAACGTATATGCCTAGAACGTCAATGATAAATATTTTTGATTTACGTTTTAATATATATTTGTATACGCTTTTATTGTATTAAACTATATATAGCGTTAATTACTTATAATTTTTTTTTTTTTGTTTATGGTAGAAAACTTATAAGGAATCTATACATTTTAAAATTCTTCAGAATTTTATCGAAATTGTTAAACAGCTACCGATCAAACAAGCTTACAAGAAACCTTGCGTTAAATTCCTACGCTACCAAAGGAAAATTTTATATCAACAATAATTTGAAAAAAAATCTATAAAATTTGAAAAATACCATGGCTATAAACAGTTCAAAAAAAAAAAAAAGAGTCAAAATATTTTGAGTATTCCACCATAACAAACGGAAAATGTATATAGGTATAAATACATATTTTAAGAAAATTTAAAGTCTTCGGTTGTTATTATTTTTTAAGTTAAAAAAATAAAACTAATTTTGTCAAACATTAATTTAGTGGCAAAATTACCATTATTCCAAGAATTATTTTTTTTGTTTTTCTCAACGCTTTCGAAAAATTCTTAGAATTTCAATGTTGATAAATATCAACATTTATAGAAAATAATTAAAATATAAATCAAAATTAGACACTGGAATCAACGAAAACAGTAAAACAATCAGTTAAGCAATAATTTATTTCGTTTCCAAGTTCGAGTGTAGATATTTACACTTAACTTTGTATTCTATGTTATGACTTGTCTGTGATTATACAAATAAAACGTTACGTTAGAACTCTAAATGATACATATTACATTATTAAATAATATATCAATATATATATGTATAGTACCTACCTTGCACCTTGTAATTACCTAATATTAAAAAAGTTAAACGCCACATGACGTGTTGGCATAACCGAGTTAAGTAAATGCTTTTAAAATCGGTTAGGTACTTAAAAACGAGTGCTGTATAGATATAATAATACTCATCTCTGGATCTCAAGATTGTCATAACTCAAAATTTATATTTTTGAGAAAAGTGATTAAATGTTTAAAACTAAGATATTAAAAAAAAATCTTTTAGCACCAAAATTAAAATGCCTAAAAGTCTAAAAACATACTTTACAATTATGACTATAAATTGTTAATACTATTTTTATGAACTTTATAAAAGTAGTGTAATTTTATTTAAGAGAATTTATACGCGCATTTGATGTTTTATTACTAGGTAATTAATGACAAATTGAATACCTATTCAAAAGAATCTGTTTTAACCTAATTTTTTTAAATTAATATTAACGTGATTTATTATAACATTTAAAGTTGAAAATATTATTCGAGTCACCTTAAAAGTGTTTGATATTAAAATTTTGAAGCAAATGATAAACATTTTTAAATATACAATTCTAAAGTGATAAAATCAGAACATTTTTATAGTTCTCTGTATATTTGAAACTATGAATTATAATCAGCATACAAAACTCAAGTAATTTCCGACTTTTTTTACAATATTAACAATAAAATATAACTAATAATAATTACGTTCGTTAAAAATGTATTTGAATTAAAAACTTTTTTTACTTTGTTGATTCTGAAAAAACTTAAGGAGAATCTTGTATAAACATTTTAAGCCTTTATTTTTTTGACCGAGTGAAAACTTTTTGATCGACAATAATAAAAACAAAATTAATTAATATCAAAATTGTAATATGCATATAAATAGCTTAAAAAATTTGCAATATTTCGACAATTTTATGTCACATAAAAACTGATAATTTAAACATTCGATAAAAATTTTGTAAATATTTTAATAAAAACTAATGATCTACTAATAATCTCGGTTTTCCTTTATTATTTGGTGGTTTTTCCTGAAGCTTTAGAAAGTACAAGTACAAAGTACCAACTAGATTCACTTTACACCCCAAAAATATTTTGTTGAAGAAAATCGAATCATTAATACTGCTCTAAAATGTGATGATAGATACAAAAATAAACACACATCTTTATAAAACCAATACATTCATCACACCTCTAAGAGTCTAAAATGTTACTAAGTCTACTAAGTTCGAAGAAGGCTCTAATCTGTGTTTATACGATTTTTTAAATCGAACTCTTGACAAATTAAATAAACGAATCAAAAATCAAAATGTTTTATTCTATTGTTAGATTAACTTTTTATTGGGGACGGACTAGTACTTTTTGAATATTGACTTCGGATACACCAACGCAATAATTCATGATTAATTAATAATTATATTATACGTAACCTACGATCATTTAAATAAAAACAATACCTTGTAGAAATACCCTTTAGTTTTCTCCAAATTTTCCAATTTCCGTGCAACTTTTACTATTTTTCTTTCTGTAAAAATTTCATTCAGAATATTATCAATATTAAAAAAATCTCTACTTAAATTATAACTATAATAACTATAAAAGTAAATTATGAATGATTTGTTTTAAAAAAAAATCTTTTTGTCAGTCATCACCTGTTAAGAGTGTTAAGACAGTAAAAATGTTAAGATTTTTTTCAATAACATATTTTCTATAGAAAAAGTGAATACAGGCAAGACAAGATACCTATTGAATGTACATTTGGGATTTTTCTTAACCGTATATAATAAGGTGTATAACAGATAGAACTGAATTTTGCAATATCTTTTGTTCAAATTAATATTATTATTATTTATTTTTGTCCATTAAGTGACCCTAGCGCTACATGTATTATAACTCTTTTATGTTTATTTTTTATTACTGAAAATAAAAAAATTTAATTTAAAAAAAAAATGCTTCTCTCTGATAATCTGATTATCAGAACAATTTTGATGGTAAAAAGATTTATCTAAGTCAAGTAGCAAAGTTCAGTAGCTAAGTTTTTAGAATTTTTGTTTTTAATTCAATATTTATTTGGTTAAATTAATTTGGAACGTAATAACTTTTTTAAAAATATGATTTATGAGAATTTGCTAACATGAGTATATTTCTTAAATTATTTACTTATCAAATAATATTTAAAAAAATTTTCATAAATTGAATTAACATGATTTTTTTTTGTCAGTTCTTTTTGTTACACCCTGTACACTCTTCTTCTTTTTGGACTCTTTAAGAGGATGAAAGGTCAGTATAATTATTTTTTACATTGATTATCTTTTATTAATATATTTTTCATAGACATATTGATCATGTCTATGATATTTTCTCAATTCTTAAACTTCCTAGAAATAAGTACCTACATACAGAACAAAAAAAAAAAACATAAGATTTTTAATCTGTTGCTTATATACCTAAAACCACATCACATCAGGGGACTTAACACATTTATTTTTTTTCATCGCTTTCATTTTTAGGTTGATAAATTAATAAAATTATAGAAATATAAAAATATACTAAAATTCCAAGGCACTATTAAAATAAAATTCATTATTATATAATAATTACTTGTAGTAGTTATAGTATTATGAGACCATCGTTCAATTACTTTTAATATTTTTAGTAATTAAATTTGTATTTTTTTGTAAAATAGGTACTGTACAAATTGCCTATACCAAACTCCTTGTTTTTGTACATAAAATATGTTACTTTACATAACAGTTATTATTTTTGAAGATGGTATACAATATATCCTTTATACCTACTACATCTACATAACTATAATATAGCTTCTATTGCAATTTAAGATGTACTTATTTTAAATACCAAACATAAATGAAAAACGCTATTATAGCAACTAACTTGCTGATATTCGCTGCAATTTATATAATCACAAAATTAATGAAGGTGTGTTAAGAGTTTGAATATCATTATTTTTTCGTTTAAACTATATGAATGTAAGCCAGTATTTCGACAAAAAGTTAATTTAAGTAGAAGATGACTCTAAATCAATGATACATTGATACCTACTTCAAAATCTAGTTTACTATCGTAGTATTATCTACTATGGATCATAAAATATTAAATTTATATATTATTCAGTTAGTTATTAAAAAATACTCAAAGAAAGCCGTCTTTCTTTTTTTTTATTGCAAGTCTCTATCTCTTAAGAGAGCATCATACGCCGCCAATTATTAATGAAGTCTTAACAACTCAATTTTTAACTATTTTAACATAAATTTAGGTTATTATTTTAAACACTAGTATTTAGTAATAATGATATATTTAAATACATGTACTATAGTACATTTTTATTTTTGTACTTGCTAATAATGATTCTAAAACCATTTTACGATAGTTTACTTTAATCGAATAATTAATAATTCCTTGGTCCATTGGTTGGGTAAGTGATGTCGTGTTAGCTGGAAGCCACGCTAAACGAATATTTGATCAATTTAAATGTGGATGACATGTTGCATTCTAAAGAAATAAAATAACTCATTGATTTTTTTTTTTTAATTCCATTATGCTTCTAGTGATCTGTGCTTTATTATTAGCTCGTCAAATTGTGGGAAATTTTGTTGGATCTACATTTTTTAAGCATTTGGGTTTTTGTGCTTTGCGGCTTTGCCTATAACAAGACGTTTATCAAATTCTCCTTCCATGTTATCACATAACAATACCGTTAGTTATGGGAAGCTTACCACCTTTACACTCTTCACTTTTCACTGATAGTGTTTTGCTTGGTAATGCGTGAAAATCCGTCTAATCACCATTATAAATATTTTTAGGTTCATATCATTCAATAATTAGTTTTGATTTCACCTTCCATTCATTAACATTCTTAACATCGACACTACTTGAGTCATCACAAATTTGATGTCAAACAATATTATTTCGTTTTTTAAAACTTTCCAACCAGCCATTTGATGCTTTAAATTCGGTGACTGACATTTGTTCAGCAATTTGGCGTGCAGCGTGCTTTAGTCTGTATAATTGGCCCAGAAATTGGTACATTTTTTGCTCTAGCACTTACAAACCACTTCCAAGTCAAATTATTAATTTTTTCATTAGCGTTGGATTTTGGTTTTCTTTTCATTCGCCCATTTCCTAAAATAAAAATCATACATACATATATAGGATTTTGAATTTTGAATTTTTATACTTTTATAGTTAAGCTTATTACATACCATTCATCTATTGTTCTTTTATTTCATTTTTTTGCTTTAATATATTATACACTTTTTCCACATATGACAAGTTAACAAATTTTTTTTACTGTTAATTCATCCTTTTCACTAGACTCAAGTTTAATTTTTTCATTTAGTGTTATACATTTATTTTTGGACGTCATATTGAATATACGTCTATATGCAGTCTACGTCAGAACACTATTACGACACTTATCAATAAAATAAACTTATTGCAACGAAATAATCCATATAATTAATATAGATGATATTCCTTGATTGGTAATTTTAAAATAGTACATGTATATATTTTCATAATATACTGCAGATACATGACAAAATATTGTTTCCATTTCCCGTTGAACAGGTTCCATCTTATTCAGGGAACGATATATTTAAAAGTACAACAGGTTCGCCGGGACCGTAACATTTTTCTATAAAAGTCAGGTTTCCACGTTATTCGGATTCCATTTTACACAGGTTTTACTATATGTATTTGTTGACTCCTAAAACCGCACACTTTTAATAAACTACATAACGAAACCGCACATATTTGGTAGGTTAACCTAAAAAACCACACACATTTAATAGGTTATTTTTAAAATTGTTGTATCCAAAAACTGTACATTTTTAATTTCGACCCCAAAAAGGTTGTAGGTCTTAGATTAGAGACATTTTTTAAAAACTTCAAACGATCGTTTACATTCATTACGTACCTCTTGGATTTTAATTTTCAATGTCGCCACTTATTCATGTTTATGTGTGTTTTTAGTTTTAGTAGATTCTTCATTTGACTGCATGTTGTAACCGTGAACGTAAATTTTTTACTAAAACACCGCCAAACCACATATCCACTATTACACACTCTAAAAATTGTCTGTATTTAAAATTGTCGAGTATTAAGCACTTGCCCCCTTTATTATTCTCAATTATTTTAAAATCCATTATTATGTCTAATTAAAAATATTTTAATAATTTAATAAAACTGAAAAAACCACTAAATGCCTATAGTTAAGCATAGTGCATAGTTTAGCAAGTTATAGGTATGTATACTTTATTCACAAGAGACAAGACCGGCTAATAAAATAATAATAATGAGTGGTGACTTAAGTCTTAACACGTGTTAGCATGAATATTGAAGTATATCTTATAATCTTATCTAATCTAATCCGTTAGTTAGCACTAAAAATAGTGTGCGGTTTTAATCACTTTAAGTTTGGGGTATTTTGTTATATAAGGACCGAAAAGTGTGCGGTTTATGTCTATCGGCCTTTTTCGGGTCAAAATCAAAAGTGTGCGGTTTTTGGATGCAACCTATGTATTAATGGTAAATATTAATTGATGTTGTATTGTATTTTAATATTTCTAGTCTTCTAGACATTCTGTTTGTAACAAAAAAAGTTATTTCACATAGATCATTTTGTCATTATTATTTTATTTCACCTTTAAAAAAATATATAATTCCATTTATTCCTTATATATTTTGTGTATGCCAACCAACAAAATGACGGTCGTCTCCGTGCGAGCTTCACTGATGACAATGTAAATAATATAAGAGTAACTTGTCTAGTTAGTATATAATTCTGTGCCTGTAACTCACGGATATAGATACTATGGTTGCAAAACGGCCAATATTGGATCACAGCGCTGAGCGGTGCTGAATGTTCTTATTATATCTGACAAAAAATCACATACAAGAACTCTCTAAAGCCATTATTATAGCTGAATTCTCAAACCATAATTTTATACTAATAATAACAATTACACAATAATTAACAAATAAATAAATATAATTCATTAATTTATTCTAAAATATGATAGTTATTATTGCATGGAATCTTAAAAAAGCAAGGGATTTTTAAACATTGATGTTGTACATCAATTAATATACATAATATAGAGACTAGTGAGACACGATTTTATTAAAATTCTAAATAAGGACACTCAGAGCCGTCATATTCGTATTCGTTGTACACCCATAGTATTAACATCCATGCTGTAACTGACGCCATATAGAATATCAATTAGCAATATATATATATAATTATATATGTAACCATATCATAAAAATTCAAACAAACAGCCTCAATTTGTTATCGATTAACGGCGTTTTTATTATCTATGGCATAAACTCAATAATAAATAGACTGCTCTTCGGCAGAAAAATATATTTTGAGATGGACGATTTAAGTAAAATGTCATGAATAAAGAAACTAATAATTATTAATTTCATTAATGAGAAATTTCGTAAAAAAAGCAATAGATTTGAGAATATTAAAAAAAATCTCGGATCCATGGAGAGTAAAATAATATAACTTTTTTCTCCATGATATTTTACCTAACAGTTTTTGATATGATAATAATTGTAGACTGTAGAGTTTACAAGTGCAAAGGAGTCAGAAAGCGTTGTCCATATATTATTATGAGGTTTGTGATATTGGCATAAATCCATAGACCTTTTACTAATAGTACAGAACTATGTATAAAAACAGCATTTTGAATGGCGTGCTAACATCTTGCAATTATGTAGGCTGTCTTGATGACATCATACAAATATCTACATATGTATATAATATATTAGTATACTACTCGGCACTCATATTCAGCAAACCAGTAAGAAACAAGGACCTTCTATATTGACACGTTTTCCATATTATACTCATTTCTTGTCCGTTATTATAAGGTCAATGCTAGGGGTATATTGAATATCATTTATAGCTACGCAAGAGAATTAAGTTGGCTATACTGCGGTGGCTGTGGATACTGCGCAGTACTTTTTCATTTTACGCGCAACGACTAGTTGCCTACTTGTTAGTTTTAGTTGTTGCTGGTTGTGACATTCGTCTACAAGTGTGTTCATATCGGGATTCGGGATCTTCCAATTCATTTATAGGTATGTTTATTAATATTTCGCCTTGCGATTACAGTGCCCTTTTTCTGTGTTTTTGTTGAGTCATTATACTACGTGATAAATAGATAATAGCATAATTTATTGGCCTTCGAATCGTGTATTCGTGTCTACTAATTGTTAATGATCTTATGCTCTGGTTGATGCCGTTCAAGAATGAAGCCATTCTTAATATTTACATTTACGATTCTGCATAACAAATTTATTTTTTGAGGTTAGATGTATTCTCTTTTATCATTTAATTTAAAATTAAGTAATGTCGGCTTGATGCGAAAACTCATTAATTGAAAATAGTAAAATGATGGGAAATAACGTTTAAAGTATTTTTTTTCAACTTCCTTATTAATTCAATAATAATAATAAATAGTTTTATTTTTTTGTAAGATTAGTTCCAGACTACCTATATAGTACCCACATACTTTAAATAAATACATTTTAAAGTATTTTTCTTACTATAATAATAACCATGATAGTCAAATAGAGACAAAAAATACTATTTATTTTATAGCGACATAATTTTGTCAATCATATTTAGATTATTCATTAATTTAACCCATCAAGGTCCGATTTTAATACTACAAAATAGCAGTGTTTAAAACTTCACTTAAAAACTTAACTCACTAATATTCGATATAATATGTAACATGAAATCGACTATCTACGATAATATTTTTTAGAGGAACACATTTATGTTCATGTTCATTGAATTAATATTAATGCGACATATTCGATTTTTTAATTGATTGTTTATTTAAAAATGATTTAATAGGTATAATGTATATATATAAAAAAACACAATATAATTTACTAAAGTCTATAACAATTTATGAATAACCATAATAACTTCCACAAATAATTGATTAATACCCAAAATGTTTCTTCAAAACCGTTTTTAGAAATATCATGGTTTGTTCTTGGATTTTTAATTATATTAAATGTATATCACAACATGACCTATGAGAGGGGCTGGAGCCCATTAGCCTCCTGGTTACACCACCACTTAAATCAACATTTAAATTTTAATATTTTATATAACTTATAAAACTCACTTTTATTATGAAGAAAATCCTAGATAATAGTCATAAATTTAAATTTATTGTTATGTCAAAAATAACAGAGTAAATTGGATTATTTTGAATATAAGATTGGGAAAATGTATGTTTTAACCCACTAAAGCGGATTGCACTATATAAAATGGTATAAAACACCATCTTAAGATATTAATATAATTAATAATTAAAATCGTAATTTCTATCTCAGCATTAATGGCATGTAATAAGGTGAAAATTCAAAAATATCATTAAAAGTCCAGTTTTGTATTTTTTTTTTTTTTTTTTTGATATCTCTTATTTGATTTTTTTCAAATGTAATTATAAAAAAAAAAATATGAAGCAATTTATTTTTTAGTCCGTTGGTATTAAGTTATTAGCCAATAATATTTTTAAATAAATGATACACAGTGCTCACATAAAATGTACAATAATATTATCAATTCTAATATATGTAGATTCGATTTTCTATTTCATGGTACAATTGCATTTTATATGTTTCTATATGAATGTTTGAAAAGTGAATGATTTTAGAGAGGAATTACTTTAAGACATTGAACTAATTATTATAACTCTATCTCTATGTATTGGACTCACATTACCATGCACCATGAATCATGTAGACATTGTATGATTTTAATGATCTTGACTTAGTTTTTTAAGTAATTTGTTTATATGTGTAGTACATATCAAGAATTGAACTCAAGATAAACAATGGATTTAGATGAGATCCTAGGCAACTTTGGTTTGGGCTCATACCAAGTGACTGTATGTACTTTAATGGGGCTCGTGCTCATGTATTCAAATATATCGCCACTTAGTTACGCCATTACAGCAAGTGATCTTAAATACAGGTAAACTTGAAGTAATTTTTGCCTAATTATATATAATTGCATAATATATTAATCAAATTGACAAATTATAATTGAGAACTTTTGAATTAAAACATTTATTGTACATAATCACTAATATGCATATAAGGTAAATTATATACCTACATAATATTAGTATATAATTTTTGTATAAATTATGATTGATTTTGTATTACCTATACTAACTAAATATTATACATATAATATTTTTTTATGCATATACATTTGCAAATTGTAATTTAACTGAGCACTACTTGATTTATCAATACTTGTTTAGTATTTTTATAGTTACAAGTTTTATCGATGAGGAAGTTAGTTACCTAATTTTTTAAACAATTTTTAATTTAATTTAAGCAGTTCACTGCAATATTTTAATAATGTATATAAAAATAAATTGATAAATCTCAATTTTATTCAAGTGTATGATATGTAAATTATATTTTAATGTTGTGAAAATTGATAATATTAAAATCTAGATCAATAATATGATCTGATATATTCAAGAGTAAAAACTTTTCATAATTAAATTAAAATGTCTAAAATTTTAAATGCAGAATTCAATTAGTGAATAATTCTACTAAAACCTGTATTTAATAATTATTTTTTGGTGTTTAATGATCATATATAGTTACTTTAGGTTTACAATGGTATAAATTCCATTAGATAATAATATATTATGGAATTTTAAGTCAAATTAAAACAACATTAAACTATTTTATACATACTCATTAGTCATTACTAGAAATAGTCTATAATACACAATAATACATTTCATTGTCAAGATTCAAAATCAAAATTTCTTTTTTTCTTTTATTCATTAATAAAAATAAAAATTAATTAATAAAAAATAAAATAAAAATTTAAATTTTCTTTATTTTATTAATTGATATTATTATTACTATTATTTATTTGTAAAAAATAAAGTTATAAATTATAGAAGTTTGTAGCTCATTGCTTCCAGACATATTATTGTATATTTTGAAAAAACAGTTGTTCAACCTAAATAAACTTACTATTTCTATCAAAATACATAAAATGTGAAAGTTTGCAATGAATTATTTCAAATCAAGTCATAGAAATAATACATTGTTGAAAGAAGCTAATGCTAATTGTGTTTCATTGAGATATTTAAAGCAACCAAATAGACAACTGTTATTAAAATAATATCATAGAACTTTTTTAAAACCTCTATCACTCTGAGAAAAATGTATAAACATAATATATTACTACTGGCACGGTAATTATTTTTAAAGTTTTGATCGCAAAATGTGGGCACGTGATCAAAAGTCACCATCCTGAAGAATAATTTAATTAAGATACCTACCAACATTGATTAAAATTAAAATTTGAACTACCTAGTAGGGACCTAATACCTAATAATATTGTTGTTTAATTTCTGGATTAAAGCTTAACAATAACTATCATTCTAGACTTTTAGCAAAGAGATCTTCTATTATTTGTTCATAATAAGTAATGTACCTTGTTATTAAGATTATAAAAGAAACACAACTAAAAATATGTATAAGTTATTTTTATATAATTTTTGTATTTACAGATCAATGAAAATAGTTACTACCTATCTATTGCAACTATAATTGTTTTAGGTGCGAAATTCCTATATGCGACGCCGACAACCCATCGTACAATCCGGACTGGTTAAACCTGGCGATACCTTTCAACGAAAAGTCTAATGAGCATTACAAATGTCTCATGTACCACCATGTATCACGGACTGTTAACATGACAAATATATCTGCTAATAGCACGTCATGTAAGCGAGAATCATTCAACGTCAATTCTAAAAAGAAGTGCAACAAATGGGTTTTTGGTGAAACGGAAAGGACAATAGTGAACGATGTGAGACAGGGTTCTTAATTCTTTAGTTTTACATTATACGCATTTGAAATTATCCAATTTATTCTCATAGTTTGGTATAATGTGTGAAGAAAACAAATGGAAACTCAACATGGTGGGAACTGTCAATAGCATTGGTCAGGTCATTGGCATTCCTTTAGCGGGATATATTTCAGACAGGTGAGTGTATCATAAAATAAAGGTACCTATTATAGTCTATAGGTAGTTACTGTTCTATATTATTAAATTACATAGTTATTTTTATTTTTATAAACATGAAGGTCTGGACGCAAGTATGTCTCAATTATAGGCTCAGTTGCATCGGCCACACTTGGTACATTAAAATCCTTCTCTGCCAATTACTATTCATTCCTATTTTTCGAACTTTTTGAATCTATGGCATCCAGTGGAGTGTACGCAGCCACCTTTGTATTAGGTAAGGAATCAAATACCTGTAATTACCAAATATCTTACAAGATAAATATATATATTTGATTACTAAATTTGATTAATGTCAAACTTTCAAAAACTTTAAGTTGTAAAATATATATTACATATTTTAGTAGTTGCAAGATTGATTTAGTTCAAGTTTATTAAATTTGAAAATAAGTTTTATTTGGATTTGGTGTCACAATGATTTCTAAAAAAAAACCAGCGTTTTAACTAAAATCATTACTATGATGACAAAATGTATATTTCAGGTATAGAACTAGTTAGTTTAAAATCAAGAGCTGCTGTCAGTACTTTGATGGGCTGTTTTTATCCCATGGGAGCAGTTATAATGGGTTTCATAGCTTACATGATTCTTGATTGGCGAATAATGCTTAGAATAGTCAACTTACCCGGATTATTTATATTAGGATATATTTGGTAATTATTAATTATTACTATAATTGTACACAAACACATAATAAATAACATTTAAACAAACTTGTCTGAATATTATTGTAATATAGGTATGTGCCAGAGTCCTTGAGATTTCTTCAAACCAAAAACCGAATTGAAGAAATGGCCATGGTTCTAACCAAAATTGCTGAATCTAATGGCAAGACATTACCATCTTGCGTTCAAGAAGCACTAGTTGCCAACAATTTAAGCAATGCAACGAACTCGGTATTGATTAAGACTCCGTTAAAATATTACAACACTCAATTGTATAATCACATAAATTAATTAATGTAATATTTTTCCCAAATCATTTTAGCTCAAAAAAGAAGAAATTTCTATTTGTAAATTATTGAAAAAAATATTTAATTCAAAAGATATTTTGCTACGAGTAATCATTTGTTCGTTTTCTTGGTTAGTATAGTAATTTCTAAATACTAATTGCATATAAAATATATGCATTTATACTATAAATTATTTAATGCATTCAACCTTTGCGTTTTGATGTGAATAAATATCTTAACATTTTTGTATGACTACAGGATGACAATCACATTAGTTTATTACGGACTCTCGTTAACTTCAGTGGAGTTGTCTGGGAACAAATACTTGAACTTTATGCTTGTAAACGTTGTAGAGGTACCAGCATTTTTAACATCGTGGTACTTCATGGAACAATTTTCAAGACGATATACTCAAGCATTTTCATTTTTCTTGAGTGGCATAGGATGTATTATGGTGAACTTAATATCTACGGGTAAATAAACATTTAATTTTGAATAGCTCTTTTCAATTTAATTTACCATTTATATAAATATTATCTATAATATTTAAAAAACGTGATGCATATAAGTTCTAAACAAAAGTAGGTATGATAATATAATATATTTTTTTCCAGTTGTTCAACGACGCCGTGGGGACTGCTTGCGCATTACTTCCGCGGTGCCGTTATCATTTATTTGTCAAACAAATATTATACGTTATAACTTATAAGGGTCGACTGGAAAATCCCCCAACTTACCCCTTATTTACAATAGCTAGATTATATTTAAGTTTAAGATTGTTATCCGGATGGTTTGTTGCCGTCACCATATTCTCAGCGCGGCGTGTTGGCCATCCGGCCTCGGGTCTCGTTCTGGACTTCAACGATCGTCATCCCCTTCCGTAAGGCTCCCCACATCATATTTTTGGCCTCGGGTATAAAACTATATTAGTATATATATAGTCCCGAACATTTTTCTAATATATATTGAAGTAATTATTTGCATGAACGCCGGGTCACTCGAAAGTCCGGGCCTGAGTACCACGGGTACTGCTGACCCCCCCCCCCTTCTTATAGGGGTTCTGCCTACCGTGGTGTCATAGGTGTGAAATAAAAAAGTGGTCGGTGGCACCTCTAACTTCTCGTGAAGTTTCGCAAGTGCGGTGGTCTACATTTTCATTCTCCTTGACGTTTTCCAATTAGTTGGGATTCCTGCAGGCCCGACATTTCTGACCGTCGGCCTTATCACCTATTCTTCGTGACCCGGAATTATTGCCCATCAGCCTTGCCATCACAATATCATTACCGTTTTCCGCTCTTTCCTTCGGTGTCATGTTGGACATTTACTAATTATGGACGAAATTATTCAGGTCAATATTGTAATATAACAATTGTGGACACGAGTTTCGTTAGGATAATAGGGTAATATTAGTTACCTCAAGAGTTTTTTTAAATAAAAATTACATGAGTTGCGGACACTAATATTTCACTTCATCACATTTTCAGAATTTAGGACAAGCTACCAAAAAATTGATAGGTGAGGTTAAAAATATTTGTGTTTTGCAAAAGAACAATCGTTATTTTAAAAATTGTTAAATACTTTTTTATAAAATATTTATAAATTATTGTTATAATTTATTTATATATTTATTTATTGTGCTAGGTTTTATAGGGTTTAAAAGCTGATTAAACATATTTTTCGACAGCCGTCTCAAAAGTAACTGTACAATCTTAATGCTGATAAATGATCAATTCATTGATGTCATTCGTCATTTATATATAGGGTTATATCTGTATTATCTTCTTATCTTATTGAACAGTAATTTTCCAATGTTTGAAAATTTGTCTGCATATTTAGAACGTCTACCTATTACATAGAAATTATACTTACAGCAAAATCATTAAAATTATCATTATTCATTAAATATCGTATTTTGTTGGTGATGTCGTACGCAGTACGTGATCAACCAAACTCGTTTTTTTTGCAGTATGAAATCTATCCAATAATAATATTGAATTTCAGTGTTAGTTATTAAAAATTAGTTAAACAAATATATTTTTCAAATTTTATAACTGCGCTTATTGGTATACATACCTAATGGAAAATTGAAATTTGATTAACTAAAAAAATTGTGTTCTAAAAATATACATCAAAATATTATGTATTTTGTACAATTGTAAAATTGAATAATTTTATTAATTTACGTTTACCATATGGTTATTATATTTTTAGCACTTTTTTAAAGTTTTAAACTAAAATAGAGTTAAACTAAGCTTTTTAGAGTTATTCCGATGTTGTAGGTACTCCGATAAAAATGGCCAATGTTTGAGTTTATTATTCAACATTAAAAAAAAAAAAAATAAAGTGAATTAGTAAATTTATTGTTATGTTTAAGTGGAATAAAATAAATACGACCTATGTAATTGATTTGCAGATTATTTATGGATGCAATTATTGTTGTTCTTGAGTAGTAAATATGCAATCACCATGGCATTTAACAATATGTACATATTTACCGCAGAAATGTTCCCCACCGAAATGCGTATGTCTCTGATCGGCATAGTTTCCATGTTTGGTCGATTGGGTCTCTTATTCGCTCCTCAGATGACGTTGTTGGTGTGTACTTGAACTTTTTTTGATAGCTAAATTTATTGAATTGAAAAATGCACATAATCAAATAAACAATTATTATTACTGTATAACGTCATAAACATAAAATTATATTTTAATTATTGTCTCACAGGGTGCCTATTTTGGACAATACATTCCAATCTTATTGTTCGGAATCATATCAACAATGGCCGGAGCAATGTCTTTCTTGTTTCCGGAAACAAAAGATCAAAAACTACCTGACACAGTAAAACAAGTTAAATCGGTTGAAGAAGTAAATTAATTAATAATTCATATAAAACTAGGTATTTTAAATGGTTCATAAAATCAACAAAGCAAGCAACCAGTTGTGCCTTAAAACATTAAATGTCTACAAATTTTGTAGATTAGTTTTATTTTTAATAATGATATATCTAATGTTTTTCAAAAAGTACTATTTTTTTTTATCATATAATGCTAAGCAACTATATTTTTTAAGCTTAATGTGACGGAAAAATGTTAATATTAATAATTTAATGTCCGCATCACTTTTGTATACAAACTTCACTAACTGTAATAGATGTAATGTGTAATTAAAAACCTATATACATTTTACATTAATGAATTATTTTGAATGTATACAAATACAAATGACATATAATATTTTTATTTTTATTTATTAATAATTAACGGACCATGCCTTTTGAATACAAAATAAGTAGGTACATCATACATTGTGTAATGATACAGAACAACATACCTACTCCATTTCACCACCCTTATTAGTATACATTTTTTTTATCTATTAAAATTTCTGTGATATAAAATATAAGCTAATTGCATGATTTTATAATTGAACGAAACATTTCTTTTTATATAGTAATAATTACTGTATACTATTATGTATTATTTATTTTTATTATATTATATTCTAGGGATTTGAGTATTAATATGGTATACCAACACTGTAAACATAATATGAACTATATAAACTAATACTTTTAGCAATAATATTTTTCAGTAATAATTATTTTAATACAGGTAATACGTATATGATATATATGAATATAAAATATAACAATATAATATATAAGCATAAATAAATTTAAGAAATTAAAGAATTTAATTACTATTATTTTATAATTATTTAAGTCGAAGATCTGTAATATTATACAATTTTGTATTTAAAAAAAAATAATCATTGTTTACAAACTTGTTGTCTGCAATTTTTAATTTTAAAAATAATTAAACACTTATTTCAACTTTTTTTTTCATTCATTAAAAAAATAATTAAAAATTTGAATTTAAATTTTAGTAATGCATAACTTTAAAAAAAAAAAAAAAATGAAATAAAAAGATTTTGACATGGGGTAAAGGATAAATTATTACCGTGTAATTAGTAATCATAATATCGTTTTATTGATGTAATAGCTATTTTTTTTTTTTAACTATGGAATGTTATTGTGTTTGTTGTGTATTTGTGTTTTATTTAAAAAACAGACTTTCAAAAGTTAATTATTGTTTGGAAGGCTAAATTCCATGATATTACATAGTTTTATACCAACATGAAAAATATTCTCTAAATGTTTATTAATTATATACATTATATATATTATAAGATATTGTATTTTCAAATTAACTGGTTTTTTATTAGAATCAAATATTCATCACAAACAGAGTGTTGTCAGAAATTTGTAATTCTGTATTATAATTATTACATTATGTCGCTACTGTATCTGATATCACATAATTCTTCCAGCAATTAGTACTCAAAGTCAAAGAGCACATTGTTTTGCTACAAGTACAACAGACACAAATTTAAAGATTACTGTTTCAAACAGTTATACAATTGTACCAACTACAAATGCCAATAGAAAGTTTGATTGAAAAACTTTTAGTTTTCAAACAACATAGAATTATTATTGGTATTTTGGTAAGTAAAACATTTAACAAATCCACAAATACCAACTTTTATCAGCCACATATGCATGCTCACAGGTATGGCTTATAGAGCTATAGTCAAACCTAAGGCTGAGTATTTTTTTAAGTAGGCTCTAAGTACTTAAAGAAGAAAAAGAGTCAAAAACTGACTTTTTTCCAATTTGATCATGAAAATATCTTTGTGACTGGCGATATGCTTAGCCCCCCTAAAAAAATATATAGCCCTTCTAATTTTTTTAAGTCCTCTTTCAATTTTAATTTTTTTGTTAGAAAAAATAATTTTATTTATTTATTACGTCATGTCATAATTCCTAGACAAGAAGCCGATAGGTATATGATTATATTATGAATGCTCATGTTATAGATTTGTATTTAAATAAAATTAGAAAAGATTGAGCTAATATTTATTATTTTATAACGACAACGATAACAGGTTATGTAATAATATGTTTACGCGAAGTTCGGAGTATCTTGAATTATTATGCCTTAGCGTCTATTAATATCACCAATCAGTGAAATCACTATATTTTATAATAATATGTTTGTAAAAACCCAATACAAATAATAAGCTGTTACGATTACGGTAACTGATGCTACGAAGGTAAACGGTGAACACCACTAAGACTAATCAGTTATAGATGAGCAGTCGTTAGTCGATGTTTTTTTCTGTGGTAAAAGTTTAATTAATTAACTATTAATTGTATCGAGGTTTTGAGTTTATGACCATGAGTAAACAACGTGAACGTGTGTTTGATATTTTCAATTTAAAAAAACCTAAACCAGACAACTTAACTGGTTTAAACAAACCTAAATTAAAAAGTATTTCGTATAATAATGATTCCGATAATGCAACCGACAATGAATCTACTAGTATTAACTTACTAAATAAATGAAAAAATTATTGATCTTGGCGATTCGCAAACTGGCCCAATAAGACCAGTTCTAAAGGTAATTATAATAATTATATAACATTACATAGTGTAATTTTGATTAGGTACTTATTATTAATGCTTAATAGAAACTAATCAAATATTTTTAAATGCTTTTTCAGTCTTACCCTATGACCAAATTTGGAAATCAAAAACGCAGTTTTAATGTTTCATATTTTATCAAACATGATTGGTTAGAATACAGCATACAAAATGATGCTTTATATTGCTTTCCGTGTCGTAACTTTGGTGCCAACGATAATGTCGATAATGAAGGAGTATTTTCAAAAACTGGCTTTAGAAATTGGAAAAAAGTAATTTTATTTTTAAAGCTTTTAACATATAATTTGATTTATTTATTTTGATGATTATCAAATATTAACTACTTATTATATTAGTAGTTATGTCAGTGCTAACTTTGTTTTTAATTATTGTAGTTGAGTGGGTCTAGAGGTGTCACAGGACAAAAACAGACCAAGCTTAAAGCTCATTCTGGTACAAAAAGTCATCTTACTTGTGTTGCTAAATGGTTAGGACATAAGAATACTGAAACCATTGGTAGTGTGCATACACAATTATCAACACAACATAAATTAGAGGTTGAAGCTAATAAAAGTTATATAAAAACATTAATTGATATCACATTATATTTAAGTTGCCAAGGGCTACCATTTAGAGGCCATGACGAGTCAACTGATTCACTTAATAAAGGTAGATATATATTTTTTAATGTAGGTATACAATTATTATTATAAATTATAATATACCTAACTTAGATACTATATAATTAATAATTTAATAAATAATTTATGAATGCTTAACTTTTTATAGGGAATTTCAAGGAAGCATGTTAATTAATGTCCAAATATGTACCAGAGTTTTCTGTAAAATTTCTGCAAACTACAAATTACATTAGCCCTTTAGTTCAAAATAGCATTATTGAAATGTGTGCAAAAAATGTAAGAGACCAGATCATATCAGAAGTAGGAGATGGTGTATTTGGTTTAATGTGTGATTAAGCTAGGTAATATATATTTTTTAATTAAACATTAAAATACATTTTTTTACCTTTAATTTACTCAAAGTATATTCTTATTGACAAGGCTGGGCAAGTTAACGATTTTTTTTAACTCGTTAAGTTATTTTAAAATAATTAATTCTAATTGCAAAAATAAAAAATTGCACACATAATATTAGTTTTTCTACGCTCAAGAAAATTACTGGAGAAATTTTTTAAAATGATACATAAAAGTATTAACTAGCTATCAAAAAACATACTTTTCCAAAATAAACCTCATTAATAATTTGCATTATTCTTTACACTAAAATTAACTTAATTTAGATACTTTTAAATAAAATTAACTTAAAGTTAACTCGTTAATCTTAAAATAAAAGTCACTTATTATTTTATTAAGTTAAAAGTTAATTTGTAAAAAAAGTAACGAGTTAATTAACTTAATTAAAATTAACTTAATTTTAACTTTTAACTCGTTAATGCCCAGCCTTGCTTATTGAACTATTATAGTGCTAAAATCAATTATATCAGCTATTTAGCTTAAAAATCATTATCTGATAATATCAACATATTTGTATTGCAGATGCTATAAAGAAGAGCAAATGGCCCTATGTATACGCTATTGTAAAGGGCTAGACATTGTTGAAAAATTCATTGTTTTCATTAACTGCTCTGAAAGCCAAAATGCTCAATCTCTTTGTGAATATATACTCAAATACTTGAAGGAATGTGTATTAAACCCCAATGCTAAACTGGTAGCCCAGTCTTACGATGGAGCGAATGTTATGTCGGGGAGATTTAATGGTGTACAAGCTTTAATAAAATGTAAATTTCCATATGCCATCTATACACATTGTATGGCTCATAGAGTCATCCTTGTAGTGCTTGATATGTGTAAAACTGTAAAGGTATGTGAAAACTGAAAATATAGTATAATTTTAAGAGTAATATATTGTGTATTATTAGTTATATATGTTGGTATATTTATTATATTTTTGCTTTAAAGGAATCAAGAAATGTTTTCCATACATTAGAGTCATTATATGTTCACTTTTCTCAACCAGCAAGAAATAAAAATCTCATGGAGATTCAAAATAATTTAGGTATTAAAAAAAAAACTTTAACACGACTTAGTGACACAAGATGGAACTGTCGATATAAAAATTGTGAGGCTGTACTAAAATGTTATGCTTCTATTATAACATTATTAAAAGAAGAAATTGAAAACAATAATGATAGAGATGTTAACGAAGCAATAGGTATCAATTAAGTTATACATTTTTATTTCTTATAATTAAATTAACTACTTATTTTATATTATGTTTACAAGCCATTATTTTAATTTTTAGGAATTCTCACCAATATGCAAAAAGGAATATTTGTAGTTCATTTATTTATTCTTCAAAAGGTGCTTACTATGATTAATATATTATCAAATCAACTTCAGTCAAAGACAGCTACACTAGGAAATGCGGCAAATGTAATAAAAAGTGTTATAAAATCATTTGAAGATTTAAGAAATCCTGTTGCGTTTTCACAAATGTGGAAAATAATATTACAATTTTGTGAAGACCATAATTTGACAATTGAAAAACCATTGCAAAGTATGTATATAATATAATAATGAATAATATTAGTATTTAGTACAATAAATATACATTAAATAATGTTTGTTGTTTTCATTATACATTGTAAAATAGATAATAAAAGAAAAAGGTTACAGCCTAAAAGTCTATCGAGTTTCATTTTAAATACAACTACAAGTGATCAATACAACACCCATGACCCATGAGGAATTAGAGGAAAGTAAAGAAGATTATTTCAGATGTCATGCTTATTTTCCTGTATTGGATTGTATAATTGAGAATATGAATAAACGATTCACGTCAGAAAGTTTAGAAATGGCAACATCTATAGAAAACTTTTTCAAACTAGATTTTGAATTAAGTACTTACTTCATTGATCATTATAAAGTAAATATAGTGATAATATTTTATGAGTAACATACCTACTGTATAGTGTATACCTATATTGACTAATACTTAATTTTATATTTCTTTAGGATTTGTTAAATATTTCTATTGATTCTTTGAAAGCTGAAATGGTCGTCGCTAAAAACTGTATTATCCAAACATATGGTGCTTCAAAAGAATTAAGAGAAGATAGCTTAAAACTTATTTTACAGGAAAATGTTTACCCCAATTTGTTTAATTTGTATAAGGTAGCTATAACATTGCCAATTAGTTCCTCCACGTGTGAGAGAAGCTTCTCTGCCATGCGCCGGATAAAAACATGGTTACGAACGTCAATGTTACAAGATAGATTTACTCAGGTGTCTATCTTGTATATAGAGAAAAGCGATACCAAAAATATTAATAAAGATATAATTCTTTAACAATTCGCAGAGGAACATGAATATATCATGTTGAATTAAATTATGTATGATTTTATTAAATAAATAATTTTAAAGTATTTATATACATGTTTTGAAATTGTAAAATTTAGATGTAGATGGTGTGGGGGGAGGAGGAGGACATAACCCGGGCTTGTTCTAACGTTCTATGGATGAAACTTATAATTTATAATCGTAGCCCCCCCTTCTAGCAAGCCAAATTTACGCCTATAATTGTATTTCTATTTTATTATATTTTTAAATTACCTATTTATAAAATAAATTTTAACTAGATAAATAGTATTTAAATCACTTTCTACATTAGGTAGGTACACTATATATATAAATAATACAATTTGTTTGGTTTTCATTGTAATGTTCAATGATCAGTTTTCTGTGCAACACAGAGTAATAATGCAAATTATAAACTGATTTAAAAATATAGTTTTAAGTTTATGTGTTAAGTGATTATCTTTCACATCGCAACCTTTATGGAAATATTAAATTTAAAAAAAATCATTCCTGCTTTTTTCAGTATTTTAATATGAAGAATTGTCCTTAAACTTGAATTTTGAATTTTATAAATCAGTAAAGTATTAAGTTAAATATAACTTTTGTTATAATATAATGTATTGTTAAAAACAACAGAATATGCTATTTAAATGTTGTTTCTATATGATGTTGCTATGTTGGTGAAAATATAAATATTATTAGTAAATGTAGACAAGAATCAAAACTCCAAATGTGTTCACAATAGATTAAAAAAAAAAATTAATCATTTAATATTTGACTACTCATTTGATTAGTGATTGGTGCTTAATTTGATTGTGTAATTTGTTTATCTCAAAATAGCTTTAATCTCCTTAAATACCCCAAGTTCCGTGTTAAGATCCACAACTCTATTATATAATAGTATATTTCTTTATGTAAACGAAAATGCTTGATTACTGTTTTTTTTTTATCAGTGAAGAAAAAATGTAAGAGAATAAACTCAAAAATTGTATTTCTTATTCTATTCTACCAATGATGATATAGTATTACCTACCTACCTATTTATCTGCACTAATCTGCAGTCAGAATGACTTCCTTTTTTTTTAAAACTAATTATTAATCAACTAAGTGTTGATTTTGGTTTTATAGTTTGACTGAAAATATTGAAGAGATGATCAATTATCGTGGGCATATATTAACATAATATACAAAAATATAAATATTCAATGTATTCATGCGTATTATATAGAAACATCTGAAAATGGCACTACGCGTTGTAGGCGCTGGGTGGCACCTTTTTCGGCCAAAATAAACCTTTCCCTTTTCGGCCATTCTGAAATGACTGTTTTCGTCCAGCACACTATTTTGGTCACCAATGAAATATTATTTTATGAGAGAGGAGAAATAACACGAATAGAATTTATTGAACGTATGTGTTATAACCATAGACCTTATACTGATCCATATCAGGTCTATGGTTAGGTATAACTATAAAAAAATTAAAAATCCACATAATTTTATAAAATTAGTATATATACTTGTTGTGTAAATGAATAATATAATATAACTTTTATTTTGTATACTTTTTAACTTAATTCAATATATTATAAATTAATAATTGACAATTGTTGACTCATACTCGTATAATATACAATAATTTTAGATGCCATTATTATTATTATTATTATTATTACTTTTATCTTTATTATATTGTATTATACTATTATAGGTATCTTATTCTTGACGATATCTGGTCGATCGATATCATTGTTCAATTATATTTCAGCGTGTTTCTAATTTTCTATCCGTGTACATATATGTATCATTGTGTCTGCTGCCGTATATATCAATAAATTACTTAGACATGCAAAATAATTGGATCTTAATGTATATATAATTAATATATTAATTTTTTTTATATATATTATTATTTTATAAAGTTTATTAAAAAAAGTATTGTTTTGGGAGTTTAACAAAAATAAAACGTGAAAAATATATTTCATTGGTGACCAAAATAGGGTGCTGGCCGAAAAGGGAAAGGTTCATTTTGGCCGAAAACTGTCTCGCCCGTAGGCGCTAGTCTCATTTTCCGATTTTCGTATAGTAAAACTATTATTATGTATGTGAACTATTATTTTATTTCAATGTATTAATTTGACCCTAAACTAGTTATCTTAATATGATATATTATAGAGACTATAATACTAGGTGATAATATGTGTCTACAATCGTAGACCGAACTTCACAATTCTAAAATTTTATGGGTTTAGGTTCAGGGGTTCACAAAAAATATCTAAAATGATACAGGTATACCTGTTAATTTTTTGCGGAAATCGGCCATGGTTGTAGGTTAGATTTGGGTAAATCGTCGTTCTGACCTTCCCCCCACCATCCTATATTTGTTCATTCCATGAGGTTAAAAGGCATCAAGTAGCGTCACTACAGCAAGAAGAAGAAGCCAGTCTGTCCATTACTTATACAATTGTAATAAAACGCATTTGTTTGTGCAGCGCAAACATGTGCATTCTCATCGATTTGCATTTTGCAAGATTTTCTTATTCTTACTAGTTGACCATTCTGTGCTACGTACAATATTATCGTTATATGTGAGTACCTATTGTTTCTATTTGTTTTGCTAATTTAAAATTATATTATATTGAATCCAATAACCTTTACATTTTGTACCAACGTCTAATACAAGTTTTAAATTTGAATAGGTGGCTATATGATTGTAGAGAACGAAGCTAGTCAGTAGTCTGTCACTTCAATCTCAGTATTAAAACGCATTTGACTGTGTAGAACAAACACTTGCCAGTTGATTCGCAGAGTTTTTATATGCATACTAGCTGTCCAGTTTGAAATACGTAGAATACTATTATTGTTAGGTATTTGTAAGTATTGTACCTTTACCTATCTATTTATTATCTATACTAGCTGTCTTAAGCCCGACCAAATATTT
The DNA here is from genome assembly GCF_037042655.1 of Diuraphis noxia. Classification (NCBI taxonomy): domain Eukaryota; kingdom Metazoa; phylum Arthropoda; class Insecta; order Hemiptera; family Aphididae; genus Diuraphis; species Diuraphis noxia. The sequence continues at coordinate 41,404,811 of NW_028301711.1, read as the reverse complement.
GTTTTTTATATATATATAAATGTATTTGAAATAAATCCACTCATTATAATAGTAATATAATATTAAATAAAATAATGGCAACCCCCCAAAAATCATAAGTTTTTGGTGTACTGAAAAAAATGCATGTAGTTAAAGGCTACCTTTCTATCTGTTCCACCCGGAATTTCTCGTGTCAAACATGTGTTTTTTTTAAATATAAATTTTGAATAAATCTGTAAAAAAGTGTGGATAAACTTGGATCAAAATCTTCAAGGATTGAAAAATAAACTTTAAACACTCTTTAATTCTCAAGGAATTTATTGATATAAATTTTTATTAAAAGTAATCCAATAGTTTTTGAGTCTATAAATTTCGGAGAAACCAGCGTGGGTTAATAATAGTGAACAAATATAAAAATTATAATTTTGAATTATTATTATATGCGATCAATCATATTATTTTACGTAACCCATTAGTCAACCATTTATACAAAAAAAAGTATTAATTTCTACTAATTTACTAATATACATATACCTAACTATATAATAATATTATATCTACTAAATCGTCTAAGCCTATATAAAAAAAACTCCCAAGTAAAAAGACTTTTCAGTTTTTCCACCATTTACCAATTTTCTGGGCAAATTCTCCCATTTTTTTCCGAACAAACCTTACGAATCTACTACGAATCCGATGAACCGTCATTCGAAATATTACGAGAAAAAAATAAACAAAACTGAGACAAATTGGTCCAGTTATTTTTGATTGATGTTGTTACCAACTAACAGATTTTCATTTTTACTATGTTACTATTGTTTATATTTATATTATATGTATTAGGTATAGGATTATAAGGTTTTGAATATTTTATTCATTTTTGGTCGTTTTTACATTATGTTTCGCTGGCCATAGTTCACAGTTTAAACTGTTTAATTAGCTTCCTAAGTATTATTGACAATGATAAATAATAATATTATTATGTTATACTTCAATCCATGTTACCATATTCATATATCCTGTGATTTCTTTACCTTTGATATTATTATATTATTAAATAGCTTCATAATTTACCAAGTAGCCAAAGTCTTTGTAACGATTTTTATAAGTTATAAGCACACACATACTCACACTTACATCATGTGTAGAACGTAGACCAATAGTATTTAACCAGGACATTGCTAATAGAGGTACGCTATGAGTTATAATTATTTTTGTTGAGCCACTTTTGAAATTCAGGAAATTTGGGGCCATAAAGTATAGAATTAATTTTATGTTAATCTAAAGAAAATAAAACCTAAATAAAGTAATCAAATTAAGTCTAATGATAACCTGATTTAATTTACAGTAAAAAAATATGATAATATTAAATTTAAATTTTTTGTCTGCGAATAAAGATTGCCCACGGTCCATGATCACTGCATTTAGTCACTATTCGGTAAACCGCAATTATTTCGCTTTTAAAAAAATATCACAAATATACAAATATTATAATATTTTGAACAAAATGTTACATAATTCATCTTTAATAATTTATTGCATTGTATAATAATATTCAAACAACATATTATAATTTTGATTTAAAAAATAGTAGGAACCTAATTATATAGAATACAAAAATAAAACTGAAATGTTAAAAAAAGTCGTTATATTTTTATATAATTGATATTGAAGACGATAAGATTTTGATGTGAAACCTAAAATTGCCTGTATTGTAAAACATAATTTAATTTTTTGTTAATTCTAAATCGAGCATTTTATTATTTTGTTTAACATTTTGTCTCCTGACCTTAAAATAGTATATCTACTCTACTATCACCTGCATTCATAGGAATTATATTTTAAATAAAACCATCGTCATAATATCATAGACACATCATACTTTGGTATTGGATTTTAGGTTCCCGAAATTCAGGGAAATAACCGATTTTTTGTGAAAACCGGTAACTGGTTTCAAATCCTATGTGAAACCTTAAACAACAATTTTTAATTAGATTTCAAGTTTCTAACGTACTATTATTTATTTTTAAATTACAAAACAAAAAAGTTAGTTTTGTAGAAAATTATTTTTGGTTAAGGATTCCCATTTTCCAAATTTTTTTCCCTGTCTATTAAGAAATGTGATACTGATCATTTTTTATTTGGACCTTCCCACGCACCTTGGATGCAATGTCCTAGTTATTATTCAGAGTCACAGATAAACACTTAAGAGTCTACTGTGACTTAAGGATTTTAGAATGTAAATTGTTTAGGATCTATTTATAGATGTTTAAAGGACTGAAAAAATAATTGTATTATAAAATATTTGCATAGACAGGTGAATTCATATATGTATACTGGACTTATTAGTTATTTTAAATGTATTTATGTATATATTTAGGCTTGTATATAAAGTTTTTTATATATTGCATTAATAATTATTTATCTAATGTATCAGGTGAAAACCTTAATTCACATCATACTTATTATTTTATAGGTTGAATATCAAGTATCCTGCATCCAGCAATGATGAATAAAAAACTTATTTCATTTGGAATAATTTTTTTCACAACAATTTTAACAGGGTAAGTTAATTTTCATAGAGTTTAAATTAAAAATTGTTATTTAAATAAAGTTTTTTAAGTGGACGCCACCATCGCATGTGTTGTCTCCGTCGTACAAGTGCATAATTTTACGCTCAGCAGATCACGTTTAGCACCGTTAACTTAAAATTTAGAGTGAATTTACCTCTGATGAATATTAAGGGTTACATTATAATCTAAGGAATGTCATGAATTTTTTATTATATTTTAATTTAAAAGCGAGTTATGAGCATTTGAAGATATTCTACACACAATTTTCAATTTTTAATATAAGTACCTACTCATAACTCGCTTTTAAATTAATATAAAATAAATAAGCCTATATGATACCTTAGATAATAAATATTACCTTTAGTTTTTATAAGAGGTCAATTCATTTTACATTTTAAACTAACGGAGCTAAACGTAGTCTGCTGAGCTTAAAATTTGGTTTGTTATGCACTTGTATGACGGAGACAACACGTCATGCGGGATGCGGGTGTGATGTCTTCTTAGATAAAATGTAACATAATATTGTCTGCATATTTTAACTCTAAACTTGTACGAACACAATTTGATTCTATTAGAGTGAAAAATGATAAATACATTGTGATTGATACGGATGCTGGCGCTGATGACGCAATGGCAATTTTGCTTTTACTAACAGCGAATGCCAACAAAACCGATTCGTATTTCGATGTTGTGGCAATAACTTGCGTTTATGGTAACTCCGAATTAAGCAACGTTGAACAAAATGTGCTGAAAATACTGACAGTTGCAAATGAAACAAAAGTAACTATGACTAAAAAAAATAATATTATGTAATATATTTATATATTTAATTATCATCAATTCTAAAACAAGAGTTTAATTTTATAGATTCCAATTTACTCCGGTGCTTCCAAACCACTGACCCAAAATCATACATCTGATTATTTTTTTGGCAAAGATGGATTTGGCGATTTTGAATTTGATCAAGAAATTATTGGTAATATTGATAGATCAAAGCATGCAGCAGTTGCATTAATTGATTTAGCTAATCAATATCCTGGTAAATTGAGTATACTTGTGCTTGGACCAACAACAAATATTGCGCTTGCAATATCATTGGATCCAACATTTGTTCAAAAAGTCAAGCGTTTTTATGTCATGGGTGGTAGTATGACTGGCTATGGAAATAGAGGTCCAGGTATTGAATTTAATTTCGGCGCGGATGCAGAGAGTAATTTTATATTTTTTAATTCAACTCAAGGATTAGCGACTTTATTACTACCCTGGGAGACAAATTTAGTAATTCAGATACCAGCGGTAATGTATAAAAAATCAAAAAAATTAGAATGCCTTTAAACAATTTATTATTAACTTATTATTATTTTTTTTTTATTTTTTTATTTTTTTTAGTTATGGAGAACACATGTACTTGGTGTTATTGAATCAAAATTCATAGCATTTTTAAATCAAGCAGAATCAAAAATTAGAAAATTACCAACTTGGCAACCTTGTGATTCTTTAATCGTAGCTGTAATGTTGTGGCCAAATTTGATTACAAATTCTTTTGTTGTAAATATAACACCAATTATGGCGGGCGAAGCACGTGGTGGAGTACTTGTTGACTATTCACACGCAACTAATAAACCAAACAATGTTGAAATTATCAAAGAAATTGATGTTGAAGAATTCAAAAATATTCTTATGTTTTATTTTTCATAAATTTAAATTAAAAAAATTGTTGAATCTTTTTGTAAAAGGTAGAGCATGTATGATTATAAAATATGGATCAACTGGAATATTAAAATATAATAACTGATTATTCAATTAAATATCGATAATTGTGCATATTAATAATTAAGTATAATTATAAAAATAGTAAATTAATGCAGCTGTACCTTTTCATTAAAATACCTAATGTATAACTAATTATTAAATTTCGTATGTCTGATCTTCGAGTCTTTAAATATTTATTTCGATTTTAAAAATGAGTAAAACATACGTCATTTCATTTCCAAATTTTATTTGGTTTAAAATTATATATTTTTTACATTTAAATACGGTCTGATTATATATTATTATGGCATATGATAAACTCGATAATTCGCATGTTATCTCACTTAGACCAAAGTATGTTCTTTTTAGTCTAGAAGTTCTCAAAATATAATAACAGAAAGGTAAAGATATTTAAAAACTATACAATTTTAAAATACAAAATTATTAGTAATATTAGAGGAATAATAGAGGAAAATAGTATAAAAACAGTATAATAACATTATTTTTGGTATAATATAATATATAATATACGTATAGTCATTATATATATATAGTATATAATATATAGTATATAGTATATAGTATATAGTATATAGTCATATAGTATAATCTTTAGTAAAAGAAAAAATATTTCAAATAAAATAAAATATAAATATAGTATACTGGTTTTATCTTATCTCTTTGAACATGTGTTTTTTTAATGATTATAGATCGATGATGTGGAATTTCAAAAAAAAAAAAACACAAAAAAGTTGAGTTTTTTATTTTTAATAGGTTATTGTTTTTTTAGCATAAAACACTCATATTGTATAAAATATTTTTATAAGTAATTCCTAGCAAAAATGATGACCGAACACAAAAAAAATCTATATGAAAATTCTTGGGGTGATATTCATTCCATCTCTTATTGTCATGATGTTAGAGTAGAGGCCTCGCCTGACTTTTGCCCTATTCTTAAATTTATGCTTAAATGTGCTAACAAGAAAAAGGGGAACTGTAGCCATACTTGTAGTATAGACTTGTGTACATTTTTTTAACTAATACTCAAATATTTAATATATGCATGTAACCATGTAAGCATATAAAATACGAGTATAGGGGTCATTTAAACATAGTTCATACAGACAAGCCAGCACACAGTATAGTATATTAGTATCTAAAAACATTTATTCCTTTAGTATAAAATATGACGGCTGAACTCTAAAAAAAATTAATTTTATTCATTTCACAACATTCAGTGGGGGACCCCCCCCCCCCCCGTAAATACGCCAATGACAACATTGGTATTGAATATCTTGTGAATAAAATTATTGAATTTGTGAGTTTAAATAAAAAAACTGATGCCCATCATCATCAAAAAGAAACATTTGTATTCCTTAGATGCTTGGAGTCAATTCAATTTCCAGAGTAATTCTTGGTGCACTATGGGATGACGTCGTGCCGAAGAGCTTTTGATTGTTCATTAATAGCTGCTGATAATGATAATATATTTTGTCATTTTTTCATTTACGTTAAGTTATTTATTAAATTATAGTTACTTTTGTAAACTTGATAATTATTTTATAATATTTAAAAAAAATTGTTTAATATATTTTAAAATGAATACCTTAATGACGTCGGTAACAATACTTGCCTATCTATATTATATTGTTTTCGTCATTTTTTATTCGATATTCGATGTTTATTTATTTTTGAAGACTAGCAGTTAACTTACAAAAAAACAATTCTATTTGTATTTATTTACTGTGCATATTACATATTATGGAACACATTATAATTTATTATAATGCACTTATACTCTGTTCAAAATATGACCGGATCTCGGCGGCCGAGTTGTGCGCATGGGCGTGGCTTATTTCTGCGGCTCGGCCTGACACGTGATCTATGGTGGGGGAGGTGCCTGACCGTCCGCGAGCGAAAACTGGTCGCCACCGAGGTCCGGTCTTATTTTGAACAGAGTATATACAAATAATTTGTTCGTAATCGAAGGGGCAACTGTTAAATATTTTATATTCTCGTTGTGATGGCCTGGATTTATGTCTAGTTGTAAATGATTATAAGTATAAATGGGATTCCATGCACTCGGATGTACTGATAAATGCCATTCTTGTACGCACATACACAAGTGACAAGTCAGTAATATATTTTATACCAATATTGGCACCGGTCCAATATGCGACCTACGCATAAATTTTCGGTTCAGTGTGCGACCTATATAGAGATGCGCCGTTTACTCTTATTTCATATAGCTTTTTCGGTATTTTCCACAAAAATTCTATGGTTTGGGTATTGGCATTTGTATCAGGACCAACCTGTTGTTGATCGCACGTTGGCCAGTCAATGATGAGGATGATGATCAATTATTAGTTGTATGTTACACATTAGACCGGTGCCTCACTATAAAATTCATTACGAGTTTCACGTCAACTAACTTATTGTTTTACATTTTTATATTGAAGTTATTCAAATCTCTATTTAGAATTAAAATCAAACAATGTTAACTATCTATAATTTGTTAAATCTTTAGGTTTATTGAACTAAAATATTGACAATGGTAGTGAGTCCTTGTAAAAATATGTTACCTACTGATTATACAGATAAGTTTTGGGGAATATTAAGCTTCTACACGAAAGTTGCATGTGAACAATCACATACGTTAGTCCTTATAAATGTTATATGTTAATTTCTACTTGATTATAAAAATGAGATGTGTAAATTCCTAAACAGTAAAAAGCTGTGTATGTTAATTTCTACACGGTGAATTAAATTGTATTATTTTTAAGTAAGTAGTTATACTAGTAACTGCACAGTGCACGGCAGGTAAAAAAAATTTACTTTGTTAGTTCCTATATGGTAGAAATTAATATATTATAATTTATAAAAGTAAGTACCTATGGATTGAATGTAAATGAAATCGCTCTTGTTTAAACTGCTATATGTATGGGGCCTGCACTTAATACTTAATATAGTGTATGACAATAGCTTATCGATAAAGCTGATGAAATCTAAATTCGATTTTTCAATAAACAAAACATTTACGACTTTTTATTAAAAAGGAAAAAAATTATCTTTGGAAGTGAAAAAATATAAATAATAATAATAAGTTTAATTTATTCGGTTGTACTAATTTTATATTAGGATATAATTTTGTTCAAATATGTTAATATATATTTTATAAATGCCTCACTGTACCCCGGTCTCCCCTATTTCGTTTATGACACAATATAAAAATTCATCTTTAAATGAATGTAAAATTTCATTAAGTTCTTCGATTTTTATGATTTACAATTAAAATAAATTGACACCTAATTTAAATGTTTATTGTACTTGTTTAAAGTATTTTAAACCTATAAAGCCGATGACTAGACAGTATCAAAAATGAAATTCATACCTAATGAATTTTATCAATATTAGAATTAAGAATAGATTGTTATTGTTAAACAAAAACATGATCTAATTATAATCCTGTATTCCTGTTTGTAATGGATGATAATATTTTATGATTGTGGCGCAAAATTAAAAATGTAATTCTGTGTACATTAAACGTAGGTATTAAGTATTTCACCTATGTATTTAATTAAGATATAAATATAAGTTTTAAATAGTTTGTCCATTAATATTATTTACAATTTAACTACTAGACTTGTACTACTACTATTTGCATAATAGTTTGCTCATGTTACTTAAAATATAATAATTTATTACAGTTTACAAAATACATAAAGCTTATTACAATTTATGATATTTTAATCTTGTACTACTATAAAATCTAGTCTATAGGACAAAAATATTTTTATGAATTAGTGAACTATTTATTTAAATCTACAAATGTTGTGTATAAAAAAATATATATATCAGAAAATTATTTTTTTTAAACAAGTCTCTCCCATAACATTAACTCGGTACTCATAATAACCAAACTAACGCTAAAAGTCATGGAAATGATCATTAAGTTAATATTTTATAGTATAGTATATCTTAATGAATTAGTGAAAAAATGTTTATCCATTATTTATATACATATAATTAATAATAATTATATAAATAAATATATGGTATATAACTGTATATTATATAGTATTATAATATTATCATTATAAATTGATATTAATTTAATATTGATAATATGATTATGGCGCAAAATTCAAACGGACCAATGGTAGCGCTGGGGCTCTACTAGGGTTTGCTAATATGAGTAATAGGTATGCGACCGGGATTCAAACCGACGACGGTGCGTATCTCAACCGATGCCTTAATCCCCCGGCCACTACGCCTCCCAGTAGTCAATTACAAGTAGCCTTCATCATGACGAATCCAAATATTTTCTTAGAAATCCCATAAATTATACTCTTAAAGATCAGCCTTATAGTTAAGATTATATTCATGTATTTAGTTATTTTATGCATGAACACTTTGCATACAAATTTTTTTATGGCATAGGCCCCTAATAATAATAATAATAATAATAAGCCCAAATTCCACTTAATTATAAAAGTTAAATCATATAAACGATACATTGCACAACCATTAAGAATATAGGTATTTTATTCTGACAATTAATTAGTCACCCTATAGATGACTAACATCATTCTACCTGCGCCCAGCTGCCACCCAGAGTGAACTGTGCTATATGATGAGCCGAGCGGCCGTGTGTGTTCGACGTTGGTTTTAAAATATTAATGTTTGCTTCCTAATTCAAACACTAAAATTACGCAACTGAGTTTGTTTAGTAATCACTAATCAGTAATCACAGTACCTACTACTAAATAAAGTAGAATCATTGGTTAATAGCAATAATACGAGAACTATGATATTCAGATAAACATTGGATTAAATCCAATTTCCTACCTAAATTCTAAATGTATATAATTTTACTTTATCAATACGAAGATATTATTGATTATTAATTTGTGTCTTAATATATTCATCACAAAAATTTATAATTATAAAATATTATGTAAATATTAGAATTGAATAGAAACTATGAAAATATAATTCATTTTCAAATATTTATCTATATTTTAATAGTTCATTTAATTCGTTTAGATATACGATTACTAATTCAGTGCTAAACAATGCGTAATTAATGCTTTTGTTTTCATCAGAGAATAAAAAAAAAAAACTTCAAATATCTAATCGCCGCGTTTTTGAAACGCGGTACGCGCGCGTTTAATTGCCCATAGTGTGTAAGCCACTTTAATTTTGAGCGATTTGTCGCGACTGATTTCTAAAATTAACTTGCGGGATATTCGGGATAACCATGTTATTATACACACTCGGCGTTCGGCTGGCGATTTCCTCATTTCTGTGCTTGTACAGTCTTCGTTTTCAGTACGTGTTGTGCATAGTGCACGTATGAAGAACAGGCAATTTAGAATAACGGTAAGTAAAATTTGTTAAACTAACTTAAAATCATGTGGTAGCTAAAGCAGTGGCGTACTTACGGGAGTGTAATCCATAAGGTCCAGACATCCATTGATATACAATATTGTTAAATTATAATTGTAACAAGTTTACAACCCTGTTAAAAATTATCTTGTCCCTCCCCATGCAAAATTCTTTAAAACACCACTGTACTGTTTAAACTGAAGTGCATTAGTTCCAAAAAATTCCTAACAAGTAAGAACATATTAGGAACATATTATTATAATCATTCTTGTTTAGACCATATTTTTATTAATAGTAATGAATACGTAGCGAGTAAAATTAACGATGGTGTACTTACTGATATAACGGATCGCTGTACGATTTGTGTTTCAATTCCAATTAATGCTAATATGTTGTTAATAATCGAAAATTGATTATAATTTAATTTCATCAATATTAGCCAATGAAAATTGGAGTGAAGTATATGATGCGGGTAATGATGTTAATAGCTGCTATGATATCTTTGATGAAATAATTAAAAAAGCAATTGTTAAATCTACAACTCATATATAATTGAAATACAAAAATAAACGCTTAAAGGAATGGATGACTAATGGATTATTAATTTCAACCCGCCGAAAACATTTTCGCCGAAAACATTTTCTCTCAATGTAAGTCAAAAAACACCCGAATAATTCATTGTTAGCATTGCACTATAAGAAATACAAGAATAATTTCAGTAAAACTATCAGGCTAGCTAAGTTTAAATTTTATGAACAAAAATTCAGAAATGTAAGTTCTAATCCAAAATCGACATGGAAATTAATAAACGAAGTTACTAGTTTTAAATTGAGATATAAAGATGACATTGTCAAACTAAAAAAAGCGGGTAAGTCGTGGATGTCGCTCTGCTGTACAGTAGGTTACTGTAATGAATGGGATTAAATTTGAATGCAATGATAGGTATCATTGTATACGAATAACGATTCTGAACGGAGATGATTTGTCAGTCTAGGATATATTATATCTAAATATAGTCATACAGTGGCGGCTTGAACTTTTTTTCCCTCGAATCACGTTTAATATTTTTACACCACCCACCCTAAAATATAGTTATTAGTTATTACTTATTATTGTACATTATCTGCTGAGTACACATATTATATTTATTATTTATAATTTAATATTTAAATACCAACCTGCAAAAATGGTCCAATCTACCTTTTCCAACCATAAGACCTACCCACCCAACCACCCATTAATATATTTGTGAATCACGTGATTCAAATATACTCCCTTCGAGCCGCCACTGTAGTCATATATTCTATTTTGAAACAAATATTTTATTTTTCAATTAAGACGCATTTTGCATAAGGCACGGTTAATCAATTAGTGTAGTTATCATATAGTTATCATAATTCATAGGTGTCGGCACCAATGCGGTCGGCACATTTGCGGTCGGCACCTTTTTCGTGCCGTTTGCGGTCAGATTATTTCTATCCACCTGATTATCTAATTTAAGCTATATACATATATATTATATTATGTACTAAATAATTATATATTAAATTGATTCTATACAGTATATAATAATATATTTATTGTAGACTCCAGCGTAAGTGGCCCAGAGACTGGTTAGCATAATACATAGGACTATACGTTAATTATAAATAAAAAAAACAATAAAATTCTCGCCGAAGTCTCTTCAATTCAAGATTTTCATGTAAAATAAGAATAGCGCTACATATAAATTGAATGCTGTTGCGTTTGTGTTTGTATTAATTCTATTACTATTGTAATTCAAATATCTATTAAGCTTATTGTACAACGAGTACCTACAGATTGTTAAATGTTCATAATTCAAAATAAAAAAAAATAAAAATATTTATTGTAAAAATATGTTTAAAATAGTATTATTATTGGATTTACCGGTTTTTTGCTATTTGGTTGTTTATGGGTATTATTATAAATAAAGTGTTGGAACTTTGGAAGTATTAAATTAAAATTGTATTATGTCAGTTATATAGTTACATGCCATCGATAACATTTACTCAGTCTTTAGTATAGTATACACTTTTGTAGAGTTCATAGTCGGAGTTTACACCATTAATAGATCAAGGATTAGATTTAGTGGCTGAAATTCCAGTTTACTCGTCTGTAAAAACAACATTAAATCATATACATAGGAAATCAATTTAGTATATAAAGTATATTATATATATAACTTAAATTTATATATAAATAAGCTGACCGCAAACGGCACGAAAAAGCTGCCGACCGCAAATGTACCGGAACCAATTCATAATACCTTATATTATCATAGATATACGAATACCTGGTTTGAGGATAAATCGTTATCATTACGCGATTTCATAAAAATTTAAAACTCAAACGCTCAAAACATTTTTCCTATAATGACTTATGGAAAACTTGGTGTTAAATTGTATAACCTTAGATATAAATACAAACAAAATTACGAATTTTGAACTACAAAATAATTTGCAAATATTCATGGTTTTGACGAATTTTTGTCAATATTTGAAATTCAAATGCTAATAATAATTTAATTTGAATTTTCGGTGGACATTTTTTTTTGTGATAAAGATTGAAAAGCTTGTAAGGAGCCTTGTATTAAATTTTCAAATCTTAGGTATAAAAGGAAATTTTTTTATGAATTTCTAGATTAAAATAATTTACGAATTTTCGTGATTTTTACGTATGTTGTCAAAATTAAAATATGAATGCATGTAAAAAAAAAATGTAGCTATATATTTATTTTATTTTTCAACTGCTATTGCAAAACTATATTATGAGCCTTGTATTAAATTCTCAAATCTTAGAATTAAAAAGAAAAACTTTTATGAATTTCGATCTAAGATGATTTGAACATTGCCGTAATTTTTATGTATTTAGTCAAAATTTGAACTGTAAATGCTTATAAAAAAAATTTGTGACTATATATTTATTTTATTTTTCAAATGCTATTGTAAAACTATTTTAGGAGCCTTGTATTAAATTTTCAAATCTTAGGTATAAAAGGAAAATTTTTTATGAATTTCTAGGACAAAATAATTTACGATTTTTTGTGATTTTTACGTATGTTGTCAAAATTAAAATTTGAATGCATGTAAAAAAAAATGTAGCTATACATTTAGTTTATTTTTCAACTGCTATTATAAAAATATATTATGAGCCTTGTATTAAATTCTGAAATCTTAGAATTAAAAAGAAAAACCTTTATGAATTTCGATCTAAGATAATTTGAAAATTGCCGTAATTTTTACGTATTAAGTCAATATTTGAACTTCAAATACTAATAAAAAAAAATTGTGCTTATGTATTCTTATAATTTTTTAATCACTATAATAATAACTTATGAGGAACTTTGTATTAAATTTTCAAGTATTTTGATAGGGCCAAAAAAATTTTATCGACACTTCAAAAAAAAAATTTTAAGACAAATTGAAAATTTCAGTCGTCTATAAATATCTCAAAAAAAGTCAAAATATTTTGAAAATTAAATCATGTAAAGAAAATGCCAATCCTAATAACTGGTGAAATTTTCAAGTATCTAGAACTTATACTTTTTGAATAATAACAAATATTTAAAATCGTTTCAAGATAAATCGTTATCGTTACACTATTTCGTAAAAATTTAAAATTTAAACGCACTTAAAATTTGTTCTATAACGATGCTTCGAGTTGTCTCTATAACTACTTTAAAGGAAAACTTAGTGTTGTATTTTTAATCCTTAGTTATAAACAAAAAAAATTTTATGATTTTTCAACTTCAAAATTACTTGCAAATTTTCGCATTTTCGACAGATTTCGTAAAAATTTGAATTATAAACGCTTATTAAAAAAAATCGTGTATTACGATTTTTAATTTTTTTTAGCTACAATAAGAACAACTCATATGAAACCTTGTATTAAATTTTCAAGTTTTTTTGGTCGTCCAACATTTTTTTACCGACACTTCAAAAAAAAATTCTCAAAAAAGTCGAAAATTTCAGTGGTCTGTAAATAACTCAAAAAAAGTCAAAAATCAAAAAATTTTGAAAATTAAACTGTATATAGATAGCACTACCATAAACATTTGGTGAAAATTTCAAGTATTTACAGTGATTAGTTTTTGAATTACAACCATATAAAAAAATCGATTTGGTCGAAAACTGATTTTACGTAAAAATTCCCGTTTTTCTGTCATTTTTTTTTTGTTTTTCTCGATTTTTTTGAAAAATGTTGGAAAATGTTTACTTTTGACCTCTATAATGCACCAAGGATCTTCAATTTTACATCGGAAAGCAACCACAAAGTTTGAAATCGAAGCATTATTTCGACTAGTTATGCTGTACACACACAATAAAAAAAAAAAACACACATCATTGTAAAATCAATACATTCATCACTTCGTTCAGAATCTAAAATTATTATTGTGAAATAAATGTGAAAAATGATCCAATAACAGCATCTAATATGTTAAATAATTTCTTTATAAATATTGTTCAGAATAATTTAAATAAAACATACTTGATATAATTAATAGTTTTAAAGACGATACAGCTGCAGGTTTGGATAAAGTATCCGTGGAAAAAAAAACCTATGACATACAATTTTAAAATGCTATATTGCAATGGTCTGCTTGCCTTTAATATATTCAGCCCCCCAAGTTAAAAGTTGAAATTGCGCCTATGCATATACCTACCTATAATTATCTACAATGATAAAATCAAATTATAGTAGCCTTGTTGGGTTATAACTTAAATGACTTGGTAAGTTTACTATTTTGTTTTAAAAACGATCAAAAAAAATTTAAAAAAAATAGGGTTGACTCATGTTGTAAAAAGTGGAAGTCAGTACATCATAACTTTTGATACAATCATGAATCAAAATTCAATAATCTCTATAAAAAGTGGTTTTATTTAAATAATACCCTAGAATTTTGTATGATATGCAAGTTGCCAAGCCTAACTTAACTCTGTAGATGTGCCATTGTGAGTCGTAAAATTCAATTTGAACAACTGACATTTATACCAGAAATTGTACAATAGGTATATAAAGATTTTTTTCTATAAAAATCATCTTGTGCAGGGATGTAGTGGAGGGTATGCGTGAGTATGCGGCGCATACCCACTTTTCAATATTTTAAAAGAGAGCATACTAAAGAAAAAAACTTGAGACCGGAAGTATCCACTTCATAAAAATTGTTTTAAAATAGCTGACAGAAGTATTATCATATTATGTATTAGGTAAATAAATATACTTAATGATAATATTAATTACATTGTTAAAGTTATTATAATTTAAAATCAACTTAATAAAATAATAACTAATTATGTGTTATTAATTTATATAAATGAAATGAGGTGGAGGTGGAGGGGTTGATGCAGGCCGTAGCCAGACCAAATTTTCTGGTTGGGCAAAGCAAACTTTAGGGGGGGGGTGTTATATATAAAACAATGTCTGTCTAATATTTTTAAGGGGGCAACGCCTTTTCCCACCGTGGCTACGGGCCTGGGTTGATGACAAAAGCTGCCACATATGTAGCATACTCCAGTCCCTAAAATTGTGTGTAGTATGACACACTTTGTGTAGTACGAATAATTCAGTGTGTAGTACGAATAATTCAGTGTGTAGTACAAAATTTAAAAGTGTGTTATAATAATATTCTATAAAATTTTAATATAACAATATTAATTCAGGATATAAAAAAATATAAAAATATTAATAAATATTAATAAATATAAATAAATACAAAATTTAAAAGTGTGTTATAATAATATTCTATAAAATTTTAATATAACAATATTAATTCAGGATATAAAAAAATATAAAAATATAAATAAATATTAATAAATATCACTAATTTTTTTTAAAGAACCTTTAAATTTGTTAAATAGAGGTTCTACTTTATTTAAATAAAATTATTTATTGTAAACACATATTATCATTAATTGATAGGTAGTATGTGTATAATTTAGGTTTGACTAATTTGGGACTATGTGTGACGTGTGTAGTACGAAAATTTGGATATTTTAGGGACTGGCATACTCACAATTAATAACTTTAGGACTTCATGCCTGATCTTGTGTAGATAGGTAGGTACTTAATTTAATACTTAACTGATGATTTTTAGTATAAATTAAAATGACAAAATTACTTTCCTACTAAAAGTTGTTTTGATTAATTGACTTTTTCTTATATCAACTTTTAAGTTTCAAAATCTAAATTCATTTTTAATAATTTTGTCTAATTTAATATGAGACCATAATAGTATAATAAGAGACTGAAATATAATTTATTTTACTTTTAAATTTTAATCCAAACTAGACATTAAAAAATAGTATTTTTGATGGTTTAAAAGACAAAATGTATTAACTTATTTTTCGTGTAAAATTCAATATAATAAAAAATTTAAATTACCTTATAAACAATTGAATTCTGGATTTAAAAAACAGGTTGACTGATCATATTATAAAAATTAAATAAATATGTCAAGTTATTTATTATTTAATATTAGAATCTAAAATAATAATCACTTATAACTAGGGCTAGGATTTATATGCATTTGCATGTTTTTTTCCTTTAGTCCAAATTGATTGGTTGTCAGATTTATCCACAATTTGGCTTATTCTCGTTTAAATAGGACCAATTTTTTTTTTGCATATTTTGGACATAATGCATATAATTGCATATTCATAGATTTTTTTAGAATTTGATATTTTTTGACTAACATTTTTAATTTTTATAATTTATTGTTAATTTTAAATTGTACTTCACGAAACCGACAGTTTTTGATTTATCCGTTAAATTTTCGTAAATATATAACATAAATACTACCTATTTTATCTTAGGTCAGATAATATCCGTTCGTTACTTTATTGTTGGTCGGACGACTTGTAGAATTACTTACACATTGTTATACAGTGAGATAGCACAGAAAAATTGTATTGGTACGTCGTGTGTTGCGTAAATGTGCAGACGTTTATACTTAATAATTTGAATGGTTTTAGTAACAGTGTCCAGTATGTCGAAAGTTCAAATTGAAAGTGCCAAGTTACGTATAATTAAACTAATATTTAATGTAATAATATGAGCTAATAATAAGTAATAAAAAATTATGAATTATAATAAATAATAATAAAAAATTTGTTTTTGCATATTTTGGTAAATAAAATACATATTTTACAATTTTTTATTGCATATAAATCCTAGCCCTACTTATAACCTTAAGTCTTAACACTAAAAACTAAAGAAACTCTAGAATATTGTACTCAGTCTCTCATAATATATTATAATATTATGGGATATTCACATACATCAATTTATATTGCTTACATTAAAAGGGTTTCGGTAAGTTTCCGGTTCCAATATTTTCAATAGGTTCCAGTTAAAATGCTGGTATTTTTAATTTCGGTTCCAAGCCCTGCTTACAACATATTAGTAAATTTGTTGTGGATCCTCTTGTATATATATAATATATATAACTTGAGTATATTGCATAGTATTTTTCCTGATGCCTTAAAAGTGGCTGATGTTAAGCCTTTATTTAAAAGTGGTGATAAATCGAGTATGAATAACTATAGGCCAATATCTATGTTGAGCAATTTTTCTAAAATATTTAAAAAAATTATTAAAGCTAGACTAATAGAATTTTTAGAAAAAAATAAGTTGTTATCAAAAAACCAGTATGGCTTCAGGCCAGGTATAGGTACTGTCGTACTGAGAATGCTCTTTATAAAGTAAGTAACTCAATTTTTTTATAGTAATTTAGATAATAGCAATAAATCTATAGCAATTTTTTTACACCTAGCCAAGGCTTTTGATACAGTGAACCATGAAATTCTATTAAATATATTACCCGGCTTAGGAATAAATAACTCGAGCCTAAAATGGTTTAAAAGCTACTTACATAATAGAAAACAGACAGTGAAAATTAATGAAGTAAATGGAAGCACATATACGATTAAAAATGGTGTACCACAAGGAACGAAATCTGTGATAATAATTTTGAAGGTTCGATAGTTACTTATGCTGATGACACTTGTCTTCTATTCTCTCATAAATCATGGGATGGGGTATATGAGAAAGCCTGCAGAGGTTTCAGTCTGGTTCTAAAATGTTTAAATGATAAAAATCTATCTTTAAATGTTGATAAAACTGTGTTTATGCCGTTCTCAATAAATAAAACTGATCTAAACTTTAACACTTTAGCAATTCATGGCTGTGTGTCAATAATAAAATCTGTAATCAACAAAACTGCAAAATAATTAAAATAATTGAAAAAATTCGATATTTGGGCGTTATATTTGATTAGATGGATTAGATGGAATATGCATATTAACAATTTATTAGGAAACCTACGTTTCATTACTTATAAAATGGTCAAACTCAAAAACTTAGTACCTAAACCAACAATGAAAATAGTTTACTTTGCACTTTATCAATCCAATTTCCAATATGGTATACTGGCATGGGGTGGACTTCAAGACAACATTTTAAATGCACTTGTAGTCAATCAAAATAATATAGTTAGGATTTGTCTAAATAAACTCACTCTACAGGGATCTACGAATGCTAACTATAAAGAATTTGGTGTTGCCAATAAGGTTTTTATATAAAAAAATTGCTATTATGTACGTGGTTAAGAAATTTCATTTAGATAACAATTATACAGCGTTAAGTTACAAAAAAGAACTGAGAAAATATGATTTGACTATTAAATTTGCAAATAAATCTTTTGGTCAGCGTTTTGTGGACTTTCAGGGCCCAACTTTTTTCAATTCTATGCCTTATGATTTAAAAAAAAAGGTACTTGGGGGTGAAATTGTAAACATTAAAGGCTTGATATACAAACATCTATTCTTACAACTAGATAATGATTTGTGGTAATAATATAATCCAATTTGTACCAATTATCAGTTGTACCGGCAGTACCTATAGCACATTATTTTAATTTATCTTAATTTTATTATTTATTTATTTGTCAATAATGTTGTTCTATATAGCATACAACTTTTTCCTTGTCTTTAAAAAATATTTTCTGTAACCTTAAATTTAAGTAGTTTTTTTTTTTTTTTTTGATTTGTTTAATTTTAAAATTCATATATATTTAGTTCATGTTCTTTCTGTTATATTTAGCAGTAATCATAACTCCCTATCGACCCTATCTCCAACACAAGCTGCATAACCTTACAGGAGGTAGGTAATCAATTATTCAATATGTTTTGTTTTTGATTTCTAAAAATCTTTTACCTCAAAGTGAAAATAGTGTGAGACTTTGCTCTCCATACACCACCTATATATGGTTACACTTACTATTTAAAAAAATTACTACATTACTACATTAAAATTCTCAAATTAATGAATCTGATTCTCAATATATCCTATAACCGATTATTATAACGACTATTATAATATCATTAAATGAACAAGACAAGTGTTGCAATCAGGGTTGTCTACATGTTCACTACTTTCATAATTTTTTTTTTTTTTTATTTTACCCAATTTAAATGTACAGGAAATTTTGACACAAGTAATATAATGTGAGTAATATAAAATATTGCATTAATAAATTGTTGGTATTTATGCAGAAAAGTGGAAATAATAATAAAATAAAATAACTTAATATCAGTGATGTTGTCACTGAATCAAAAACACCATTAAAAAACTACTAACTAAGAATAGATTGCTGAACATTTCTATACTATCAAACTAAACAATTTTAGTTTATATCATTATTTTCATATCAATAAATCATCATTCCGATAGACATTGCAGTATATGAAAACAACATTTTTAGTAAAAATTAGTGCATTACCAATATAAACTGGAAATAATTCATTCTAAATGCAAAATTACACTTTAAACAAAATTTTTAGTTCAAAATAATTTGGGGGTGCTAATTTAAGACTTAGGGGTGCTAAGCACCCCCTGGCACCCCCGTATGTGCACCAATGCATTAGATACCTAGACAGCTATATCTACATCCATGAGTACTTATTGTTATTACTATATGACACACTTATAGTTTTTATTCATTTATATTATAAAAATTTAAAAACTTAAAATTTACTCCATAGTTAAGGGTCCATAAAAGTGTTCGGAGTCCGCCAGTTAGTGACTCCTGGTCTATACTAATTAAGTGTCAAGAAAAATAGATATTAAAATTATATGTTCCCCTTAGATGTAAAAATATTATCGATAGGTATCAATGTCCAATAAAGACAAGTAGGTAGACAACAACGGTATTGGCGATAGAAAGGAGCTCTGGAAAAATATCATATAAATAATACAAAGCGGACCCGTTACAGCTTATCACTTTCTATTGCCAATATGAATATATTATTATATGGTATGCATATCTATGTATATCGTTGGTACATTTTTTAAATATGCTCAATTTTTTATTGATACATATCAATATGACAACTATTACATCATGGATACACTCAAATCTTTTCCTTGAGAATTTTGAATGTTGTTAGGCTATTAAAAAAAAAATAAATTTAATTCTTTAAGTTATATTATCAATGGAATATTTTTCTGAAAGTTGAATTTGTTTGATCATATTTAATTTATACAACTCAACATGGTACAATGCAACATTCTGAAGTTTGAACTCCCAGTACTCCTACAAATCACGATACAATAGTTAACAAATATTAACTATGATACCAAATGCCAGTGAAGTAGAATATTGTACTTACAATTTTACACTGCTATAATCAGAAATAAAAACGACAGTAATAATGATTAATTGAATTTTTAATTTCAAGTTCGTAGATACTATAGTGTAGTGATCACGTCGCCTACAGGTATCAGTAGTCAAGGATGATGTTTGGAAGGTGACTTTTGAGTTAATTACACAACATAGAATTCTTCTTAATTAGATTAATTGTTTATTTATTGTGGTAAAACATATATTAATTTATAACATGAAAGCTGAATGTAAGTTAAGTATTCTGAATGATCAGAATAAATTCGGTTTGACTCGAATATATTTTCTAAGTTCAAAACATTGTTTATAAGAATTTTCTAAGTCCAATGAATTAAATTAAACAACAGACTGGCGTGAAGGTGCTCTGGCTAGTCTGGTCAAGTCGCATCTGAATACAGGCTGTTTCAGGGTCCCTTTTATAGTGCTACCCTCTACTCCCCATAGTCTACTTGCTCTTGTCACTGTTCTCACGGATGTGGTATAGTTATCTAGACTGACGGGAAATGTTACTCGCCCACATACAAGTCAAAAGGTGCATCCCGTGCAGCTGCAGACCTCGATAATTTATATTATTATGAATATTATTATTATGTAAAACTATATATTATGAATATTATGATATTACATTATAACATTTGTTCTTGGAACTTTTGTATTGATGTATAATCCCACACCTTGTGTGCCCCTATCATTGATCTTTTATAGTCGTATGACCACATGATTTCGTGTTTCCCTAATATTAAGGATTTCCACGAAATACTGTCTCTCCTACATTTAAAAAGTTCGTCGCACCCTTCCCTAGATTGGTGCGGCTGATACCTAGTTGACTGTGAACTATACAATGCGGGATGCTAGTCCATAGCAATAGTAATAAGTAATGATAAATATCTAATAAGTAAAATGCACAGAGTAGATTCTGTTTGTTGTTATAAATAATAATATAATTTTGTATTTTTATAACAATATTAAAGCAATGTAAATTGTAAAGTTTACCATAGTCCATAGGTAGTCGTCAAACCATCAAAGGATAAAATCGTTAAAATCAAAAATCACATAAGTTGAGTAGTCTGTGTATGTGTAGTGTGGATAAAATCATAAAATATGATAGCAGATATTTTTATCAGTGTTCGAGATCCGTGATAAATAATAATATCGTATTATAATAGTCATTGATAAAATGATAACTAATGATAACCTGATAAAGCATTAGCGAATACATGATCCGATGATGGTTCAATAAGATTTTTAATTTTTACCCGTTTACTTAATAACTTAATTTATTGTAATTGTTGATTGTGAATTATTTGTATAAACTATATTAAATTTTAGTTTAACTTTTAGTTACAACTTACTCAAATTTTATTCAAAATCGCTCGTTTAACATGTAATCTGTATGCTATAATATTTTTAGTCATCAGAATTAAGTTCAACTTAAACAACTCAACAACTGTGTCTTTTGGTTGACTTCTTTAGAAAATATGGAACTCTCAATGCATCAATAAATTGTAGTTTAACTATTGAAAAGTATCATTCTTCTGATGTGAGTTTTTAACTTTTATAACTTGTATATATTGTTATGTTGGCTTAAATTATATTTATAATATATCAATACTTAAGTTCAATAAAAATATATTAAATCTAACTATTTTCCTTCTCGTATATCAAATTATGTACTGGCTATAAATAATATTTATTTGTAAATTAAATAATACATCTATTATTTATTAAGGTTAAGGATAATACAAAATCATTACTATTTAATTTATTTGATGAAACATCCATTACAATGATTACAATTTGTAGTATTTGTTATATAATTACTAAGACTTAATCAAATTTATTATATAATTATTTGTATTATTTATGAGTTATGACTTATCTTAATCACAACCACACCCTTTGATTATATTTCCAATTTAAGAATTCAATGTTTCAATTTTATAATTATTGAGTTTTAATGTAGGTAATATTATGTTCTTTAATATAATTATTAACAACTAAATAGAAGTTTTTACTTTGAATATTTGATAATTAAATGAGATAATTCAATTAAATATGTATTACCTTATTTTACTTGATTATCTACTATAATGAATGTGTCATTATTAGATTATCAAAAGTTTCAGTTAAAAAAAATTGCATACTACATTTTTATTCTTATTCGTAGATGTTGAAAGAAAGAAAAAAGTATCATTCCATTCCTGAGATAAAATTATATTTACACCTATATCCATCATATTTTCTAAGTTAGCCAAAAACTGTTGTGGAATATTAACAAAGCTTGCAAAATATATAGTTTACCTAATAATATAAAAATAAATGAAAAATACTTATAGTTTAATATATTACCTTAATAGTTACATTTAATCAGAGGACGCCACACCCGTATGTGTTGTCTCCATTGATTAAAGCATAACATAAACAATTTGTGTAGAGCAGAACCAATTCTATATTGTTAGCTATAATATTATAGTGAATTAATTAATTATTAAACTTAATAGTACCTATTAGATAGATTAGGTATAACACAGAATTTGTGTTTAGAAATTTGTTTTTTAGAATATTTTAATTTCAAAGCAAGTTTTTGGCTTGTAAATATTATAACATAAAAATAAGTACTTAGAAATTACTTAAAATTTTCAAAATATTGTGATAGTTGTTGTTAAATAAGGATAATTTTCTAACATTTAATAGGGCATTGCACCTGCATGTGTTGTCTTTGTCTTACACACGTACAAACTACATAGGTAGCAAATTTTATTCTCCAGTTTCATAATGTGCTGTTAGTTTTGATATAATATAATACCTATCATACAATTTGATGGTAAGAATATTATCTAAGGCCACACATATTCTTTTGTTGATAGCATTATTATTATTTTAAAGCAAGTTATGATCATTTGAAAATGTAAAGTTTTAAAGAGATTATAATAAAATGATGAAAGACTTTCTTCTGCAAAAGATCGATTTATTAGTGAAGTGTACAATGTTACTCTAGACATTACTATTAACAAAATCGAAGACCGTTACAACAATGCAGAACATATTTTTAATGATATTTTTTTTTCTCTCCAGAACATTTGTAAAGCCAAAAAACACCTGTACCCAATCCCTTCAATTATATTTGCAATTGGTTATCAGAATTTAACATTGACAAACAAACTTAAACACAAAGTATCAATTATTTTCTTCAAAATTTAACAGCCTAATGAAAGATGGGCCTGAAAAAGTTGATGAAACATCTGTGGAATCTGAAATGTTTGACATAGACAATGAAGATGACTCGATTTCAGATGAAAAAGGTTTTGATGACATACTGCAAATATCAGATATATTGCAATAATTGAACAAAATGGTGGGCATGGCATCAGCATTTCCCAATTTAAGCTTGGCTTACAAGGCAATCTGTACATTGCCTCCAACATCACTTAGTACAGAACGTTGTTTTCAAAACTAAAATTAATTAAAACTAATTTACGTTCAACTAAACTATGAGTGAGGCGAGACTTTATCATCTCCTGGTAATTTCCTGTAACCCAGATATTGAAATAAATATGGACGAGGCAATTAATAAGTAGGGCTCAAGATCTAATTTGTTGCGTTCAAATCCATTGTACATTTGTACCAATAATGTTTTCACTTAGCGTTATAATTTTCGGAGTATATTTTTAATATAAGAATTACATTATTAATCACTATTAAAAAAATAAATATATATATATATAAAGAATACACTATAATATATACCCCCTCGGTTTTTTACCGGTTAAATTATCACAATCATAACTTATAAAAAAAGGTTCTTTTACCAAGTGAAATATTTAACTCGAATATGTGACCATCTGAACTAAAATTATTACTTTTATAGATTTGTGACATTTAGTACTGACACCAAGTGCAGTGTCAAATAAGTTTTTACTTTTTTGATAAAAAAAAATTAAATATTCATATATTAAGTAGAATACATTTTGGTATTAATGTGAACTTCAGGAAGAGTATGATTTATAATTAATATACAGTTAAGTTTTGTTTTTTTAAGTGATAAAAAAAGATAAATTTAAAATGGTTTGGTAGTTATTAATTCATGTATAGAATCTAAAATATAGTAACCTGACAATTTCCCTCCGAAAAATTTTTCAATGGGTACATTTTCCTCCCCATTTTTTTAAAATTATTTTTTTTTTTTAATAAAAATAATAAATTTTAATTGTACATGTAATTTTATATAGGTATTTATATAAAATATAATTAATAACTAATACAAATTACTAAAAATTTGTTTTTCATAAATATAATAAATATTTTACTATAAAACGTAAAAAAATTGTATGTAAGTAAAATAGATTAAAAAATATTTTAAAATATAGCCTAAAAATGTCGACAAAACCTTTGCTCATGATGATATAAGATTGTAGAAAAATATTATCTTAATAGTCTAAATCAAATTATTAAGATAGTTTTTGACAACCTAGAAATTGATTGGATTTTAATTACAAATTTAAATTTAAATGTTACTAGCTAATAATAGAGTATGCTAGAACTATTATTTTTTATTTAGACTATTTTTTGAATATATTAATATTACTATTATTGTATTGTTTCAAGTAGTTGAGTTAATCAAAAATATAATCTACTATAATAGGTAATTATAGTCTAATTGATTATATTTATGAAAAAAAATTCTTATTAAATAGTTAACTTAAATAAAACGGGGAGAGGAATGTCAGCATCGAAAATATATAGGGCCATAGGGGGGAGGTAATGTCCTACTACGTCAAACACAGTTATGGGGAAATCGTCCGCCATTCAAAAAGTAAATACATAAATATTCTAAAACTATCAAATCAGTGGTAAGTAACAATATTTTGTTTTTTTTTAAATTACACAAAAATATTTTGAAATTTATACTCCTATCTGTAACTGTAAGGTTATGTCTGCATACTTGATAAATATTTTTTATAATCCTAACCAATCCGAAATATTATATCACAAATAACACAACCCTGCAGTTCCATAGGCAGAATTATTTTTGTGGGGCATTTAATTTATTTTCTTGTGTTTTTATATAGGTAGTTAAAATACTCATCACTTATTATTTAATAGATTCAAATGACAGGTAGTTTTTCACTAATTATAAAGGTAGACAAGTAATCAAACGAAAAATTGGAAAATATTGTACTGTTTCACCACACCCCTTTCTTTTAATCTGTTAACGACTACGGTAGGTAGAATTGTAACGCCTGTGTGACAAGAGTACGAGACAATGTCAAGCGAATGTCGAATGTTTTCTGTTTTAAGGAGCGTTAGTACTTTAGTAGTTATATTCATATAAACATATTTATATACATTATGTCGTAATTCAACATAAATTATTAATATCATTATTTGTCGTAACGCGTAACCAGGAATACGACAAAGTTGAAGGATGCGGGGAGGTTGACCACGAAATGGTACCACTTTTTTGTCATCAACTTCCTTTAATAAATTCAGTTACCATAATACAAAGTTGCAACCATGGACTAAGATATACAGAACTGGACGTGATATGGTTGGAGGGTGTGGGGAGGTTGACCACGAAATGTTATAGAATAGGCGGTATTTTCATTTTAGTACTTCTAGCGCCGCCTCCGTAGATACTTATGGAACTGGATATTAGTTATGATATTGTGATCTAGTCAGTGGTCTTCAACCGGTGGGTCGCGACCCATTTTTGGGTCGCGTAAGCTTTAAAATTGGGTCGCGATAAGTCTTCTTTTTAAAATAAAAATAAAATTTTTAAAATTATTATAAAAGGTAAAAAAATAATTTTTTAATAATTACATTTAGAAATTTAATAAATGAAAATACAGTTTAAAATAGTAATAATAACATTCTACCTATTAAAATGTAATTTTTATTTATTCAGTTTTAATAGTACTATTACAAAGCATTAAGCAATTTACGATTTTTTATAAAGCTTCCGTGGGTCGCGAAAAATGTAGGCCTAAAAATGTGGGTCGCAAGTCCAAAAAGGTTGAAGACCACTGAATTCTAGTCTCATTAGTATCCACTATCCTCGGATGCGGCGCTAGTAATGCTAAAATTAAAATACCACCTGTTCTATAACGTTTCGTGGTCAACCTCCCCACACCCTCCAACCATATCACGTCCAGTTCTGTAGCTTAGTCCATGGTTGCAACCAGTGTTGCCATGTTTATCTGATTTAAGGCCAAATCTAGCCTTTTTTGATCTGATCTAGCCGATAAATTATTTGATCTAGCTCCTGGCCTTTTCCCTAGCTTTTTATCATTTTTAATTAGCTTATTTCTGGCCTTAAACTAATTTTTTATATATACTTATATAATTCTTATTATATTTTATTTTATGTCCCTTCTTCTTATTACGAGCCTACAAATGCAAGTATCACTGTTACCCACTATTTTAAATCGCGCTGTTATCCATTCTTTTATTATCTATGATAATTCGATATCTACGCCTGTGATAAGATAACATTCAATATTTTTTTTTAAATTACATTATTATATATTGTAAACTTTCAATTTAAGTTTCAAATATTATAATTAATTTTAAATTTATCTACTGTTATTAAGTAATAATTATTAATTTTAACTATTTAAATATGATTATAATTTAAAAATGATAATGATAAATGATTATTATAGTGGGTTGAGTAAATTTATTAATGTTACTGTTGTTACTGCATTATGCCATATTTCCTATGATATAAATATTATTAATTTAATTATTTAAATAAAGAATATACATAAAAGTATAAAACGTTGTTTGTAATAAATCTTGAATTTTTTATTTAGCAAAATTCTAGCCTTTTTTTATTGTACTTTCGGCTTTTTTCCAAAATAATAACTGGCAACACTGGTTGCAACTTTGTATTATGGTAACTGAATTTATTAAAGGAAGTTGATAACAAAAAAGTACCACTAGGTCGCACTAATAAGGGAGGTAAATAATTCACTAAATGATTGGTCGAAGTTTTGCATATTATATTTTTATATTTGTCATCACGTCATTGGGGCTGTACGTTGTTGCAAATGTTGCGTCACGTAAACATTCTATATATTTTATTATTTATATCTATAATCCTACTATCATTGTCATCCCATTCATTATCCCCATTGAACTATATGATAGCATATAATATATAATTCATATAGTTCAATGATTATCCCCTAACTTATTGTATATATTAATTACTGAGCATACGGCACGTCAGTGTTGGTAACTTAAATGAGTCTCTTTCAATCGATAAATCAAGGTAAAATGATATCTATTCTGATGAATGCACCCTACAATATAGTATGATAGTACTTACAGATAATGTATTTTTTATAAGATAACATTGATTGGTATGTTTAACTACTTAAATCCATTACACTTAATATTACTATCATATTATAACTAGTCTATTTCTTCTTTTTTAATTTAATATTGTTTTATCACGAGGTGTCTAGTAGGTATATAGTTATATTTTCTTGTTACCATAAATTAATATTTTTTTTTTTTACAGTCAGTTTTTGAGTTTTTGAATAGCTACATAATAATGGGTGGCAAGACAACAAAGTTGTTTAGAACTTCACCTCAACCAAGTTCCAAAGCCCAAACAGATAATGATTCCTCATATCAAGAACAGCATAAAAACTATAACATCCAACAACCAGATGATGTTATTATAAAAAATCCTTTAAGTCCATTTGTATATTACAGGAGAGGGTATGTAAAAAAATATTATTTTATAATATTCATTTTTATAAAATGTATTATCTTAAATCATAACTGATAAATAAGTTCAGTGAATATCATCATTTATGTATCATACTTACTATTTTATTAAATAATACATTTATACTTATTTTTTATTATTGCCACAGATCAATGTATATAGATGAAGATGGTGATACTGCACATGAATTTTATGTAGAAACAAAAATAGGATCAAAATTAACTCTAAAACGAATCAGTAACCAGCATTTAACACCTCAAGTAAGTTTGACTAGTTATTAAAAAACAATGATTTATCTCATCTAGAATTTGTCAACTTATAATTAGTGGTGATTTAGCTTAAATTTAAAAGAGCACTTGAGTAAAAATATAAGTTAAATACATTTTTCATTTCACGTTTTTTTGTACTTCTTTTTTTCTTTAATTTATATTTATAAATAAATAAGATACTTTTTATTATTATTTAAACATAATATTTCAGTTTAACTAAAAAATATGTGACAATTAAGTAATATATTCATAGAGAAAAACTATATTAAGTAAAAAAATAAAAAATAGCAAGAGGTACTACACTGCTGTTCAGTAGGTATTTTGTGTGATTACCGTAAAATATGTATTAAATTTAAATCAAATGATATAAAATAATTATAAATAAAAATAATAAACAATTTTCAACAAAGATTATCTAATTTAGCTTATATCTTATAGTCAGAAAATACTTTGAGTGGCGTTTTCCCAATGATTATAACATGGCAAAAAAAAATTCAGTTAATCGTGTAATTTAAGTATAAATCTACCTTTGGAAGCTTTATTTATATTTATGTATGTTTGTAAAAATATTCTCTCCATCATTGTGTGGGCATGTAATTAATGCACATATGTTCTGAGCTATTTTGCATTAGAAATAACAACAGACTATGTGGTTCTAAAACGAATTAGACAGTTGATCCAAACTCTTTTATATTATAGAAGGTTGGGTAGAGAAGAATGGTTAATACAGTGATGATGGTTATTGGTTTTTGTATTTATTCCGTAAAACAAGCCTTAATAATCTTTGCTACTGAGCAGCTTGTTATTTCATATTTTTTATAAATTTTAATATTATGCATTTAAAGTTTTATTAAAAAATATTTAACTAGTAAATAATTTGCCAATTTTCGTGATCTTTATAAATTTATCAAAATTTGAACTTCGTAAAAAAATAAAATCATGCTTTATGATATTATATTTTTTATACTTTTTTACTTTTTAACTGCTTTTATAACAACTGATTGAAAATGTGATGCCTTTTATAACAATATTCCGAATTCAACAAATGTAGACAATTTTATTAGGACAGACCAAATGATAAATCTGGACAAAAATTCTAATTACAAAATAAGTTTTTGTCATTACCTATGTTATTCAGTCAGTATAGGTATAACAGCCTAATCGATTGTTTTGCCTATGAAAACAAAATTTGGATATAACAAACTGACTCTCGATCCCTTGAAGATTGTTATTAGTGGGATTCTACTATACCATGCATTTTATGGAAGCGAGTGTGTGATAAATATTGATTTTAATATTTTGTTGCATAAATTTCAAATTATTTTCAGTTGTATGAATAACAATCATCTACAAAAAATGCATGATTTAAAATTAATATTTATGATTATTAAATATTATTAAATCAGTACATTTCTATAGTTATAATAGTCTATATCCAATACCCAATATTTTAAGTTAACAATTGTGTTTAGTTCAAGTACATTTTTTACATTTATTTCCATTTTTTTATTT
This sequence comes from Diuraphis noxia, assembly GCF_037042655.1. Lineage (NCBI taxonomy): Eukaryota > Metazoa > Arthropoda > Insecta > Hemiptera > Aphididae > Diuraphis > Diuraphis noxia. The sequence continues at coordinate 41,374,904 of NW_028301711.1, read as the reverse complement.
ACAGGGTGATGTGCCTTTAGATGTGCCGTGTATAAGAAATGATTATCCAGTTGTCCTACTAGACCAGAACAGAACAGAGTAACGGAATGATTGGTTTTGTAAAAAAACATTTTGAGCATTAAAACATCATCGTTCCTATGATATTGTTCTTTCTCCAGTCTATTATAGTTTCTACAAATATTACAATATTTATCCAGTCTTATAAATATGAAATACTTATCATGGTTTACTGGTTGCAATTAATATTGACATATGTATTATTTGTAACACCAGCATTTATATATATACTACAGTATCTAAATTCACTATACAATAATAAAATTATTTCTCCATATTTGTGTTTTATGTATAATTGATTGCATAATATTATTGAAATTAATTTAATTCGAAATTGTGTATCAATTTGTTTTTACTTATTCAATTATATTTGAAACTTACGAGTGTGATTATGTAGTTTTGTTAAAATTAAATATAGCGTAATAGCCATGAATAACGTTTTTGGCGTTATTGAAGTATTTTTTTTTTTTTAGATAACTTATGAACGACAAAATTACCAATAATAATTCACCTAGTTAGTTCATTAATAAACACATTGGTACACAAAAACAAAATTTATTTAAAGAACTCAATTATTCTTATAAAATTATCAATAATTTAAACAAAATATGTTTCATTTTTCATTCTTTAAAATAAAATTCTAATTTTAATCTAATTCTTTTGGTTGTAAAGAAAGTTGGTGGTCATCACTGATTTATATAATTATTTATGTTTATAATATTATTGATTCATATTATAATTTTCTATGTTGCCATTTACCTACAAAATTAAAATTATATTAATACTATTAGATGAATGTAATATTATAATTTTAGTCATTTACTTTATATTTAAATATTTAATATGTAGTCCATTTTTGTTTTTGTTTGTCTTAGGTATATAAGTAAAAAAAGTCATATTGTTTTGTGTTTGTTTGAAAATATTGATATTATGTAACATTATATTACATCAATAGCTTCTTCTTAATTTTAATTGATATACTTTGATACTTAATTACTTTAATTTATCATACAATTTTTATATTAAAAAGAAGTTATAAAAAGGTTGTAATTTAAGTGCTGTATTTGTTTGATTTTAACAGTTAATAATATTGTTTTCACTATATCAATGTTTTATATATATATATATAAAAAATTAAGTTGAGAACAAAAAGTCTCGTTTATTACATCAAATTTCATCATTTGTAATGTATATTATTGTTTATCTACATATTTATATATTTTATTGACAGTATTCTTATTGATTTTGCATAAGTGTATTCATAATAAAATAATAAAATTTGATGATTTGTATTTGATCAGAGTATTTGTATTTGGTAGTACAGTAGAATCTCTAGAATCCGATATATATCAAACAGGATACTGCCAAAAATATCAGATTAATAAATTTTTTATTTTATTATTACTATTTTGATTTAAATAGATTGGGCCAATTAAAAATATTTTAACACATTCGTGAATAATTTTTTCATTTTTGTATTGTAAATATTTTAGAAGTTATAGCTATAGTTTTATATGTTATTACTTATTACTCATTATTTAATGATATCATTATTTTAGAACAATTTCTAGAACATTTCTATGTTAATTATCTTTATATTTAATGTTTATTATAAATCGTATATGACTTTATTACAGTAGTATATGTGGATCTTTATTATGTCGATGCAGCCACCATCACACTAAGTATAGTTGTCGGCTATGATTATAATATATTTTTTGACTGAAAACCTGTCTCTGTTCAGAATCAATTTACGTATACAATGTTTTATGATTTATAATATAATTTTTATAGAAATTTGCTTACCTGATTTTATTTTTTTGTTGCAAGATCTAGATAAATCCAATAAACACCAATTGTATATGATTTTTGCTGCAAATAACATTCAAATTTTAAGATACATAATAACTATACAAAAGTAGTATAAATACAATTTTAACCTTGGTAACTGTCAAATATAATTTTGTTTGATTTAAAATAATTTTATTGCTAGTTACCAACCAATAGTTTCCATTCAAAACTGCTGTAAGCATAATCACAATAATTTAAATATGTAGGTACAATAAATTCATGTGTTGTCAACTTTTGTTTTCAATCCAACAAATTAGATTATTAGAAAAAAAATTCTTAATCAATCAATTGCCTACCTATTTATTTTTAAATGACTCATTAATATTTTCATTACTCTTCAATGTGGTTTTCAATATCTGTATAATTTTTAGTTTATCTTAATGATCATTCGCTAGTGTATTGTAACATTGCAAATTTAAGTATAACATATTGATAACTGAGCACTGACAAGTAAGTAGTAAGTCACTTACTAGGTATGTCTAATAGCCACAATAGGTAGTAATCGCAAAACTTGAATTGCCTCTGAAACTCCCCTGAGAGGCTGAGACTAGCAAAGAAATAGCTCAAATATAATTGTAGGTACAAGTACAACATGCACTATTATTATTTAATTATATTAAAATTTTAAAAATTTAAACCAAATGTTTTTTCATTTTTGTTTATTAAATTAAGAAGATAACTTTAATTTAATGCTTGGTAAAAAAAAAGGTTGTATTGTGGTGTCATACTTACTATTACATACCTATTAAAAATTATGAACGAAATTAAAATGTAATAAAGCTGATTGATCAACTGATGTAATAGGCACATAGATCCTTCGCATTAACTACATCTGCAAGCGATGTGACATGTGAGTCCTATTTTCTATATAATGTTTCAATGTGGTATCGAATTTAGTTTTTCTATCATAATATATTTAATTATTTAAATAGGTATATATTGTTTGGTAATTGTTATTCGGTTTTATATAGTATTGAAACATTTTTACGCATACAACACAATAATATATTTATAAACGCATGGCATTATAATATAGAAATATTGATGTAGGTTTATTATCGGCATATCAAGTCAGTCGAGTTTGAATCGTGTAGAGATTATCAGACAACAGTTAACTCTACGTTTTAATAACGTTCCAGTAACATTAATATTTTATTTACTATAGAGATATATCGCATATAATAGCCTACCTCATAGATAAATCATAATACCATAATTACATTTATTTCAACTCTTAATCCCTTGATTTTCAAAATACTACCATTAAGAACAGGGCTACTTATGTGATTGCGTACAGTTTAATACTATACCTATTACTATTTACTATTCAATCATTTAATAATTAAACTTGTATACGTTTTCAATAATTGTGTTAGTGTATGAACGCAACCATGCAGGTCATAACTCATAAGTTTCCAGGACCTGTCATAAAAAGTTCAGAAAACTTCATTTGAAATCGATTCAACCACTCGGTTCTTAAGACCGGTTTGTTTTATAAATAATTAAATATCGACAGCCACTAGCCACTTGGTTTAAATAAACAATGCAGGCGAGTTGCAGAACCTATATTTAATAAAACGACACTTGCACTTAGCAGTAATCTGTCCCCTAGTTAGTTTTGGAGCCTATGCATTCATTGTCTATTTATGATTATGTTTATACCCACGATCTTAAAATAATAACAATAAAACCTAAGGTTCTAAGACCTAATTATTTGTCATTATTGTTTCGTTATTTCTATTGCGATTAAAACTTAGTTAAGACATTAAAGTATTCAATTTGATATTAGTTATTATTCAGTATAGGTAGGTAATTAATTATATTATAAGAAGACTGAAATGTTGTTCAATTAGTGGTGTTAACAACTCACAATAACAAAATATGATGGACGACAAATAAAATAAATATGATGGTATTGTATAAAGCAGTACAGCACAAGCAGTCATGGCTAAATAACATTTTGCATTTAGTCAAACAAGCATGCGATAAATTATGCTTAACCTTTTTCTTCGATGGCTACAACTGCTTTGATTAAAATGATTAAATATAATACGTTTGTTTTATCAATGGTAAATTGGTAATACAAATGTTTTTTTGTCTGGTAAGAATAATTTGGTTAAGGCCAAAAATGCATATTAGGTATTTATAGTAAATTGTACAATTATATATGCAATCACCATACGGAAACGGATAATTATTGCGATAGTGTATTTTCTTAACAATGGTATAATGGTTATAGGTCAATAAATTGTAAGCTCCACACAATCACATATGTTTTTGTCAGTTAAAGTTTATTTTATACATTTCGTTCTAAAAAAATATTTTTTATCAAAAATCTTACTAAATTTGAAATAAACAGAATATCATAATATGACTATCTATTATTTAATCTTATGAATAATAATTTGACTGATCTGTTAATTGTTGTTATCATTAAATAAATAAATAAATAATGTTATTGTAGCCTGTAGGTGACATAATAATAATTTGTTCCGAGGTTCCAAATAGGTAATGGTTAATATTGTTTATTTATTGCATTATTGACTTTTCGCACGAAATATGAATGATCCTAAAGATTCTCAATTTAATGGAACTGTAAGTATAGAACTTAATATTTTATTGTTGATTTCTTAGAAAACTCTAAAAATAATTTGCAATTTGTTAATATTTCAATTTACTTTAATAGATTATAATAATATTATATTATCAACATAATTTCGAAATGTTGAAGTACCTACCTACGCCTACCTATTTGTATAATATCCATATGGCATATATCCTATTAGGTATTTAGGCATAAACGTTTTGTAGTTGTTGATATCTATTTTGTTTTACATTTTATAAATTGGCTGGTTTGAACTATGTATTTTCTAATAAATCATGAATGATAATATTGTGGTTACTTAGTTTCACCATGATAAAATCATATTAATTTTTTTATTGTATTAATTTAGAGTAATTGGAAACCACGTTCCCATGAAAAATGGGGTACTCTTGCTACATTCAAAGATGATAAACTCATTTTAATGAAGTTCAATAATCTGGTAATAGTTATAATTTTTAAAATGTGTATAAATTGTAACTGATTATTATTCATCTAATTGTTAAGAATAATATAAATTTTCTTTAATTAAGGAAATTGAAGGTATTAATTCTAATATTCAAAGAAATGTACACAGACCTTATAAATATTTTGTGGATTCAAGTAATATTAACTTTTCTTCAGACACTTATGATAATGTTATTAAATCATATAAAATTAAACATAAGTTAAAGTAATTATTAACAACTATTTATATTATTTTATATACTTATATCGAATAAAATATCTTATATATTTATAGGAGTGAGTATTGGGAATTAGCTGCTAAAGGGGAACAAGAGACACCATTGCAAAAATATTATAGATTGAAGTTTGAAACCGAGGATTTTTTGATACAAGAATCTAATTTTCAAGTAGTTATTTTTTTATTATGAATTTTATATTTTATAAAAAATTTTTTCTATAAATCTCTATAGTATGATGTGTATAAAACCATTTAAGTAATATTTTAGATTCCAAACTATTGGCATGTACTTCTTAGTAGACATGTTATAAGAAATTATGAAATTCTATACAATACTTTTTATACATTGATAAACGATAATAAAATTAACCATTGTCTGATCATTAACATTTTAAAAATCAAACATTTTTGAGAGAATCATAAAAAAGTATTTAAAAATAATAAAGAAATATGGAACATTTTATATAAAATATTATATATTTTAGTGAATCTACTTAGAGTACATTTTTGCATTTAAAACTTAATACATACTTTAGAATTTAGATAATACTACTCATACAACTATTGTGTTATGTAATTTTTATAAATGTTTTGATTCAATTTAGGTATATATATATTTATAGTTTGTGTTTTTATATTGTGTAACATAAAAAAATATACATTTTTAAAAGATCTGAAACAAACTGTATGCGATTTGTGTTTTACCAATTTTGCTATTATTAATTTAAATTAATTAAATTAATTTGTCATAACTATCATTTAATTTTAGTATATATTTTCTAACTGTTTTAAAATATATTATCAACAAAATGACATCTTGAAAATTTAAAAATACATATTTGTACAAAAAAATGTTAATATTTTTTTGAATTTTTGAAAAAAAAAATTGAATTTCATACCATTCAATTGGAATTTCCATACTTATAAAGTTATAATTGTAAAAAGAACCACATTTAAATATATTTATTTCCCTCGGGCATGCTAAAGGTGATATTATGGACTTTTGGAACATATTGTACATCAAACAAATAAAATTACTTAACTACCTTTTAATGATAATTTATGATTAGATAGTTGTATGTAACTAAACTCTAGTTGATAGAATTTTGTTTTAAGGTAAATGAAACTAATGAAAATGAAAATCTATATGCTAATATTGGATTTCAAATACAAAATATATTGAGAAAATTATTTAAATACAGTGTTGATGGACAGTTACTTTTAGAAAGTCATGAAACTATTAACATTTTTAATTTACAGTAAGCCATTCTAAATTAATTTTTTTTAAAGATTATTATACATTTTTATTGGATCAATAAATTGTATAATGTATTGATAATTATCATTATGTAGTTATATACCAATTTCTCTTTAATTGCTTTTAATGTTTTATTTTTATTTTCAGACAGTACATAATTACCAAATTGTTAGAAAAATGTCATTGTTGCTTTGATAAAAAGCAGTTCATTGTTATTAATAATATTCCTAAAGTATTGAATATTAAAATAACACTTGAAAATTCAAAACCTAATGCATCAAAGAGTGTACAATTACTACAAATAGCACGATTAAAAGATCGTCTTCAAAAATTGGAAGTAATTATTGGATCTGAAAAATCAATTTTGGTAAGAAGTACTATACTTTTTTTAATATTAATAATTATTTTAAAGCTTAGGCTGAGTTATTATTTTTTGAATAATTTATAAAATATTTACTTAAAAATATATCTTATGCTTTTTAAATTAATTGTCAATAACTTTAAAGGTTTGTTTATATTTAACATAACATAGGTATGTACTATGTAGGTATCAAGAATAAAAATAGATCTATATTTTAACTTAACTGTTATATTTAAAATACAAAATTTCATATTTTGAAAACATTAGGTATAGATCATAACTTTTTTTTAATCAAAAAAAAAATTATATTAAATTGTTTTATTTAATAATAATATAATCAATGGCCTATGGCATAAAGTTCATACTTAACATTTTGGATTTTTTAGTTTTTTTCTTTTTGCAAATATTATTCAGTGTAAATCATATCATATTATACACCATGAAATTATGATTATAAAAACAATAAATTTTGAATGAGAATTATAAAACTAAGACAATTAAAATAGTTTCTAAAGATTTTTTTTCTGTAAAACATCTAACTGCCGACTAATTCTACCTACGTATCTTCGGATTCATGTACATAAGTAGAATTTCACCCCCTGCTTAAACTTTTAAAATGTTTTACAGACACGCTTAACTGGTAGCATTAACAGTGATGGATTGGTTGAAGCCGTTTGCATATTAAAGGGATTGTCCAAACTAATTTTACCTCAAGTTAATGTAATTGAATCCAGAGTTGTTTATTTATTACCCAAGTTAAAAAAAATTGCTTCAAATCGACTTGATCAAAATTTAGAAGTAGATAAAAAAACGAATACACTCTATGAAGCTATTTTAAAAGCAAGAAAAAAACCAAATTTGATACCACATGTTATACATAGAATGACTATATTAAATATGTTTCGTCTTAAAGGTAATGTATTAGTATTTTTTATTTAATCATGTATCTATATTTGTATTTTTAATGGTTAAGTTGACATATTTGTTAAATAAGCTTTAAATATTATTTTTAAAGAAACATTTTAATTTTATAAACTTCAAAATTAATTAACATTTTACGATTGAGATTTTAATTTTAATCTTAACAGTTTATATGGACATCTACACACACATATAATATATATATACACATCATCAACTAATTTCATTAATTGTGTTTCCAACATTCCAACCAATGAAAATATAAACAAAATTTAATATTTTTATAATTCTCTTGTCATTAAAATAATGGGTCATATAAAACTATCTAGTCTCAAGTTGTATATAATTATTAATTACAAAGTTTTGAGTTAATAACACAGCCTCAGGGGAGCATGATGTTATAAATGCAATTTATTGACCACAATTATGTTTAAAAAATTTTTTTTTGTTCAATTCTATTCAGTTTACACTACTCTACTTTGCTGTTTAATGTATATTGTTAATTTAAAAATTGATCTAAATGATTTGTTTTAGTTGAGACATTTGCCGTAACAATGAACAATCTTAGTACTCAATATTCAGAAACTTCTAAAACTCTCAAGAATAATGAACTATTAATTAATAATATTGAAATTTATATGACTAAACATTTAGCAAGTACAGTTTCTAATTTGCAATCTTTAAATGCTCAAATAGAAGTGTTTGCTGATCGATTGAAAAATATTTAAGAGTAATAAAATCTTTTTAAATCATCTAGTTCCATTTGATTCTTCACAATTTCATTACTTTTATTTATTTCAATTGTTAGATAGTATCAATATATATATATATATATATATATATATGAATCATATAATTGTATACGTCATGTATGTTTGAAAAATTTAATGCTAGTTATGATCTTTCATGTATTTTTTATCTTAATGAAAAATAAACTACGATAATTTTTTCCAAATAAAACAAGATAATTATTATTTGTGTAGTGTGTCATTGACATGTGAAAATATACCTATCCTCTGAATATAAATGCATAGATATTATATCATAGAAACAAATATGGCAGTATCTTATCACCAGAAACAAACAAAATAAAATACAAATGCTAGACTGCGATAATTGTAATACTAAGTAATAGAATGCCAGATGTGTCTTATGTGTAAAAATATTTCATTATTATTTAAGTTACTTATACATTTTTATCATTATACTATTATCTTGCATAGTTTACCATAATTCAATGAAATATTTGGTTATAATAAATTATAAATACAATTCTCTAATCATTATTCCAAATAAATTGTGTAAGATAGAGAATCTTGCTATTAAATATAACAATTAGTTTCAGATTTTAAGTGGGTGTTCTACAGTTGCATAATACTAATGTATTATTTATAACTACATATTTTCATTTTCAAACGTTTTGCAAAAAAACAAAATTATTTTTAAATATTTACACAACATAAATTTTCTGTACCTATTAGATAATAAACAATGATTATTTTTTTTATTGATTATTTAAATACATCTACACTAATATTTTATTGTTTATCATTTAATATTATATACTCTCTTGATATATTCTAATCAAAATAATATCAATATTTTTTGTAGGACATGAAAAATACAATGTGTGCGCTATTATATAGTATACTAATACAGCAGAGCCTCGATAGTCCGGACGAATTCAGACCGAGCATCGTCCGGATTATCGATTTTTCCGGATTACCGGGGGTTTTCAAAATTACCTACTCAAATTACTAAGATTTTATTTTGAATTTCACTATCTTTATATTTATTGCATTTTAAATTACAAGAATAATAATTAAATTAAATTAAAAACCTACTGTAGTCGGTAATTTTTTGTAAATAATACTTTTAATTTTAATTTCAAAAGCGAGTTCCCTTAATCAACGTACCAACAAAAGATCAGTGCTTTACATGTTCTCATCTTCCGCCCATTGTAATACAGTATTCAGTGCATTCACAGCTTTTGAAGGAGAAACTTTGAAAGAAGCATTGATTTATTATGTACCTACATACATGTATTAGTCTTTACTAGGAACAGTAGGCAATAAAAATGACGAAATTGTATTTGTCGATAACAATATTTTATAGATTAATTGGGTTGCAAGAATTCTCGTAAAATTTATTTACGAACAAATGGAATTTTGCCGTCCGGATTACCGCGTTCACCGGATCATCAGGGGTCCGGACTATTAAGGCTCTACTGTATAGTATTAATCAGTGGCAGTCAAATGATTGTGTCATGGGGGGGGGGGAGTATGTCTGATTTTTCAACATAAATGTTGCATATAAGTTATAAATAATCATTTAGACTTAAAAACAAGAAGTTCATCAAAAACAATATATTATACAATTTTAATTTATATTAATTTTTACAATTTATATTTTAACACATTTAACTATATTAAAATATTTTTAATATAAGTAAACTAAAAACTATCAAAATTTATAAATTATTTCAGGATAGCACAATGAAGTTTTAAAATGTTTAATTATATCAGTACGCTTAGGAAAGATTTTACCACAAATATCACATTCATACTTCCTTAATGTATTATTAATAATTGTGCTCTGTTCTTTGTTGCATATTAATCTATTTGGCTCAGATTTGTTATAATGATGGATATTTTCTTTTGATTGGCAATTGACAGTCTCATGTTTTATATTGTTTTTATTAAATGAATGCAAGTTATGTGCGATTGATGAAATAGTTAATTTGTCATCCTGGTTATTGTTTTGTTCTGTTTGGTAATCAACAGTTCCACATTTTTGTAATTCTTTAGTTTTAAGGTTATTTTCAATTGGATGCAAAAAATCTGCTATTGATGAAAGAGGTAATTCATAATCTTGATTTATGTCTAGTTCAATTTGATGATCAACTGTATCATATATTTTTGATCTACATTTTATTTTTTTATAGTCATGAATTGGGTGTACAAAATAATGTCCTTTTGATCGATGGGGTGATTTGTTATCCTGGTTATTGTTTTGTTCTGTTTGGTAATCAACAGTTCCACATTTTTGTAATTCTTTATTTTTAAGATTATTTTCAATTGGATGCAAAAAATCTGCTATTGATGAAAGAGGTAATTCATAATCTTGATTTATATCCATTTCAATTTGATGATCAACTGTATCATATATTTTTGATCTACATTTTATTTTTTTATAGTCTTGAATTGGGTGTACAAAATAATGTCCTTTTGATCGATGGGGTGATTTGTTACCCTGTTTAATTTTTTGTTTTGTTAGGCAGTCAGCAGTTTTACATTTTCTAATGTCACTTCTTTTAATTTTATAATTATTAAGCAGGTGCCCAAAATCTGATATTGATGAAAGAGGCAATTCATTATCCGAATCACTATAATTTGAACATAATATTAAATTGATAATTATTAAATAGATTAAATATTTAAAAGGAGCGCCATTTGGAAGAAAAGAAATGTGTATATTTGTCAACTTTTTGTTTTTTCTACTATGTAATGAATGTCGAGAGTTTTTTTTTTATATTTAAGGTTTATCCAATAATTTTTAGTGTATTATAATCAGTTGGGGATATTATATTTATGTGAAATATCATAAAATAAAAATGCTCATATCTTCTCTCGAAATTAAAATATTGAATAAAAAACTGACATTTAAGCATAAATATGCTTCTTATCTAACAAAAATTTGGTATACCACACATTTGTAAGATAGAGATGACAAGTGCATGAGAAGCATTCACTTAAACATAGTACATTTATTATTGACTAAATAGGTAATTTACTTATTACCAATATATGTTACATTATAATTATTAGTTATATTTATTGTATTCACATAGATAATACATTACACATCACACTAGACATTTGACTGACATGAAGTAGTTGTAAAGTGACAAATAAAGAAGAAAATTTGACTTACTTTAAAACTAGCTTACTTAACTATTTAACACATTCATGGAGTTGGTAATTAAATGCACTTCAAATTAGTCAATGTTACAATTAAACTAAAAGTGTTTGTTAAAGTCTCCTATAAGGTATACGTGTAATGATATTAAAATCTTTTCAATCCAAGTGTTCTTAAATATCTTATGCAATAAGATGGATTAGTTTGTTTACCTAAATTGAAATGGCGCCCCGAAATTGAGAATTATGCTGAAACTTACTCATCAAGATCAGAAATATCATTCAAATTGTCTCTCCAATTAACTGTATAATGATTATTCACAGTAGAGCTGAACATCGTCACTTATTCAATGCAGTTTCAGATGAACTAAAATGTAAATATAAATTATTCATTATACCTAAGTAATTCAATTTCTTTTTAAAATAATATTAATATCATGTTAGTAAAAAAAAAATTAATATTGTAATACTGATATCAATCACAAATCATTTGATATCAATTAATATAAAGTATACCTATATCAACTTGTATTTAATATAAAATCATTAACAATAATGTCAAATTATAATTATAAAATAAGAAATATTTTATTTTTAAGTCTTACATTAACTCGAAACGTTCTTAAAATAAGTATCATATCAAAACTTTTATTATCATTATTTAATTTGAATATAATTTATGTTACCATAGATGATTTTAATATCTGAATGGGAATTTACCATTTGATTTTTATCCAAACATTGAAGAAATTTGTTAGGCTAAACCGGCTTGAAGAAAAACGCATCAGGATTCAGCATGTTTGCAGTCCAACTCCACGATACTGAATACATCATGATAATGTAGTTCATTATCAGGTTACAGGTTGTCATAATACATTTTTTTATTCAGTTGCCAGTTGGACCACGAACTAAGATATTATATTATTATTTATTAAGTGTACATCAGTGGCGTAGCGAACCAACCATGTTTTTCAGAAGTAACTGCTTCTGGTTTCTGGGGGTGGTGGTACCTGACCCGTGGATGAGTAAGTGGTTATGTACATGTATGCAAAAAATTTATAAAGTTATGTTGTATAGGTATTTTGTAATCCAAGTATAGACGTATGACGTGTAGTTAGGGGGCTGAAAGCGCTCTGTTTCTAAGGACTAAGGAGTAAACGATAGGGAATTAGTTTATCAGTTGAAGTCGTTTAGTGCTGTTGTGTATGTAGTATTTTAAAAATTTGTGTGAGTAACCACCGCGCCACCATCACTATCAGCATATTTAACAACGTTGGGATATTCATTATAATATCCGGGAACAATTTTTTTGATATATTTTATATTCTGAACGAAGTGATGAATGTATTGATTTTAATTGGAATTATGAATGAAAATAAAATAATAATAAATATACAAAGATAAAAAAACTGCTATAGGTATATTATAAGACGTGATAGATACCGTTGATTATAAATACTAGTATTTATAACCAATGGTGATGCTGATGCTATACACTGAAAAAAAAACCTTGGTAATTTCATTGTTGGAATGACAAATTCATATCAAAAATAATTTTGATATGAAAAATAGTAAAATAGTTATATAACTGACATCAATTAAAAATCCATATTTTATTAAAAATTATTTCGTACATTACTTTGTACCATCTCCCCGTTTAAGTAAAAAAAATAGTAGGGGTACGCAAAAAAAATAAAAATAGTAGGGGATCTCCGTCTCTCCGCTCCCACCCACACCATAAAAAAAATCGTGCTCTGTACATGCACTATAACAAGTAAATGACAATGAAGTGAAAAAAAAATATGAGAATGTGAGTTAGGCTCTGCTATACACTATACAGTAGGTGTGATTAAAATGATTATAATACCAATCCATAAAATAGCAGAGGTAAAATATGTAAATGATAATAATATTTAAAATACACGTATAAATACAATAATTATAATTGGCATAAAATGTAAGTTGTCAAAAATGGTAATATAGTATAAAATTATAATTGTAATTAAATATATATAAATTATAAAGATATTATAGGTATTGCAATTTGTAACATAAAAAAAATGTATAAAATGATAAGTAAAATTTATAAAAATAATATGAATAGGCAGATATAATAAAATAATAAAAACAATAATTATAATTACACTTATACACATCTAAAATTAAGCACTCTGTTAAAATATTCTCTTTGTACGTTGTACCAGTTGAGCTATTATTTTTATACTTGGATTGTTACTTACCTATTTACCTCCTCCATTTTACGGATTGGTATTATAAACCTGAATTTAAAATATGTCAGAGTATCCGCCACCGGTATATTAGTTTGTGAGCAAATGACAAATGGTACATTTGGTTGAGGGTATAAATGGTATATTTTAAAATGCAAAAAACAGCCGTTGATGGAAACTAGTCAACAACCGGCCTGTATGCCTTATATTATATATTTACAAAGTATTTTATGATAATATTGTAATTAAAGTAATTTATTATAGTATTATAGGTAGATTGCAATCATTTTCCCCTAAAAACTTGCATTAAAATGTAAAATATAATACAATTATAAAATATAAAAATGTATGTATGTTAAATGTTTCAAGTATCACCACACAAATATACAAATATTATTGTAAAAGAAATTGTACCTATGCAGCATTTGCAGTCTAAGTATTTACATATTTTTAAATTTTAACAATAACAACTTATGGAGGAACTTGTATAAAATTGTCAAGCTTTTTAACCTACCAACATTTTGAGCTGTTATCTTATACATCTAATAAAGTAATGTTACACTGGCACTCAGAATTTGTAATGCCGTTTTCCGTGGCACTGATGTGGTTACAAATTTTTTTTTGCGGTTACAAAATGTTACATTATAAATAACATAATACCAAACAGTTTTCAAGTCGAAATTTTAATTATTTAATGTTTGGGGTGCTGGGGTAACGTTTCCCTGGCACCCGGAACTTGTAACGCCATTTTCCGGGGCACCGATGTGGTTACAAAATTTTTTTTTGCGGTTACAAAATGTTACATAATAAATTACGTGGGATGTCAAGAATATATTTTTTCATAACAATTTTAAGTTTATTGTTTTCCACAAAAAGTGAGAATATTATCATAAAACTTTTATCATTGGTATGAGTACTGTTTATTTAATTACATTTCCCTCTATTTTGATGGGAGACAGTACATTATAGCCATCATTCACTACAAGTTACGACCATGAATATTAAAGATAAGGATATCAAACTTCTATAAATAGCCACTCGTTTATAAAGTGACTTGATAAAAATCGTACGGTTATTCTGCCACTAGGATAGCGTTTTTCACTAGGGGGGCTACGTAGTACGTTTTACAATTACAACATGTAATATAATAGGGTTAATATACGTTTTTTAAATTAAATTTGATTTATTATTCCTTAAAAATGGGAGAGAAAAAGTGGAAAGAAGCATTATGAATCATTTTTAAAAAATTGGATCGTGTTTGTTCTAATCATTTTAAAGAAGAAAATAGCATCATTAGTACCTGTATAAAGTTCAGGCAAAGGTAACTGTAAATATTTATTACATAGATTAAAATCTATCCAAATAGTGAATAATTATAATTTAACAAATAATAAATATTATTTATGACGAAAGACCCGATTAAATAAGTTAATGAACAGGTAAAAATCTCACTAGCTGTCGGTCTTACTAGACATTGTAAGAACGTCCCTAAGATATGTCTGAAACAATTACGATTAAAATCTGGTACAGTACCGTCCATCAGCTCCATCACACTTGATCTTACCCAATTTGTAAATGTTAGGTAGTAGTTTTATTATATAGCATGTAAGCCTTAAGGCTTAAAGTTACCACATAAAATGAAATCAACATAAATATATTAAGTATATTATACATTTTTATAATTAATATAATAATATATTATAATATGATTCTGTAGATTTTTAAAACTTTTAATACCTTCCAACGTTTATTGTCAATAGAACGGTCTATTAATATTGTAAGTCGTGAATTGCAAGGGCCCGTTCCTAAAAGGATAAAGATTATTAAATTTATTGGAGTTAAGTCTTAGTTGGGTAAATAGTATTTATTTATATATATTTTATTTTATTTTTTAATTATCATTATAATTTAATGTTATTAGATAGGTATATAAATAAAAATATAATTACACACATTGAATGTGAAAAGCTCGCGAATAGCTTAAAACATGAGTATGGTCAAGTTGTTGCTCCAGAACCAGATCTTGTGAATTTGAACAGGAGAGGGTTTTTAACACATTTAAATAAAAATGCATACATGATATTAAAATTAATTTAAATATATTTTGAAAAACATGCAGATATTCACCAAATGTATTTTAAGATACATGATTATTATGAAGAATTCTTTAGTAAGACGTAAAACTCACATCTCAGTATAGTGAATACTGAATACAAGGGTAATGTAATTAATAATAGGTATACTCAACATGTACATAGCCAAAATAATGTGAGTGTTCATACATCAAATATTCAACGAACCAAAAAAATAAAAATAGAATTAATATAAACAAAATCTCTAAATTAATGATTACATAAAGTTGTATTAATAATATTTTAAAATATAATTTAACCATATTTTTTAAATACCTATTTTTATATTTTGTTAGTTAATTTTTAAACTATTTTAATTATTATAAAAATGTATATGGTCTTCTTTTTCACATTTTTGTTTAATGTTCGATTGTTCAAACGTAGAGATATAAAAAAGGTATTTTTGGCCAACAATATTGATATTGTGATTTACTTTTCGTTTTTTCGAAATCAATATCAAATTAAATGTTATTGATATAAAGCAATAATTTTAAAATCCAATATATTATATAAGTATTATTTAATATTATTAATATTACATAGCAGTAATAATAATTATTAATAGCAGTAATAGCTATTAGATATCAGGTGTTATCATAAATATTTAACTTCACTTTTGGAACATAACTTATAGTAATAAGATAAAAATATAAAGTCGTTTATTTAATATTATATAGCAGTAATAATAATTTTTAATAGCAGTAATAGCTATTAGATACCAGGTGTTATTATAAATATTTAACTTCACTTTTGGAACATAACTTATAGTAATAAGATAAAAATATAAAGTCGTTTTCTATATATTTTTATTAAAACGACTGTACTTGGTGCCAGTAAGTAGATAATTCCTATACATTCAATTTAGTTTCGATTATTCTTTCGTAGTTGAAGGTAATATGTGTAATTCATTTAATATTACCTACAAAAGTTTAATGTCGATAACATAAAATATAAATATTTTAGTATTTTCCATGTATATATCAAAAACATTGATTTCAACTTGAAATTAATAATTTATCAGCAACAAACCGTTGATAAATGAATACAATTTAAAGGTAAAATCCAGAATGGTTTTAAAATAATTTTAATTTAGTGAAGTTGTGAGACTTATCAGTTTTGACATTTGATTATGTATAAGTCAAATATGAATGAAATAAATTGCAAACAGTATATAGTATTTTTGGTCTAAATGTCTATGCATTCATGTTCACGTTAAAACTTTTTATTTATTTATTTATTCCACAAGAAAATAACAATTTGTTGATAAAATTTGTGTGGGAGAACTTATTTCACAATTTGCTATAGAATATTGAAAATGTAAGATAGTTAGAATGATAAAATGATATAAATTAACTTTGTAATGAAAGCATTATCTAAGTTAAGCAACAAACTATTTGCAGATAGCTGTTTTAGTTAATCTACAATCATTACAGCAAATATCAAGTAAATTGCTCATATCAAGAGTGACCTTTAATAAAAAGTTCTTTATAGCACACTTAATAATAATAATTATAACTAATAATTTAAACTATTAGAATGTCTTTTTATTATTTTTAAAACAAAAACACATAAAAAGATCCTTAACGAAACACCAAAAATATAAGTATAGTACCTACAGACAAGCTGCAGGCACTGCCCCGCTACCGTGGTGTTTACATTTTTTAATATGTTTTTACAAAGTGCTGCCTCAGTTCATATGTTTCATGGGCCTATTATAAAAATTGGTATCGACTTTATTTTTTTTATGATTCAATTTAATTTTTTTGTGTGTGTGCACTAGACTAGTTGGTGCATACAACAAAATTATTTTTTATATTATATTGGACTAAAAGTATAATGTATTCTCATATAAAAATGAATAAAAAATAAAATCAACTTAAATTTAAAAAAATAAGTTTTTAGGAATAACTTTAATGAAGTTAGTAATAAAAAATAAATAGTTTTTATACATTTATTTAAAAAAAAAAGTTACAAGTTACAATATACAAATAATACTAAAAGAATAAGTAATTGAGAGTGAGGGATCATTGATAAAGAATTGTTATTTAAAAATTGACAGAAAAATAATTTTTAATATAAAACTATTTTATATTACTCAATATTTAACTATACTACAACAATGATTTAATAAAAAATTATTTTAAATATAGGATTACTTACAAATATTTTTTTATAGATGGTTTATACACATCAACAAATATTAGTAATTCCTATAATATTAGATCATACATCAATAATTAAGTAGATAAAGATGACAACTTATTTGGGCTGGAGCTTTAAATATTACCTGAAAATTAAATAAATATATCATCAAACGTTGTATGGTTATTTTTTAACCTAAAATCTAAAGAGGATACCAATATATCATTTGTTTTATCTCTCTGACCCATGTACAAAACATGCCAAATTTTGTTACTTAACCAGCCCTGTGTTATAAATCTCAATAATATTAAGGTCACCACACACTGCAGCGGTGGGCAAAACTTTAAAATGTGTCACGGGGTGCATTTAACCAATGATCTATGCATGCGTGTGGACTTGAATTATTTTTCAAGCCATGTGTTTGATGTCATATTATTATATGCACATGACAGCACAGCTGCTGCAGCAGGCTGGTGTTTATAATCACTGATAACGAATTATATTAAAAACTAAAATATTATATTATTATATATTACAAAATTAAGATTATTCTCAATTCTGTATTTTAATATTATAATAATAACTAAATATAAGAAATTAAAATATTATTTAGGTACATTAAATATTTAAATTCATAAAATATTTTTTATTAATTATGTGGAACAATCGGTATTAAATTACAACTGTTTAAAAAATGTTTATCAATTGTTGAAAAAAAAAAAGGTTTCTGAGATAAATTAATTTATATATTTTACTTTTTACAGAGAGTTGTTCCTAAAGTTTTACTTTGAGATATGCAATGTGCTAAACTATGAGGATTTTTATGTGGTTTTGTTGGAATCACATCAGGATTAAACTATTTTTTTATTTTTTTATTTAAAACAAACATTTTGTTATATTTACTACCATTAACAAAGCTCATATTGGTAGTAGAGTGTTACATGTTAATTGTTACAAACTTAAATCACACATATTACAGTAGAATTTCAAATATATAGGTAAGGTTTTATTATAATATCACACATATTCTGTACACATACAATGTAAAGGAAAAAAGTAGATATTACATATATATTACATGTATATTACATAATATATTTATGAATTACTAAATTAAAATTAAAATATATTAATTTATTAAACTAATTATAAGATTATATTATAATATGTATAAGTTAAACATAGGTAGAATTGTCATTACATGCTAAAAATTATAGTTCTGTTGTAGGAGACAATTATTATAAATAGTTATTTTGTGATCAGATTTGTGATTAAATATCATACTATTTTGAAAGGCAAAGATGAAGGAATTTGAAAAAAGTAGGTAAATAAATTTTGAGTACTGAAATAGTTAAATCAGACTACATTTAAACTTACTGTGCTACGTTGTTCGGTCTAAAAAATACAAATTCAAATCATAATTCATTAAAAATGATACAAATTATATCATAACCAAAATTCAAAATCATATGGATATTGTAATACAATATAATATTAAATGAGTTATCATTAGTTCTATTTTTGTAATATAATAATCATAAGGAGTAAACTCTTGATATTCATAATATTTTTACTTTTTATTTCTAGTAAATTACATATAAATTGTTTTTTAAATTATTTAAATTATAAATTTATATTAATTTACTTCAGGAACATTTTTTTTTTTAATAATTGATAAACATTTATTAAATAATTGTAATTTAATACCAAAAAGAATATTATATAAATTTAAATATTTTATATACCTAAATAATATTTCAATTTCTTATACCTAGTTATTATTATAATATTAAAATACAGAATTGAGAATAATCATAATTAAAAAGATTTTCTAGATTTTTTTCTCATGTCATGATAAGATTTTATTGTGATCCTCTAACATGGAAGATACCTTATCCTTAATATATGTTTTTTTTTTTTAATGTATTATATTATTTAAAAAAATTAATGTATTTTACTTACAGATTTTTTTCGGTACCCATATTCATTAAATGTATGTTAAATTCTTGAAAATTTTAAAATAGCTAGTGTTAGGATAAATTGATTTTTTTCCAAGTATCGCTGTTAATTTAAATGGTATTAAATTCAAACGTGATAAATGGGCGAAATATATAGCAATAATATTTGATTTGTGGGAATCAAAACTGTCACTTTCAATATAACAGTGAATAAAAGTAATTTCCACAATATCCACAAACTTCTCATTTATTTGACACAATTCCTTAAAAAGAAAAAGTTTAATCATGAAAAAAATAAAAACTGAAGAGTGACATAATTTATTTTTTATATCAATTAATAAATGATAAATGAAACTTAAAACAATTCTTTTCATACTTTATGAATGTATATGGTTAAATGTCTATAATTATTAAAATAATTTAAAAATAACTGGTACTTATGTGTTATCTTGACTACCAAAATATTTCCAAGACTATCTATTAGAATAAACTACCTCTGTATAGGAATCTATTTAAAAATATACATAAAAAAATCTAAAAATAATAATATGTAGTTATAAAAATGTATTACAAAACAAAGAATAAGTACTTAAAAGAAATCTGTTAAAAATAATACAATAAATAAATCATGTAGTTAATAAATTTTTTGTGGAGGGTAGTATGTTTTAAAATCCATCATAATTTTATCAAATGGTGTATCATTTCCAAGGTTCAGTCAGATATAAGTCTAAAATCCTAAATGATGGTGAGCAGGTCCCCTCTGTTTTTTATTTTGACACTTGGCTGATCTCCATAGGTGGTCAATTGCACATGCTTCGCGTAAGTAATTATTCCAGTCAATAACTGTATTTAAACTTATACCTAATTGCTGTTCGCACCAATTTGCACTCAACATTATGTGAGACCAGATATATATAAATTGTATGGCAGTTACAAACGATAATCATGATTTTTCAAACCAATTACTATTATGTATATTAACCTTTTTTTTAGAATTTTTTGACATTACACTCCCGAAATATCTCTTTCCCAAAATATAACTTTGCCAAGTGATTGTTTTGACAAATCCGCACACTTGGCAACACCCCACATTTTTGAAGAAATTGTACAGCTTCCTACTCTGAAGATAGTAAATTAAAAAAATTCAATGTCATAGGGTATATATATATATATATATATATATACTACACAGTAAATAATAACTGACGGACATTACAATGACAGCTGTCAACTGATTGGCGAAATAAATACCTGGTCTGACGGCAAGATATTTGGATGGTAAATTGTACATCGAAAACAAAAATAAATTGTAAATAATTACAATGATAGATTACAGATTACACTACGGGAATGTGAATTTTTAAATAGATTCCTATATGGAGGTAGTTGCATAGGCGTAATCTGGGGGGGGGCAAGAGGGGGCAACTGCCCCTCCAGATATTTTATTGAGGGGGCAATAGTATCGTTTTGCCCTCTTTTAAAAGTTATAACTTATAATTCAATTTCTATTTTATCATAGCAAAATTAAACAGCATAATGGATTGTTTAATAATTAATAATAATTAATTTACTGTTTTGACTTTTTGAGTGCCTAAGATTATTATTTATTAATAGTATCATTATAAACCAAGCGCCTTCATATCGTAATAATAGGAATTGCAGACAGACAACAGTGATGGCATGGCGGGTTATTAGTTATTACTACAATAGCACAATGCGAACTAAGATTAGTTATGTATATGCATTTTTAGTTTTACTACTGCTTGCCCTCCCCCCCCCCCCCAGAATTGACTCCAAGTTACGCCACTGTTGATGAAAGACGTATTCGGGTAATCGAGATAACACTGTTAATTCTAACCGTTAGTGTTGGAAATATTTTGGTAGTCGAGATAACATGGTTGTGCACCCAAGGTAGTCAAGATAACACAAAGTACCAAGTAACTTAAAAATTTTAAATTTACTAAAACATGTAAATTTAATTTAAAAAAATAACAGTATCAAATTAAATATTTACTTTGGTGAGTAATCCAAAATGATTAATGTAAAATGTATGTTCACAGCAGCAATCTAATATCATAAAACATAAGTCCACGTTAATATGTCCATGATAATGTTTTACAATTTGATATGCAAGGTTAGAATAATCTGCTGCAACGTACGTTGTGTTTATCATTGATCTTAGACATATCTTTCTTAATGATACATCTGTGTCTTTATTTATGCCATAAATATATGCCATTGCTTCGAGCACTAGAAAAATAATATCATTGATTAATGTTACCAAAAAATAATTTAGACCAATATTTCCTATGAATATGCAAGTCATGTGTATAAATTAGTTTTATTATTTTGAGTTAGAAATCAATTTAATTTTCATTTAATGTTCATTAAATTTGATTCATAGCTTAGTAGCAAATATTTAGATTAAAAAGATTTTACATTTTTTTTCACCATCATATTGATCATCATAATCAGTCTCAGATTCTGATTCACTTTCTTCTTCAGAATCATATCCTTGTGATCTTAATATTGAATCTTTATAGATATTTTCTTCTAATTCGAATTCTGGTTCGTAGCGGTAACCTTCATTGCAAATTTAAAATTCAAGTTTAAATTCAAAATAAACTTCATACATATTACCTGTTATATTTGGAGCAGTAGTTATAAAGTTTATAGATGTATAATGAGTGATTTGAGACTTATTGATAGGAAATAAATCAAGATGTTGAAACTTGAATCCATTTTTTTGTAATTTAAACATTAGTTTCAGATTATCTTTAACCTAAAATTAGACAAATTACTTATGTTGAGTATAGACATATAATAAAATTCTGAAATTAGTTTTACCAGTACAAAATGTATGCTATGTAAAAATATTTAAAAAAATAATTTTTATAATACATTTTACCCAAATAAAAATATTATGAATATACTATGTATTTAATAAACAATATTAAATTTACCTCTTTGTCAAGTTGTTGATTATTCAATAAATTGCGCATAAAATCAAATGTTTTTTGCAAAATATTTCTATAAACTTGGCTTATCTTTTTACCACATAATTCCAAAATTAGAAGAGCTGCTTTTGCAGATAATATATCCTGTTTTTCAATGAAAACCCATAATAATTGTATTGCCAATCTTCTACTAGCCTAAAAATAACTAGTCAAAATTGTGTTCTATTCAAGATTTTTTAAAAACTTACAACTCTAAGGTTAATCAAATGTCCAATGAACATAACAGATGCTAAACAATCTGATGTTTCATTTTTGAAATAAGCACTACTGAATTGCATAATACATCTTTTCAAGATTAAGTCTCCTACTTCCGGAAGCTAAATAGATTAGAAAGTAAACTTTTACAAATAAATTATATAAAAAATATTGAATCAGGTCATATTACTGAAACACTTACTACAGGATTGATGGTAGCAACTAAAGATGCGTAAACACGTGTATCAGTGATTGAAGATTGTTGTGCTTGGATAATAAAGGTACAAAACATTTCTTTACCTCTTATCATATTTTGTTGTAATAATTCTTTTTTCACAATCCCAATATTAACAGCATTAACTTTGTATATTAAATAACCAATTGCCACATGCAATTTATTCCAAGCAATTCTTTGATTAATATCACTAAAAAATTGAACAAATTGAGTAATCTGTTAAAGTTGATTTGATTTTTTAAATTAAATTTAAATATATTGTTGTAGTATTTATGTTTTTAAATATTGAACTTTTTTAAGATAAATGTTTTATAAAATGTTTATTAAACTGAATGCAAAAATGTTTAATTTAGTTTATTATTAATATTTAGAAATGTAATATAAAAATATTCGAAAAAAAGCATGTACTATTGACGAAAAAAAAAATTCAAATTAATCTGCTATCATACACATAATTTCACTCAAACTCTATAGTTTAAGTATCTCGATTTCTTTTTTCTTAATTTGATGGATCAAATAGTTAACCAGCCACAATTTCTTTTTTGTAATATAATATTCAAAAATCATGTATTTATTATTAGATATGTCTAAATAAATCTAAGATAATTATATTATTGCAGAAAATAAATATTTTACTAATTGTAGCTCTTTATCTATAATTAATAATGATACATTTTTTTTATTTAATTGACAAATAAAGTTATGAATTATAACAGATACCTTAATTTATCTAAAACTGCTTGCTCATCATCTATATCATTTGATCTTGTCTCTGTAAAGTAAATTTTATTATTATAATACTGTATTTAATTTAGATATTATTTTAGTTATTACAATAAAATATTATGACTAATTAATGAATGCTTATGCTCATATCTTACACCAAAAAAATCCATTTGTAATTAGTTTTGGTATGTATCAACGGTTTGCTAAACTTTGTTAGTGAATTTAACACATAACACTTGATAATTAAGATTTTAATTCGAGCTACAATACATAGGTAATCAACTCATGCAACAAACAATAAAAAACCTTATTATAACCTCTGATGAAAACTCATAAAAAAAAACTTAACTATACTCCATTTCAAAAGTATTCACTTATACATCAGTACTGTACACATTTTCCTCTATCTACCTGTTACTACTGACACACTCCACAGCGGCAACCAATACCATAGCGGCCTGTCTACAACTTTATCAATCTATGATAAAGATACCATATGTTATATATATTATATTATATATTATATACCTATGCTGTTGAATGGGAGATGTGTGCCACCAGATAGAAACTGGTCTTTGCCCGGTGAAACCCTTGAACTAAGTATAGGTGTAACATAGTGTCTAAAACCTATGTTGACAAGTTATTATATATTTAGTTAGGTGTTTTATGTTATTACTAGGGCCCGGATTTCAATGCAAAGTGCATATTTTTTTGATTGATCGTAGACAATGCTTTTTAAGTATAAAATTTGTTTCATGTAACGAGTGTTTCAAAGCTAAACATTTTATTTTGCACTTTTTTGCATATTTCGGCATTTTTATATTTTAAGACCATTATTAGCATTATTGGGTAATTTTTATGGTTTTTAATGCATATTCGTTCAATACACTATACAAATTGAGTGTATTATTAATATATATTTTATTATCTATGTTTAGAAGGAATGATATTGCCCCAAAACTTCATAGCATGTGTCAACATCATAGCAGCATCAATTTAATTTTTCTAATTTTTTTTTTCAATAAAGTAATAAATATATGTTAATAATAAATTCCAGATTAAAATAACAAATTGTATAAAAAATAAATATAAGTGGAATTTTTAAGGTAATTTTTTGTGGTAAAATGCATTTTTTAAGGACATTTTTGGCATTTTTTAAAGCATATTTGTATGGTTTAATCCGGGGCCCTAGTTATCACATATCAGCCTTTAATAAAGAGTTCAAACATTTTAATACATAATATTAAGAAACATAATTTTGGAATGCATTTATAGTTTTAATAATCAACTAGAACTAATATTTTGAATAATAATTTTAATTTAAAGATTCTTCCTTGGTTACTGAATAAAAATGTAAAAAAAATATGATTAATAATTAAAACATCTGAATTTGTAATAATGCATAATTTACTCGATGCATAATTCTTGTCACTAGTACATATCACTAGCAATGATATCGAACGCGTGAATAGAAGTATATGATGCTTAGTAATAATAAAACCTGGAGCATGAAGACTGTTTCACATGGGTGTGTATCATACGTGAAGTATCATAAGTGCGCGTTTTTAGTTTAGATTGATTAAGTTCATGCGTGACACACAAACAAGAAAAACATGTCATCATCGGACTGCAGCATATGAATTCAACTAATGTAACTGAAAATGTGCATATATGATACGTTGTGTATATGAATTCAATTTTAACTTGTACTTTTAATTTGCACATACTTCAATAAATGTACATATTATTTGATGAATATAATTAACATTTATAGAGGAGACACATATTAATTATTTTTGTTTTTTGAGTAGAAACTCTAGTAACTAGTTACATAACATTTATTTTTAGATTTTTTCCATATATAGTATTTGTGGTATTATGATTACTGAGTTTAAAAAATAAGCTAAATTACAAACATGGTTAACTTTTTCATGTCATCATCCAAATCATTGTATATTTTTTAGTTGCCAAATATGGGCGTTTTGAAATTTTAATTAATTATATAATAACAAACACAGGTATCTGTGACTGGTCAGAATTAATATAAATTCCTAGAGATTTTATTTCCATACATAAGACATCCATTGAATATTATAAGTGTCATAAAAATTAAATCAAATACCAAGAACTTTAGATGAAAATTGAAAGTATTTTAATAGATTGGAATTACCTAAATTAGTTAAATTCTTTAAATTATTAATTCATAATTAATGTACAACATTTTAAAAATGTATAATGTAATATAATATAGCTGTAATCAGCAGTAATTTTTTCTGTATATAAAGACTTTAGACGATCTATTATACTTTAAAACATATAAATGTTTTACACTAATATGTAAACATTATAAGATAAAATGATATCAACAAGTTTGGTGGATAAATAACAAATCAGTTGATACCGATATTCAAAAGTTATCTATATAAAATGAAAAATTAATATTTTGTATAGTTCATAATAAATGACTTACTATTGGGGATCTCCAAACCTTTTTACTCAAGGGTCATATAAAAATTTAAAAAATGTTTTGGCTAAAAAACTAAGGATACTTAAAAAGTACTCAATAAATCACATTTAAGGGTGCCAGAGTCAATGATTTTTTGATACAGAAACATGCCTTACAGGAAAAACTTTAATGTCTTGTAGAATAACAGGATTTCATTAATTATTTTATTTATTTTAAACAGAAAATTTTACAGCTTGGATAAAACTCTTTGATTTTTAAAATTATAATTAGTGTCAGAAACTAAAATATTCATTTGAATATTGCACAATGTTTTTTTTTCAAATGTATTTTTCAAGCATAAGTTATATAAAGTAAAATGAAAATTAGGACTTTAATCAAAAAGAGTTTTCATCTTTTAAACAAAAAAAAAAAATTGTTAAAAATCGTAATACTAGATATTAATGAGTTGTGGGAGTCTGTGAAGTTATTTTAGTTTATATAATACTTTATATTATCTACCCACCCCTTAAATAGGTACTGGACAGCAGTGTAGTAGGTTACAAAATCCTAGTAATAGCATACCATAAATAATGTTGTTAATGATATGTATTAATTATTAAGTTATATAACCGGATTATATTATTACTATTTATTTATTACCTTACACAATGAATAAGCTGTAGTTTCAAAAAGTATAAGTAAAACTATTAATCATTAGATAGGACAGCTAGGTGCAAGTATTAGCAATCGTAATTGATGCTACATCCGATTTGGCGAATACACTTTTACAATAACAACAACAACCGTAGACATACAAGCCGCTAGAACAAACAAGCTGACATCGTAAATAAGGAAGGCTGAAATAGATGGTAATCAGATTTACCATAGCCACTAAGACCTGAGCACCTAACACCGTTTACATTGTTATTAGTAAGGCTTGGATTTCAATGCATTTGCATCTATTTTTTTGGGATGTCTTACGCGATGCTTTCCAAGCTACAAATATGTTTTAAGTACTCTGTGTTCCAACCACAAACATTTTTTACATTTTTAGCAGATTTTATATTTTTTAAGGTATTTTTGACGTTTTTAGTGCATTCATTTTTAAGGACATTTTAGACCTACTCTCAAATTATGACTAAAAAATTGACCTCATTGAAATATAAGTATTATGTAATATAAATTATTTTCATTCTGAACTATTTTTAATTTATCCAATAAGTCGATGCCATTATAAATTTATTTTAAATTAATTATTAAAAAAGAAATTTTTTACAGGGTAATGTAAATATAATTTCATTTTTAAATAGTAATATGAATTTATTTAATAATGCATTTTTTTGATATTTTTTGGGCATTTAAATCTGAGCTCTATTTATTAGTATAGCAATATAATAGAAGAACTGAATGAATAAGAACAAGTTTTTAATATTTTTTAAAGCATGTTTGCTGTTGTTCATTGTAGTTTCAGACATTAAAATTTATCTTATTTATATAGTAATTTCTCTATATTTGTTTAATATTAAAAAAAAATATTATAATAGGTACATAATGTACTACATGAAAAACACTAAGAAAAGAATAAATAAGAAAAAATTAATAGTTCATTATAAAATTATTCACTGCAATTTAAAGGCACGTGTAGCTAGGAATGTGAATGCTATTTTACAACTAACTGTTGTACCAGATCCAGTGCTTGTTAATTTTTGTGAAACAAGTAAAAATAATGAAACAGTATCTCAATATTTATCAAACAAAATGTGGTCAGTGTTAAATAATTACTAAATGGACCATAACATAATACCAGTAGCAATTTGTACATATACTTGCATACTTTAGGCCATGAATATTTAAAATCCAATACATGTGTTCATTAGGTAATTACAGATAATTAACTGTCAAAGATTAATATGAAAACACTAATCCTACATTTATAATTATTATGCACTATTATTTAAAACATCAGAAAATGCAATAACTGTGAAGAACCATAACAGAACAAAAACCAAATAAAATACAACTGTGCATTGTATCCTCGACTGCTGGTGTGTTAATAGGACGCTACTCAACGTATTTGTTGTCTCTGTCTTACAAGTGCATAACATAGCAAATTTGTGGTCAGCAGATCATGTTTGGCTCCATTATTTTACAAATTAGTATGAATTGACCTATTATGAAGCTTGATGTTCACAACATTATCTGTGTTTGTATGTGGATTTTTACGATAATTCAATTTTGCAGCAAGTAAAATATATAAAAAAGCGTAAATTAAAAATACTCATAACTCACTTCAAAACTAATTTCTAGTAAAAACCCACATACAAACACAGATAATATTCTTACCATGAAGTTTCATAAGTGGTCAATTTACTCTAATTTTTGAACTAACAGAATTAAAAGTGATCTGCTGAACGTAAATTTGTTTTGTTACGCACTTGTATGCTGGAAACAACAAATATGCGTGTAACCTCCTCTTAAATTCTTATCACAAGTATTAAAATCTTTGTAATACAAAAATGGTCACTGAAATTAACTTACGGGATTCTTCATTTTCCTGTTCATTGCTGGTAGACAGGCTCGAGTTGTCTGATGGCGATGCCATTTCTGTCAGTCGGTGCAAAACTAATACTGAAACAATTATCACGATTATCTAGGGGAGTATGATCGTGAAAGCTCTTCTGGTTCGACCTTCAAAATGAAAACACGCCAACTAAAGAGTGATGAGTAACTAGTGACGAATCTAAATAATGCAAAAATAAAAGATATTGCAGAACGCAGGCGCACCATGAGAACGGCAATAGAGAACTGCCGAAGTGAAGACTCTTATACTCTAAATATAATCGTAGTTAGGTTACATGTTGTTTGTCTGTCAATAACTTACTATCGTCTGTTGCGTGGTAACTCAGAACTCACATGGCATCACTTCAAGTATTTAGCTATAATAGCCTCAATAAAATTTTTGTAAATCGATAAAATGGACACCAGAACAATAATAATTATTAAACAGAACTTATATCACTCATACTCAGTGACAAGCATGGACTACGTAGTCCGTGGTGACAAGAAAACAAGTGATGAAATGACAAGATAAATTGATAAACATATTAGGCGAAAATGACAATAAACAAAAGTCTCACGGATCACTGACGGTCTGATTAGTGATTATTTATGATTATTATGCTATTAAGTTTTGTGTACAGTGATCAGTCGAGTTCATCGTAATATTGTAAGGTTATAACTGGTTTACGGTTAGTGGTTATAAGTTTATGATAATTATTATACAATTATAACCGTTTGTGAAAGTGACACATAGATAATAAAAGAATGGATAAGCCATCACGCCTTATCGCACGGGCATGAACAAAGAGGTTACAACTGTTACAAGGGGTTTTATCAGTATAAAAATATCAAAATTGCTATAAAATAAATGATAATTCCCCTTACTAAAGTGAGATCTGCACTATACAGGGTGATTGATTTATCATAAAACACTCATTATTTCAGTTGACTTTTTTCAAAATTATTTTTTTACATGGTTTCAAGTTGTTAAAAAACCAACGTTTTTATTAAAAAATTATATTTTAAAACATTTTTTATCCTTATCATTTTTTAAGTTTATTACTTTTTTGAATGACAACAGAGTTTTAATTTCATATTTCAAAGCAGAATATTTTTCTAAGTATTTTGATACATAAAAATCGAATTTGGGGCTAGTAGTTTATGAGTTATAAGTATTTAAAGTTTAGACAAGCAGAGTATTGGACAAACATTTTGCGGGGTAACTCATAAACTACTAGCCCCAAATTCGATTTTTATATATCAAAATACTTAGAAAAATATTCTGTTTTGGAATATGAAATTAAAACTATGTTGTCATCCAAAAAAGTAAAAAACATAAAAAATGATAAGGATAAAAAATATTTAAAAATATAATTTTTTAATAAAAACGTTGGTTTTTTAACAACTTGAAACCATGTAAAAAAATATTTTGAAAAAAGTCAACACTTTTTGAAATAATGAGTGTTTTATGATAAATCAATCACCTTGTATAAAAAGAAATCTGTCTCTCATCCACATTCCGGCACGCAAACCCCTATGTTGTTAATATAGGAATGGCTTATTATCCATTCTTTAATTATCTATGAAATGACAACGTTAACCACGGATATGAATACTACATAAATATATACTGGATAGGCCATCCCTATACTAAACACCCATGGGGCAGCGTTCCCGAAGTTTCGGTATGTGCCCCATCTATACCATTGTTACCAGCAGTAACCAACAGGTAACCATTTTGACTTATCACTATCTACTAATAATTGTTATCAAACAAATAATAATGTTGAACATTTGTCGTTTACTGTTTGACTTTAAAACATAAAAATGTTGAATTTCTAAAATTTTAGCATTTTCATTTTTATAGTAATGAATTTGGCTGAATCAAAAATATGTGCGAGAGAGACAGACTTACATATGTTAGAATTTCCAAAGACATTCTAATCAAAATATTCTATCGTCCTTGGATAATTATATATTTTTTCAATGATAACGACAACCAACGAATGATAAGATTTCAAAATCACTCCCCGCGTTATAGCATTTTGTTTATTTGATTAACAACTTGTGTTTTGATTTATAAAATTTAAATTTTAAAATTAAAATGGTCCTTATGGGCTCTGTGAGAAGCTGTAAAACTAAACATTCCAAGAATTCTGATACAAAGTTTCACAAGTAAGTATTATCTGTAACTGTAATATAAGTAAGGTTTACATTATAATTAAAAATTACACAAATATATTTAAATAATAAATTAATTACCTTTTAATCCATATAAGTTTCCTACAAATGAGGAATTGAGAAGCAAATGGTTATTAGCCATCAATAATGAAAGTTGGTTTGTGCCATCCAAGCATTTTGTTGTGTGTAGCAAACATTTTGATATGGATGATTATCAAACTAATGCTTTGGGGAACAAGAAGCTAAAGATGAATGCTGTTCCAAAATCAACAATCAGCCGTAGATCTTTACTTGAAGGTGAGAACAAATTATTGAAATTAGGTACCTGCAATGTGAGTTAATTATATTTTACCAAGACACAATATGTATATTTTAAATTAGATTTTGAGGTACTTCATCATTCAAAAGAAAACGATAGTGAGGAAACTATATTTGATTCAAATAATAGTGATGGTAAAATTAATATTGAATCTAATAAAATGTATCTTAAATTAATGTAAACAATTTGTAACCATTTTTTAGTTATACTGAACACTGGAGTAGTCAATGATTTTGTAGAAAATGATAATATATTGTCAGAAACATCAAATATTTGTAAAGAGGATCTTGAAAACTCAGTTGTACAACAGCAACATGAAGAAAATAATATTAGTATGAATTCATCAACCTCAATAAAAACACCTCCACAAAAGTATTATTTATATATTTTTTTTCAATTGTTTTTATAACAATTTATTTGATGTATTAAATAATGTAAATTTATTGGAGAATAAAACTATTTCGTTACTTGGGAGATTATGAAGAAGAAGATTTGGAAATCCCTAGAAAGAGGAAAATGTTTTGGACTGTTTTTAAAAAAACCTTAGAAAAAAAGCCAATACCGAAAAATTGTTAAGACAAAAAAATCATAGATTGCAAGTTAAAATAAGGACATTAAATACATTAATTGATAGTTTATAAGCCGATATCAAAATTACAGCGAATTGTTCCAATATTTTAACGATAACTTGCAACCAAAACCTATCTTCATCTAAAAAATATACAACAGCAAATTTGTTTAAGCTAAATTTGGTATGCTGTCAAGACAACAAAAACTAAGTTTTACCTTATTTAACTATTCTGTCAGTGGGCTTACAATATGCTAATCAAAATTATTATAACTCATTATTATAACTAAATTAAAATACTCAGAATATAGTTTAAGATGAAATTATGTATTCTATATTTCTATAGCTAAATACCATCTGCAATCTATGTGCACGTGTGTTGAATCTGTTTATACAATAATTATATATTATAGCTTAAGATATTAAAATATATATGTAAGCAAATGCATACTTATTAAATAAAAATTCTTTCAAAACTATAATTATGCATATTTATTTACTTATACAACCTTCATGATACTGTCTCCTTATAATATATTAAAATTAAGCTATGAATTAAAATTAATATGCCTATTCACTTACTGACAACAGAAGAAGAAAAGCATCTCCTCATGCGTCAACTAGGTCTGTCATCCAAAACCATCAGTCCGAAATTACGGAAATTTGCTCTAACATTGTATTTTTATTCCCCAAATGCTTATGACTATGTCCGTAATATATTCAATAAATCTTTACCACATCCAAGTACAATTAGAAAGTGGTATGCAAAAGTCGATGGCCGTCCAGGATTAACATCAGAATCATTAAGAGCTATACAAATTAAAGTTCAATAATTTCAAGAAAGTGGAAAACAATTAATTGGGGGACTGATGTTAGATGAAATGTGTATAAAAGAAAATGTTCACTGGACTGGATCACGTTACCAGGGTTTTATTGTTTACGGTCCTGGTAGCATAAATGAAATGGATAATTTGCCATATGCCAAGGATGCATTAGTTATTATGGTTGTAACATATAATGCCCATTGGAAAATAGCAGTTGGATATTATCTTATTAATGGTTTATCTGCAGAAGAAAAAGCTAATATAACAAAAACATGTTTATCACAATTACATTCAACGGGTATTTTAATCAAATCACTTACATTTGATGGAGCTTCCAGTAACATAGCCATGGCAAAGGTATTGGGTGCTAATATACATTATCCATACTTGCAAAGTTCTTTTGATCATCCTGAAACCAATGAAAAAGTACACCTTATTTTAGACCCTTGTCACATGCTTAAATTATGTAGAAATGCTCTAGGAGATTGGGGATTATTATTGGATAATGAAGGACAGCAAATCAAATGTTCGTATTTTAATGCACTTGTTAATATACAAAATAAAATAAAATTACATTTAGCTACAAAAATTAGATCACAACATATCAATTATACCAAGGAAAAAATGCGTGTCCGTTTAGTTGTAAACCTTTAGTAACAGTGTTGCAGATGCAATTGAATATTGTATGAACGATTTGTAACTACCAGAGTATTAAGGAGCAGAAGCAACAATTAAATTTTGCCGTTTAATGAACAATATAATATTTGATGTACTGAATACTAGAAATTGTTTAAGGAAAACACACAACAAACCTATTAATGAAAACAATAAATAATCAATTATACAATTCATGAATGAAGGAATAGTCTATATAGAAAAATTATAATGTCTTGAAAAAAAAATCAAATAGAAGGACAGGATTTGAAGGATTAATATTATGTCTTAAATTTTTAATAAATTTAACTTACGATCTTATTAGTGGTGGTTATCTTAAATTTATTTTAAGCTACAAGCTCAGCCAAGATCATCTGGAGATGTTATTTTCTGCTATAAGGGCTAAAGGAGGCTTCAATAATAATCCGACAGTAACTCAGTTTGAAGCTGCATATAAAGCACTTCTAGTACATGCTGAAATCAAATCAAATACAAGTGCTAATTGTCTTGTACAAGATAGACAAGTATACTAAAAATATCAAGTTTAAAAAAAAAGTCACCAACCGAAGACCAAGATGTGGTGCTTGATTTATTATGTGCAGCTGGGAGTCAACATACTTTAGAAGATGAAGATGAACTATTAGCGGTATACCAAAATTCCGATTATATTAAAGATGTAGTGGGATATATCGCTGAATTTGTGGTGAGATCCATTTTAAAACGTATTCAGTGTGAAGTTTATTGTGCTAAAAATATAAAATCACATGAAACAAATTCTCTATTTCTGAATAAAAAAAATAGAAGTGGTCTTACAATGGCCAATGCTGATGTAGTTAGTATATGTCAAGTTGCAGAATATACAGTCAGAGAATATTCCAAAATCTAACAATATAAGTATTCGAGTATAAGAAATCGGAGAGGGTGCAGGTGCATACCCTGCACCCCCCGTGGATACGCCTATGCATAGACCACGATTTAAGATATACAGGTTACTCAACGACCCTATGCACACACACATGGAAAGTGGTGCGCTTAAATGTTGGATTTAAACAGCTGATCAACTATGCGAGAAAAGCTACTAACGCTCCAAGCGTGGATAAAATCAACCAACTACCAGATTGTAAACATTTTCAAACAAATATTTTAGCCGGGGTTTAGAATTTGTAATTTGTATATATAATATGTATTATTTAAATATAGAATTTATAATTATCAGAAATTAATGTTTATTTTTATTATACACTTCCTGATTCCTATATCAAAATATATATTAAAAATATGATGAAAAAAATATAGGTACCTAATGTTCCTTAAAAAATATTTCTATAAAATAGAATATTAACTTTATTATAATTTACAGATACCTAGCCAAACGATTGAGTAAAAAAATAAGTACACATTATGTATCAGTGGATTAAGAAATAATAATCCAGAAATAAACACTAATAAATCTGAACTTGTTGAAAACTAGAGTGTTTCTTACACACCCAAGTGGAAATATGTATGATATTTTACAAGTGCTAGGGACTAGTTTTCAGAAACATTGTAGTTCTCCTGATGTATTTGAAAATACATACAATGAATTCTTTTTAGCTTCAACAAATTTGAAATTTCCATGTGGAAATCACAAAACTGATATGATGGTGGAAATATTCACTTCCTACATCTGTATGCTACAATACACATACATGGAAAACCAAAAGACCAAAAAATTAAATAGGAATAAGAAAAAAATATCAAAGCTTGTTTCTTGTTAAATAATATAATATAGTAAATTGTTTTTATGGTTATTCATTATTACTTATTCATACTAATTATAGGTACTTCATAATTTACTATTTAGTATTTAAAAAATTTACTAATAATAATTAATTCCTAATTGACTATTGAACATGATTTAAGAATTAAGATATATTTTAATCTTAAATCGTTTATTGAATATTTGAATATTTTGAATATTGATATTTCTTGATAATTTGATATTATTGATAATTATGTACTTTGTAGTACCTACCAGGATAAATCACTAAAATGCAAAAGCGCTAACTGTTATTCTTGCTATGACAATGCGCACCAAAAAATTAGTTTCGTTGAGTAACCTGTATATCTTAAATCGTGGCATAGACATATAAAACATATGTCTATGCTACACGCGGTGGTTTGGTGGAATTGTCACAGTTATCTTCACAGCAATGTTATCATTTCTGACGACATATTATACGCGTTGCCAAATAAAAAAAAGGCATATTATGTTTTTATTATAATAATAATTATAAGATGCACTAACTATTAAGTCAATACATTTATGATAGGTACATTTTATTCATCCCCACGTATGTATAAAAATTTGATATCAAATAAACGATGGCAGCGTCACGGAAGTAATGCAGTTCCCGCGACGTCGTCGGTTCAAAACAGGAAAAAAAGGTACATTATTCATATATTTTTTAAATGAATTAATCTTAAAGTATATTATTGATATTATAAATATATAAATATTACTAGCTATACCTATAATCCATGTTATGTACATTTTATATTATAAGTATAAAAGGTGTAACAGATAGAACTGACTTTTAGAATAACTTTAGTTCAAATTGATATCTTTTTTTTCTTTCATTAAGAGACTCTAGTGCTATATTATTTTGAGTAAGAAATTCATAAAAATTTGATATAATATGTCGACTCGTCGGAAGAGTAGGTACCTCCGGGATAGTAGTACCAGAAGTTTTGAGAAAAATTTTAAAAGATAAACGACTTAAATAACGGTAATGAGTTTTTATGAATAATTAACAAACCTTTGTATAATTTTTTTTTTTTTTTTAAAGATGTGCAGTGACGAAGGCAATAGTTTTTAGAAAAGAAATGAATTTTAGTCACAATGAAAAAGTCGCGCTTTTAAAACATGATATTTTGAATAGCCCATACCATGTATTTGGCTACTATGATGATTGTGCCAGGTAATTCATTTTTTTTTAAATTGTTACAAACCAAATGAACAATAATTATTTTTAAAATTAAGTTAGTGGGTTAAAATACATATATGTATAAATTATATTTTATTTATTTTTGTAAAGGCCCGAAAGAAAATGAAGTTAATCTAGTTCCTCAAATGCAAACTTCAGGATTATGGGCTGATATCTAAGGGGCCAGAAATATAGTTGCACATCATGTATCGAGCCTGATCTATAACATCAATAATAATATGGTTGAAGATTTTAATAACGTCATTGCCAAGTGTACGTTGGTGGCAAAAGAATCAACTTTTCTTTACGAGGTATAATTATTATAAAAGCATTGATAGGTAATTATTGTAGGTAATTTTGTCTTTTTTTAAAATCTTGAATTATTATTTTAGGATCGTATGGTGCTAGGTGTCATACTGCAGTGACATCATTTAATTTGGGATCTAACTACATTAGTCAGTTACATAAAAAAATGACTAATTTAAGTCCTGGTATAATTACAAAAAAATATGTTTAAAAAGTTGATAAAATGCGCGAATTATCAAGAAGACGACGTTTAAATTTTAAAAAACCAACGTAATTTAATTTATATATTTTTAAAAATCAATATCACATTACAAGCACTTAATATTATTTTTAGATTTACAATGAATAAGCGTAAATTATTTTCTGGACCCGATGATGATTATGGAGCTGTGGAAATGGGTCGCGAAATAATTGATATGTCTTTTGATGAGTATCAAAATAAAAAGGAACTATTTTTGAAAAAAATAACATTAAAATCTGAAGAGATGTAGCAACTGAACGAAGTTCAATTGGATAGCAAGATAATGATATGTGGCAACAATATAGAAAGTGTCGACTAACGGCGTCCAACTTTGGAAAGGTTTGTAAGCTTCGACCAACAACTTCCCGTGCAAATACTGTAAAGCATATTTTGTACGATATTTTTCAAGGAAGTTCAGCTACGAGGTAAACTTAAGTTTTTTAATGATTGAGACGTAGTTACTAAATATTATTTATTGATTTATTTTAATTTATAACTATAATTTGTAACTATGTTAGATTAGTATGCATTGTATTAAAATATTATTTTAATATTTTGTTTAACATTTAACATAGGTATGGAATCGAAAATGAGTCAATTGCCAGAAACGCCGTTCAAGAAACTTTAGGAATAACTATACAGTTAGCAGGTTTATTTATTCATAAATCCCTGCATTTTTTGGCTGCGAGTCCGGACGGGTTAATAAACGAAGACTCGATAATAGAAATAAAATCTTCGTCGAGTATAAAAGAATACACACCACAGGAAGCGGTTACTCTCAAAAAATTAAAGTATATCACCGATTATAAGGGGAAGCTTGTTTTAAAAAAAACCGACAATTATTATTTCCAAGTACAGGGCCAACTTAATATTACCGAAAAAAAATATTGTTATTTTGTTGTATGGAGTCCCAAAGGTAATCAAATTATTATATACCTAGTCGTTTTTTGTCGTTTTTAAATGTATATGATTTTGGCAGGTTTTGTGATAGATAAAATACATGGTGATGAATCATTTTGGAATACAAAAATTGAACCATTTGTTACTCGATTTTATATGGAGTCATTACTTCCAGAAATAATCGATTCTAGGTTTGATCGAGGATTACCAATAAGACCAGGCATTCCCGAAAAAATTGTTTAATTCTGTCACCTTTAGTTTTTTATTTTATTTCTAATACATCTTGATTTTTTTGTATATTTATTTATGTTTTGCAATACAAGAAATTTAAACAAGCAAAAATTGCACACTTCTTATAAGCTAAAAGCTTGTGTTGGAATTAATTAATAATTAGATGTCATAAATATTCGTTCTAAAACTTTTTTTTTATAAAATTTTTATTTTTAACTATATTTATGAATGAATTATTTGTGATTTTTATTTTATGCAATTATTTAGCAGTCCTAATATGGGTCACACACGCATACTACTCTAATTGCGACTTAATGACTATTGTTATTGTATTATTAGATAAAGTTAGTTGACTAAAACCGGTTTTCGATATTGTGATGAATATCGCAACGTTGTAGAATTTAGGGTAGTAGTGGTGGCGTGTTGGACACTCACACAAATGAACATTTACTACTCACACAAGAGCAGTTAGCGACTTCAACTGTTAAACTAAATGCCTATCGTTTACTCCCTAGAAACGAAGCACTTCCAATCCCCTTAACAATAAAAAAATAATCGTCCAAACGCACAATAAAGCAATTTTCGATCTCGAACCCGTTACAAAAGAAAGCTCATCAAAATTGCGAAAATTTATGGACTCGTTGTCGGGACACATGACAGAACTCCAATCACTAGGTTACGACCCAAAAAATTGGGGACCAATGTTGTTACACATAATTTCGACAAAATTGTGTAGCAAAATTTATTCCGACAACGGAACTAATTTCATTGGAGCCAATCGTCAGTTAAGGGAACTACGTGATTTGTTTTTGTCAAAACAACACATGGAGATGGTGCAAAAAACTGTCACGGAAGCCGGAGTAAAATGTCAATTCATTCCCACTAGAGCACCTCATTTTGGCGGGCTCTGGGAATCAGCCGTAAAATCGGTTAAGCATCTTTAATAAGACATTTGAGAAATACTTCATTAACGTATGAAGAGTTAAACACTGTGTTAGTTCGCATAGAGGCATGCCTAAATTCTCGTCCTTTGACTCCCATGTTCTCTGATCCTAGCGATTTAAATGTATTGATACCCGGTCATCTCTTAATCGGTGGGTGGTTCTCTAATTCTCTTACCTATCTACCGGAACCAGATCTTTCAAATATTACACCAAACCGTCTCCGACTTTGGCAACAAACTGTTCAGGCGACTCAACAAATATGGTCGAGACGGAGTACTGAATATTTGAGCCAACTCCAAGGTCGTTAAAAATGGTGTAAATCGAAAGGCCCAGTGCTCAAACCAGAAACATTGGTCCCGATTAAAGAAGAAAATCTACCTTAAAAAGATCTACATCCTTAAAAAGAAGTTGGCCGTGCTTTATCGAGCTTTTTCAACTTTGACCGTGCCAAACTATCCTGCGCAATTTGTAAGTATTTGTAAGCACAAATTTTAAATTTGTAAGTAATTCCCCACCTAATTATCCTTAAAAAGAAGTTGACTGT
Source organism: Diuraphis noxia (assembly GCF_037042655.1). Classification (NCBI taxonomy): domain Eukaryota; kingdom Metazoa; phylum Arthropoda; class Insecta; order Hemiptera; family Aphididae; genus Diuraphis; species Diuraphis noxia. The sequence continues at coordinate 41,334,936 of NW_028301711.1, read as the reverse complement.
GCTTTATCGAGCTTTTTAAACTTAGACTGTTCCAAACGGATACCCATCGAGTTGATTATACAATTTATTGTTGATACTTAATTTTATGTCGATATTCACCAATTGTCACGTTAGTTTTCTTTTGACGTTGACACCAGAACATTCGTAGGTAGTTATTCATTTTTAAATTTAAATTTAAGCATTTGAGTTTTATTTATCATCATTAATTTTTTATTTTTTTTAACTGTCTATGGCATCTTTATTTAAACGATCAAAAGTCTTTATAGATATAATACATTGTGGGTGAATACAGTATAACAATAGTAATACATAAGTAGTATTATACAATTACTTATATATACATATATATATATATATATATTATACAAGAACATGTTTAGGGTTGTACCCCCAATAAGATAGCCCGTTTTCTTAGCCTAAGTTAATTAAACTAAGTCGTATGGCTTCAGGCGTCTAATGTCTTGCGAGTTGTGAAGAAGTTGTTTAGCAGTTGCATTTGGGTGCAACTCAAGTTTTTTCACATATTTATTGGCAAACTTTTTAATTTCGTCCTCTATGGATGGTATATTCAAGACTCGATGGATGATTTCATTCCTGTCCAACCGGTATGCTGTGGCAATGGTACGAAGGGAAATATTCTGACAGCGTTGAATGACTTTGATGTTGGATTTGCTGGCACAGCCCCACAGTTGTATGCCATAAGTCTAGATCGGTTTGATAATAGCTACATATAGAAGCCGTTTGTTTGCCAGGTCTAGTGTGGAATGTCTACCAACTAGCCAGTTTAGCTTGCGCATTTTTTTCTTTTATTTGCAATTTTTTTTGTCGGGCATGATGTTTCCAATTAAGGCGAGAATCAAGGTGCATACCCAAGTATTTGGCTGAATCTTTTTGTGAGATTGTCATGTGATCCAGCGACACTTGGAGATTTTCGGTTTTACGTAGAGTATAATTCACATGTACCGACTTATCACTATTTATCTTTATTTTCCATCGTTTTGTCCAGTCAGGTATACGATCGATTGAGGTTTGTACGTTTTCAGTCGCAGTCTCGTGATCAATACTTGTTGCTAAAATTGCTGTATCGTCAGCAAACATAGAGGTCATTGAGTCACTATTGGTCGGGATGTCAGCTGCATATAGCAGATAAATAGAGTAGGTCCTAGTACACTACCTTGAGGTACTCCGGCAGATATGTTTTTCCAGTTTGTGATCAATAGTAGAATGTTTGTTCTGAAACCCATACTGATGATCTGGTTTGAGGTTAGGTTAGGTTATAACTTAACTTTATAACTACCTACGGATGTTCTGGTGTCAACGTCAAAAGAAAACTAACGTGACAATTGGTGAATATCGACATAAAATTAAGTATCAACAATAAATTGTATAATCAACTCGATGGGTATCCGTTGGAACAGTCTAAGTTTAAAAAGCTCGACAAAGCACGGCCAACTTCTTTTTAAGGATAATTAGGTGGGGAATTACTTATAAATTTAAAATTTGTGCTTACAAATACTTACAAATTGCTCAGAACAGTTTGGCACTTTCAAAAACTTTAATATGCCAAAACGGCCAAGTTTCGCGGAAGTTAGCCGTGATTTAAGTTTTTGTGGATAATTGATAACGGCTGTAGTTACAAATTTCGAATTTATGCTTACTGAAACTTACAAATGACTTACAAATTTTTGACAAAATTTAGGGCAAAAATTTTCACATTATGCGTCCAACTAGTCATAGAAGTTTACCCGGGAAGAGACGGGGTGATCCGAGTAGCGCTGGTCCGAACCAACAAGGGAGAAATCAAGCGTGCCGCTCGTTCTTTATGTCCGTTACCCATGAAGGAAGAAGATTAAAAAAAAAATGTTTTTTCTCCTTTTTAAATAAAAATTAATAAGATGTGTGTATCTATTGGTATTTTCGTGTAACATGTATGAATTATAAATTTGATTTTGTAATATTTGTATTCATGTAAAAATTTTACGCTAGCGTAAAATGCTGGGCGATATGTTCGATATCATATTTAAGCTGAAAATAAAATATAATAAAGGCAACAAATATTGTAAACGTAAATTGAGATAACGTCGAATATCAGTCGGCGTCGCCGCACCGGGTCGTGTTATTTTCAGTTTACGGTTTGCCTTCGAAGTAAACTCACTGTCAAGTCGTATAAGCTGTCCATAACAAAATTATTGTAATTAAAAATAAAACAAAAAGTTTAAATTAGGCATTATTGTGTACGAATCGTTTTATTACACTATTCCCATAAAGTGCAAAAACAAATACGTATAAAATACGACGATTTGTGACTGAATAACATTACAATACATTTATATAGGATAACACAAAATATTAAATTTAAATAATACAGACAGCAGGGGGGCGGTCGCCCCTACCACTTACCACTGGATCCGCGCCTGCTACGAAATGTTAATGTTATAGAAAAGGAGATGTGTAGGGGTCTTTTTCCTTTTAGCATTATACTAGTGCCGTTTTAGTGGATACTTATGGAACTAGATATTTTCATGAATGATCTAGTTCCATAAAAATCCACTAAGATGACGCTAGTAAAGTAGTAATGCTAAAAGGAAAAATACCCTCTACACACCTCCTGTTCAATAACATTTCGTAACCATAATATTCAACTTGTGTTTAGTTCTGTGTAGTGTGTATCATATAGTGTTTTCCACCACGCCGCACTATTGCACCAAGGTAGAACTGGCACAGTTCACTGATAATTGTCCCAACACCGGCTGGTGCAAATGTAGACGAAACATAAAATCTATACTTATTACTGATATATAAAGATAATAAAATATTCAAGGGGTATTGCAGTACTTATCATGATAATGATAATGCGCACGAGCTCCAAGACCTCGTGCGATTATCTTTGCACCGAGTGCAAAAAACTGACGTGGTGCATTGAGGTGAAACATAAAAAAGTCCACTCAGTGCACATTAATCTCGCAGATGGAACATAAAAATATGTACTGGTGCAGTCAGTGCAGTGTGGTGGAAAACGCTATTAGTCCTTGGTTAACAGGTTTTAGTTACGGCCGTCGATATTGATAAGTGATAAGGATAACTAATAACGAATGGAGAAAAGCGATTGGTGGACCCGTGGCTCGTCGCTGTTTATTTGTCGTTCTTAGGTAAATTCTTATTTTTCATTAGTCATTGTTTGTTATAGGTAATTCGTTCTTGTTACTTGCCGCATTGTTGACATTTAATAATCATTGAAAATAAAAAATTTCGGACATCACAAATGGTAAGTTCATTTTTAAATTTATTTTCATTATTTTGCCGGTTATCTACTGAAGTGTTTGATGAACTCATATTATATAGATCATAAATGTTACTAAGAAACGAAATATATTATTCGTCCATGAATTGAGGTTATACTATGACGACAAACATTTTGCTGAGTATAAGCTTGGTTCATTTCATAAATATTATAGACGACAAATTAATATTTCCGATAATCTTGACAATGCCAAAAGTTTGTAATCAAAACACTAATCCTATGCTTTGCTTGATATGTGAAATTTAACATTCTTGATCCATGTAATTTTCCAATCTGCTATCATAATTCTTGACATCATAACTCCACGCTTAGCCTAATTACGGTTTACCTACTTCTGTTATCTTCATTATACTTTATCTTATTTTCTTCTTCTTCTTCTAAAGGCATTTCTACTCTCATTTTACTAATTATTAAAATTTCAATAATATGCTCATAGTTTGGTATTTCTTATAGAACCATTTCATGAATCAAACCATAAAAATGGAAAAAGTCAACTTAGACACTAATCTTTTGTCTGGCATTTTATTGAATGCACCATCCAATGTCCAAATACAAGTGTTACCCGGTCAAATTATTCAAAATATCCTTGGGCAACAAATGTATATTCATTCCAATGTTCAAAATACAAATCATCTATTACAATATGATACACAGAACAACCAACAATTGCAGCTATTACAACTTCCTGTTTGTTTTTTTTTTTTTTTAATTTTTGAATATTTTAATCACTAACCACAATTATATGTTTTTAATAAGCAGCCAACACAACCACAATTGATTCAAGTATCAGCTAACGGCCAAACATTTATTTATCAACTGACACAAGTTGGTAATGAACAAGTTATACTCCAGCCACAACAACCGTTGCCAACGTGTATGTTTCACTATACAGACAATTAAGTATATACCGCATGTATTGACTAATTACTTTTTTTTTACTCTTATATGTTAAGGTTAATAGTTAAGTTGAAAGTTATTTATTTATAATAAAATATATAACAAGTAATGGGCTAATAATAATTTTATATTTCTTTTTCACTCATAAAGTATTAATTTTTGTATAATTAACAGTAGTTTTACCTTTTATAATTTATATAGGCATATTCCATATATTTCATTATACTATGTACTCTCATTATTGATAAAAAAAATCATGGGTTAGGTTAGGCGTGTATTTTCAAATCTCAATATTTACGATAAAAAAATAGTAATTGTTTTTGTAGTAAGAGATTCGTGTAGGTATTTATTGAAAATCAAATAATAATACATATATTGATTAAAAAAATGATGTCAATAATACATTTTGTATTATTATTATTGTACCATACAATGGTATGGTGACTAAAGTTACAACTTGTAACCATATTGGTTTGAAAGCTAAGCTGTAATCAATTCTAGGTAGTTATACTCCATTGCAACTTGGTTGTTATATGATGAAAAAGTAATGTATCAAAAAAACATTGCGTTAATATACTTACAGTATTTTTTTATTTATTATTTTAGCACACTTATGATTGATAGACCTAGTATTTGTTACGTAAAAAATTAAAAGAAATTAAGATCTTATTTAGGAGCAATCATACATTTTTTACCATTTCTAAAAGTATTGGCTAATTAAGATTGATTATAATAATAGCCTACAGGCATGATAAATCACTTTTTTCTCTTCCGAAAACCAATTGTAAACAACGAGGCTTACTAGGATAAATCATGTATAGAGTAGTTATTTGTATCATGCGTCTGGATCAATTTCTTCAACTTCTTACGATTAAAAATAAAATATTTATATAATTTATATATTATATTATATCATTATTTACAAAATAGTAAGAATGACCAAGTTTATTAATATTTTTAATTCGGAAGTCAAGTTATTATAAAAAATTTAAGTTAAGTTTAAAGTTTAAATTTACCTTCATCTATTTTTAAACTTGTAAAAGTTTAAAATTAATTAGAAAATTAAAGTAATTTAGATAAAAGTCAGTTGATTTTTTTTTTGATACAAATTTAATAATTACCTAAACTTTTTTTTTAAAGCTGACAAATAACATGGTACCTATCTACCTACCTAATTTAATAAAATCATGTATTTTTGATTGTTATCTGGAGTTACTTTTAAATTACTTTAAAATAAAGTAACTAATTATGTTATTTAGTTAAAAGAAACCTTAACTTATTAACTCATTAATGGCCAGCCTATATGGAAACTTATTATTTGTTGTTTTACCTTATTATTTATTTAAGAGCAGTATAAAATATGTATAAGACTATAAACTAATAATGAGTAGTAGATGATATGTAGTAATATGTAGTAATAATATGTAATAAAATATATAATATATAATAATATGATGTGATATATAATATGTAATATGTAGTAGATGAATACATTTAACATTTGTTGTTCAAAATTAGTATCAGTCATAAATTGAGCAGAGGCGTACTTTGTAAAAAAATGTTTTTTGCTGATAATTTATTTTTATAAACATTCAAATATTTTTATGGAAGTAGAAAGAAAAGCATCTGAAAAATATACTCAATACCCACAGTAAAATAGTTTTTTAAAAGTATTCAAATGCCTGTTGAAAGATAGTATTTATTTCTTGACTACTAATACTCAAATACTTTACATCACTGATTATTTATGTACATATTATGTTACATGAATAACTAAACATTTTTGATGTGTCTAAGTATTAATAATTCAAATAGATAAATAATAATTTAAGAAAATAAATTTGTTCTATTTTAATATTTTCCTTTCCGAAATATCTTCTACATCTCATTTTCAACTCATTAAGGGATTCACACTAACATTTTTTGGAGAAAAAAAAATAGACCTATATAGTATACACGTATTAACCTACTGATGTGAGTTTTACTCTAATAATAATTTTGGAAACTTTTGAATTTATAATGAATCTATTATGACTTTTTTTGAGTTGGTTAAAAATAAAAATGTTAAAACAATTGTTTTTTTATTGAAATTTTTAAAAATGGTGATGTAGAATCCCCTCAATATTAAATAAAATTTCGCTTTATCATATCATCAGAATTAAATGGTATATGAACACTTCATCTTTACCTATGCTACCTTTCCAAGATTTGCGAAATAATTAACAAGTCAAATGTTGAATGTTCTGTCGAGTCTATTAATGCATGCACCAAACACAAAATTGTTTGCACAAAATATATGTTTTACATAATTGAACCAGAAAAAACATTGAAATAAATTATACTTTTTCATGTAGTTGAGATATAATGCAAAAAAAAAAAAAATTTAAATTTAGTTAATTTTAAGTCTTTATAATTATTAGATAGAACTTCTTAAAATTAACTAGTTACATTAAAAGTGTTGGTAAATAAAATTTGCTTAAATATTAACTCGTCTAAGCCCCTTTTTACATCTTACATTTTTTATATAAATCACCATTAATAGTTATGTTATAATTACAGTAATTGGCACAAATGTAAATATAATGCAGTTAGATAATACAATTACTAATTATTCTCCATTAGTAGTTACTCAGTCAACTATGGCTACTATACAACAGGGAGTTCTTCAACAAAATAGCTTAAAGGTATGATACTATGTTTGCCTATGATTAATTTAAATAACATTTAATTAATTTTAAGATTCTACAAGAGACACCTTTAACATCAATTTTTCCCGAAGAACCTCCCTTATATGTAAATCCCAAACAGTATAATAGAATTATGAAAAGAAGACAAGCTAGATCAAAATTAGAAGCTGAAGGGAAGATACCCAAGACTCGACAAGTATACTTACATAACTTACATTTAAAATATCAACTTAATGAAGCTATAAATTGTGTATTTTATTCTAGAAATATATGTATGAATCTCGTCATAAACATGCTATGAATCGTGCACGAGGAGATGGTGGTCGTTTTCATTCTGGATCATTTCAGAAATTAAACAATCCGTCAACATTGTCAACTATTGGAATTCAACAAAACCAACCGAGTCAAAATCTAACGGACTCAAAATCCAACAATCAAACACAATTATTATCTGGCTGTTAACCAAATATTTAATTGCACATAATATTATGTACTTTTGTATAACAGTTTAATTTATTCGACAAATAGTACTGAAATCGCTCATATTCAAAAATGTTGATCAACTATATACTTGAAATAAGTGTTTGGTATGTTTTAGAAGTAAAATTATGTCATATTAATTTATAATATACAAAAAATGGATAACAACTTCCTTAATAATTTGTAAGGAATTTAAATTTTTTAAGTGTTACAATTATAATATTATTTTAAATACTAATTATAAACAATGATTGAATTTACAATATTACAATATTTAATGATCAATTTTTAAATATAATTACTAGATGAATATAGAATATGGATTTCTAGATACCTAATTAATAAAAACTATTGCTATTGATATAGATATTGAGTGTTAATGTATACATATTTTTTCATCTTTATATAAAATAGCAAAATTATAATAAAAAATTATTTTGTACTTATCTGCACAAGTTTGACAAAATATTATTATTATTATTTTGACTGCCTATGGCATCTTTATTTCAATGACCCAAGGTCTTTATAAATACAATATGTTGTGAGTGTGTACAATATATTAAATAATTTATATGTAATAATAATAACAATAATAAAAATAATTATTTTTCTTATTATTATTTAATACAAATTTTTAAATACATTAACTTAGCCATAGATTTAAGTTAAAATACAAACCATACTCGTTTCCACAAAAGAAAGGTGTTGTTTTGCACACATTAAATAAACTGAGTACCGTAAAATCCTTTCCTCTAAATCACGCAAGGATATGGCATTGTAGGGAGTGCAGCCTGAAACTAGAATTGATCAACTGCAGATCTTTTCTCTCTTCTCCAAACAAGTATAAACATAATACAGAATAATTAGTATTATTATTATTATATATATGTCTAATCGTATTATGTACCTCATTTCTGGTCTTTTTTGATGAGCTAGTGTATGAAAGTGGTGGATTTATTGTTGGGGGGGGGGGCATGGCGAAGTACCTTTTGGTGAGTATCAGGGGCGCATGTATAGATTATCAATTGGTGGGGGGAGGGGGGGGGGAGACTTTAAATTATTTATACCCAATAGGTTTGTGTGAAAAATATATTCTTGTTTCGATTTTTTTAATTTCCATTTGGCATTATAAACTAGGTATGTTTTTCCCCTATTGATTAATATAACCATTGAGTATAGATAGTATACTATCTATACTCAATGATATAATGTATATATTATAAATATATTTATAAATTTTAACTACAGATAGATTTATGTAAATTTGAATATTATACAAAACATCTGCAATAAAAAGAACTGCTATCGAAATACAATGATTTTGTATAAATACATTTCTAGTAAAATAATTCAATGTCTCAATGATTATTTTTGATGGCATAAACAGATAAACGCCTAGATATTATTGAGAGTTTTGACAAACACTTCCGAGTTAGTTATACACTTCGTTGTTTTTACTTCAATTACCTGCCTATACTATTTTTATTTCTACTTTGCCGCTGAACGCAGATTTTCTACCTTGCTTAGGTCAGATAATTAATTTGAAATTTAATAATAATAAAATACCAATATTTTATATACTAGGACTAGAATTAAATGATTTAATTTTAATTTTTTTATTGTTAGTTATTTTACTTTGTTTAAATTAAATGAATGTACAGCCTTGTTTATTACATACTGTATTATATGTTTTGGATAATTTATTGTTCATCATTATTTGTTGCCTTATGTGTATCAACTTGTTTTGCATGTTTGCCTATTTTTTATTGATTTTAATTTATAGATTAAAACATGGTTAAGATCACGAATATTATTGTAAATTTGTTATTAATATTTGTGAACTGTAATTTTTATGCTATACTACAGTCTACAATTAAATAAAGGTACATGTAGGTAATTATAATCGTTGTACTTCTTTTTTCACAAACCACTTAAATTTCGGTAAAGTCTTCAGCGTACTTTATAAATCACTCAAAAATATTCCTACTCACCCCCTCCCCCTTAAACAAGCTTCTGATCCGAAACTGGTATATGTAATAAATTTTTAATTTAATTAATCAATCTCCTAGGAATCATACAAAATCACTGGTAGTAGACGACTAGAAATTATTCTGAGAAATGAATCTGACAGAATATAGAGTAGTAGGTACTTATTATTATCTTAAATTTTAGCAATTTCATTCGATGGTAATAAAGTAGGTAGATATTATTATGAAAATATGTTTTTTTTTTTTAAGAGAATATAGTAACTAAATTATTATACGTCAAAATAATTTTAAAAGTAGTATGTTTTTTAAATAGATATTATGAGTGCAAATTAAACAATACCTACAAGAACATCTGATGGTTAGGTACTATGATAGGTTGATATTTTTTAATAAAATGTATCATATTTTTAGAAACATCTGAAACATTCTAAAAATATGTAGAATTCTACGACCTGCAATGTTAAGTAAACTAGGTGTTTTTCCGTGTATTTGGTTTATTAAATCATTCAACAATAATTAGTATATTTTCGGTGTACTCGCTCTTGAGTTAAGTTTATCTAAAATAAAAATCTCTTGTTCTAACCAACTACGTAAGAGATTTTATAAAAGAATCTGTAAAGCACGTTTTATATACTAGTTAATGGTTTTATCCATTATTGCAAATTATACGAAGTTAAGATGGGCAGCGAACGTTGGTTTACTGTCGAACTGGCAACAGCATAATATGAACAATTGAATATCGTCAAGCTTTCGACAGTACAAAAAAAAGAAATGTAACTAATCTGAATAATTGTTGTCTCTTAATGATTTATATAGTTCTTAAAGTAGTGAATTTAAAGTAATTCTCAGCTGAATTTTAAAGAGATTTCTATAGTAAGAATGTGCTTTTTTATGAGATTATTACCAAACCATGACGGATAAGATGATTTATAAGTTTCTAATTAATATATTTAGAGGTAAATTGTTTATTAAAGTAGTAGAAAATATTGTAGAAAAATTCAGCATTGGTGTCTATTTAATTAGGTATTACCTATTAAATAATTCAGTCGCTGGATATTTCCAAGAGCATTGATTATACTTTGCTGTCTGCTTTAACCCAATTTTATTTTATTTCATTATTTAATAAATTATATTTAATACCGCTTTCAACCGAAAAGTGTATTTCTAATGGTGGATGATGATTGATGGCTATCAATATTAACAATATATCGATATAGCCATAATTGTTTACTATTCGATAAATCAACTCACTGGACTACTTTAAAATAGATTTTAATGTCAACAAAAATGTAGGCATCGGCGTGCGCACGGGGGGGGGGCCGGGTAGGCCGCGGCCCCACCTGCGGCCTCAGGCTTTTTCTTTAATAAATGCATAGATATCTATATTATACTAGACAGCGAATATTTTTACATTTTATATTTTACATTTTATAATATTTTTGTTGTAATCGAGAATCAGTGTTGCAGTGTTATTGATTTATAGTGTTTTCGTTTCATGTACAGAACGTTACGAAACGTTCTTCATAGGACGAATTTCAAATTACCATTTTTTGTTTTGTTTTAACCTAATTGATTTGAGTTCTTTGTATTTAATATAGTTGATTGATTTTAGTAATAAATGTTTTCATTATGTTGGAAAGTAAATATATGGTATATAATGATATATAATTGTTATTTGTTAAATGTTAGTACATGAGTTAAGAATTTGCTTATGGTATAAACATTGATGATGTAATTGATACATTCAAAAATCTTACTCCCGTGGACAGAAGGATGGAGTTGTAAATAGGGTTTTCTTGTATATAAATTGTGTAAGTTATGCTAATTTTTTTTTAGGTATGACTATGCTGTTTCAGTGTAAAATTATTATTATTATAATTATGTATTATTATTATTTTTATGTATTTTAATACCTTTATATTTTATTTGTATTAGTTTTTATATTTGTATACCTATTGAATTAAATACTTTATAAAATTAACAAATAAATATTTAATTATACCAATATTCATTAGTACAAGAATATTTGGAAAATGTTTAAGGGCCCCCCCTGCGGTCAAAGTCTGCGCACGCCTATGAATGTAGGTGTTTACATTTTTCCCATGTTTTCGAACAAAATATAATTAAATGACAGACTTATTTTTATTTTTCATGCAACTGGTGCAAAAATGAAAAAGTATCACTAAAATTTGAAAAATAGCACTTAAAGCCTAAAATACTTCAAATATTCAAAAAATATCAAAAACAATTTTTTTTAAGGAATCCGAGGAGCATAACACAAATTTACAGCTCACTCTGCTATTTTTATTTGTATCCTATTGTAATTAGCAAACGCTATAAAATCTGAGACCTATAGTTATGATCGATTAAGAGCACAAGAAGACGAGAGCGGTCAACATTTTACAAACGTACAACATAACAAATATTGTTTTGTACTGAACAAATTTACCCTCTGTATTTATTATAGAATTACCAAAACTCTACAAAGCATAGGAAAGAATTTTATGAATGTCCGTAACTTTTTATGATTTGGATAATTTAAATATAAGCCATTAGTTTGAAAACATAAGTTTTTTGTTTTTTTATTAAATTATTGAAAATTATTGGTTAATACTTTCAAAAAAATAAAAACATTAAAACACACAAAGTTATTTCTTACGCGTTGTGGAATTTTGATAATTCTAATATAAATACAGAGAGAATTAAGTGGTCCCGCGCAAAACACTTAAAATTAATTTTTAACGAGACAAAATTGGGTACATCCACGCCAACATAATATTATCATCTGATAGGTAACGTTACAGTACTTTCAAAAAATGTATTAGTTAAAATCGGTAGTGCATATTTCTTATTTGAAATATTTACTACTGTTTTAAATTTTCTACTTTAAATTTATTTTATTTTGATTAGGTGCCTAGTATTTTAAATCAAAAAATTTACAAAAATAACCAAAAATATTTTATTGATAGTTATAATTTTAAAAACATTTTTTCTATGGTAATTTTATGTTTTAATCATTTGTCGTTTACCGATATTATGTTATCAGTTATCGATTTCAATTGTTTTTTTTTTTAATCGTTTCACATTATACTCTATAAAAACTTTTAAAGCCCCAGTATTATATTATTCTATTCTATCAAACAGGAACAGATAATATATCTAACTCCTTACATTCGTTTAACATCTCCGAGACTTTAATGCTCGTGTTACCAATCTTTTCATCAATACAAACTTCGCTAACTTCTTCCAAAATCCTATGTTGTCGCTTTGGTTGTATTCTTGCCACTTTTAGAGATAATCATTGGAAATTCGTATACTATAATGATTCACCCAATCAGCGAAATATGTTGTATTATTGTTTATGAGTTATGACTATGCATGTGAACATTGCGAACCAGTGCAGCATGATTGCATGAACACTCATTGATTTCTTGTAATAACATTTTTCACCCAAACTGCATAAACGCCTAATCTAAAAGCACAGATTCCCCTTCTACTAACCCATCTGCAACTTGCAAACCTAAAATAAGGAATACTGACAATAAGCTGAATTGTATCCTATATGAACTTCTGACTATTAAATTATATTAGCTTTAATCAGAAACATTTTTGAATAATATATCCTTATTTATAAATGCGTTAAATGAAAATATTTCGCACTTAGGAAAATGTATACTTCTTTTGGCCAATCAGTTAAAATTTAGTACCATTTGACTTGATACTCAAATATCAGTAACTGAAAAAACAATATCTGAAATCGAACAATTATACTATCAAAAACACGACATCTGTTAACGACACGCAACGTTGTTAAAGAAGTATAGCTAAGGTTACTTCTTGCTATGAACCAGCGAGAATCTGGTGTGCCAGAATCTCTTAAAACATTTATAGCGGAAAAAACCTTCAGGAATAAAAATGTTGCTTCTAGCATCTCAAAATACTTGATCCTCTAGTTCCCGACCTGTAATATACCCATGATCTTAGGCTAAGATTTAACAAGATTAAATCGTATATCGATTTCGTTACTCAATTTGATATAATTGTGCTTAGGGAAACCTGATTTACCCCAAATATCCAAAATTATAAATTATGTTTTGATGGATTTAAAATTTTTGTTTAAATAAAAACCTTTCAAACAGTATTTGATCTCGAGGAGATGGAGTTTTTATAGCTGTTAGACAATTAACGATAGCCTCATATCATATCACTCCCATTATTAATGGCACCAAATAACTCAATGTTTTATTAACACTCAACACAGCCTATCTTACTGATATAAATCAATTTGTAAAAATCAATGGTGCAGTATCGTTTAACTTTTTTGTCTGATGTTCTTACACGAGTCCCATAAGCAGGGCACTTAAGTCCTCTTTTCTTCGATTCGGGGCTTGAAACTGCAGGTAACTAATTACCATGGTCCATGACCACTTTTTGGACCGGTTTACGCTTTTTAATTTTCGGGTATCAATTTGTGTAATCACGAAATTTAATAAAGGAGGAAATATTTAATGATAGTGTTTATTTTTGGAACTGGTTAATTAATCAAAACCATAAATATTAAAACTAATTAATAATTAACGTTAAAATTATATTAGAACATAATAATAAAATAGGCTATTTTAGAATCATGAAGTAAATATAAAAACGTCTCAGTATACGCTGGATACGGATCGTAGAATCATCAAAAAATGCAGGTGGATAACTGGATACATAGAAACATTTATATATATATTTTTTAAAGCCACTAAAACATAAATATACAGTATATATTATATATAATATATATTACTCATGTACGATTGTACCAGTGATAAAAAAAATAAATAGGTAAGTTATAATTACGGACTATTTTAATATTTATTCTTAGTCTGTAATAATTAAGCACATAACTGTTTAATTTTTAGGTAGGTATTGAGCATCAAAACCAGTAAGATTTCACTATCTATGATAAAATAAAAATTATTTTATAAATCTTCTTTTTCTTGTCCACTTAGGATGGCCAATAATTCACTTTTGTTAAAGAAATAAAGCAATAAAATAAATTATAATGAAGTTCATTAAATTAATTAGTTAATAGGTTAAGTACAGGTAATTAGTTATTTCAAGTTAAATATTAAATATTTTTTTTAAGCATCTATACAATTTTACGCTATAAGCTAAACAGACTACTTATTTTGTTTATTGTTTAGAGTTTTCCAAAACTTTGAGTTAAAGCAAACAATTGTTTTGAGTTTTAAGTTTGAATATTGATTAAGATAAAATGTTTTGTATTTTAATTTTTTTTATATTAATCGAACTGTTATCATTTATTTCATGTTATACCCGCTACCCGCACGTGTTGTACCATAAAATATTCCTACATTATTCTGGCATAGCTAGCTGGTATTAATTATAGCTAGATTATAACTAAAACAAATAAGTAAAAAATACATTTTTTAAGCATATATCTACGCTATATTTTTTTAAACTATTTAAAATCAACAATAAATTTGGCCATAAATATTTTGTACACTATGAAGAAATCATAAAATCATTTAATATAAACGTGTAATAATTAATGTTAAGAAAATATATGTAAATCATATTGTAAACATATTGATTTTTGTGCTAAGACATATTCAAGCCAAAAATATACAACTTGAAAACATTTTTTCATAATATTTTAGAGAATATATGTTTCTCTAACATATTATTAAAATGTGTTAATAATGTGTAATTGCTGTGGGGGCAAGTTGCTAATTTTTGTTATTATTATCAGTTGGTTATTGTTACTACCTTATTATATCAAAACATAATTTATTATGTTTAATATTTGCATTTTTTTAATCCATTTGTTTAATGATATTATACAATAAAGAAATATTTTGTTATGTTTATTATCAATAATCATTTAAATTTGTTTAACTGCTCCATCATCATAATCTCCTTAAGTTTTAACTATCCATTAGTCATTTGTGTAAGGTCATCTATGATTTTTTTTTCTATTATATGTTTGATAAAAGTTAAAAGTTATGTCTAGTATTTTTCTAAGTAAATATTAAAATATTCAAACTAGAAATTAAATGATGTGTTTACAACACATATTGATAATGTTGATTTAATGATAATAATATAGCTATATTAATTAATTCATTATTCTATCAAACTATGCTCTTTTGTTATGTTAAATAGTTGTACCATAAAGTAATAAGTGATAATCAGGTATTCTGACATTGGAAAAATTTAATAAAAAAATAAAGTGCCTCATCCGACCCAAAAACATTTTCTGGTTACAGCACTGATAAGAATATGTTGAAGTTTTTTTTTTATACAAAGAACAAGCAGTTTTTGTTTTTTATACCAGAAGAAAAAACGTTTTTAATGATTTTAGATATATAATATATATATTATGTATTAAATAGTAAATACATAAACTAAAAATGTATATATTTTTATTTATATATTATAATTACATTAATGATAATATAAAAAAATAACAATTATAAATTGGAACCCAGCGTCAGGTTCAACTTAAATTTTTCATTCAATATTTAATTATGGTTCAGAATAAATCTTTATCCTAGATATTAGGAACTTCTATAGTCTGTAATAACATAACTAGATACCTATCTATTATATTCAATAAAATTGTGATTATTATTTTGTTTAAAACACTTATACCTAGGTACAAGGACATTTTTTTACCAGTCAGCTCTCGAACATAAAAATATTCAGATCTGTTAAGGTATGGAGGTGCAAATTTCAAAAATAATGTTGAAAAGTATTGGCATAGGAGTAGATTGGGCCAGCTACCCGACAAAAAAAATTAAATATTTTTAGCGGTTGAAGTTACAAATTACAAAAAGTGTGATCAAAATAAGTTGCAAAATATTGGCATAGGTTTAGACTGTTTTGAGTGGATCGTACATCGTTAAAAAAAAAAAAATAATTCACACGCCATTTTTATACATTAATCCCTTTTATTCGTCGTTGTCACATAAATCATTTAGATAAATACATACATATAATATAGTTTTATTTGATTACCGATGAAAAATAAAATAATGCAAAAATACAGCAGCAGACGCCACTTTTACGATAGAGGTACACGAGCAGCGCATAAGACAAATATCGTCGGCAATCGTCTAAATAATCATCTGTTATACAATATAATATAGTGGAAAAAAAAGACAAAATAAAATATTTTAAATTTAATGTTCAATATCATAAAATATATAATAATATAGTCACTATTGTGGGTTGTGTCTTGGGTGTAAACGCAAAAAAAAAATAATATAATAATAAGATTACATGGACACCTATGATTCTCTGCTCTTTAATGAGCAGGAGAGGATGGCAACATAAATAAATAAATAAATAAATAATATAATATTGGTCCAAAAGCAATACTAGTGTCTACGATAAACATTATATAACAACGATACATTACTACTTAAAAAATTATACTAGTTAATTATAATAAAAATGAAAAGTGAGTAGTCACAATCGTATTTAACTTTAATAATATATTATTATTTACAATTTGAATATAATAATATTAAATTGGTGGGGGGAGGGGCAAAACGTACACAATTATGAAATCCAAATAGTGTGTAAATAGAAGCTTAAATGAAGGGATGGGTAAAAAAAGGCGTGAGTACACCAAAATGTCAAATATTATACATAAGAAAAATATTTTATACTAAAAATAAAAATTAATTAATCTGTTAACAATTGGGATAAACATAGATATGAAAAAAACGTGGTCATAAGAATAAACAAATGAAAAAAAAATCTGAAATAAAAATTATAAGCTATACAATATTAGTATCGAACGTAAAATAAGTCGATTACGGCGAACAACTATTATTGTATTATAGGAGTGTGCGCCGTAAAAAACGAAAATATTTTCTATTGGCGAATCAAAAACGAACGCCGAATGGACACAGAACGGAATTGTTTAAGACGACCGATGTACCAACTACTTCTTACTCCTTTTTTTTTTGCCTGCGGGCTCAACGGGATCATCGTCCAGGAACTCGAGCCGAGTGCCGTTGTCGAAGAACCGCACGAACGCAGCCGATGGTGCTTTGGGGCCGTCTCC